>NC_138204.1:93387685-93987685 GCF_964194415.1 Vipera berus
ATTATAAATTTATAGAACAATTACAAAGTAGAACAGTTGCTGAATGATGGCTTCAAAATTATTAGAAAACCAATTTGTACTTCCTATCAAATGATCCCAGAATGAGTTATAAATTTTGTCAACTCCAGCTACAATGTATACTCTGTTCAAAAAGTTTCTTAACACCTTTGTTGGCAAGTTATATAACTGTTACCTAATAGTCTACAATATTTCCAGAAACGTCACCAATATTGTGCTAAAATTGAAACTATACTTACAGACATCTGTTGATGTACTTGCAGACACTGCAGTTACTAACTTCATGACAGTTCCCCTAGCAGTGTGTAGGAAGCAGTAAGATATAAAAAGAAGTTGTTTTACAAAAGATATTACAATGCATAATTATCAGAGTCTGCCATGCTGCATTGTGAAGGTCTTCAGAGAAATGTCTTTATACTCAATTATTATGGTAGTTTTTAAGATTTTTGAAAAAACATTTTACAGCAATTACATCCTGTAACAGGCTTGTTCCCTGGCATGCTGGCTTGTTCCACATAACTTTGTTCATCAAAAGCAACCTTTAATATCACACAACATGTCTAACAAGTGCTTATGTTTATAGCTTATTAAATGAAGATATTTACTACAGAGCTGTAATTAATTCCCATGAAACTACACTGGAATAAGCTCTTCTGTAACAGCCAAGTTTTATATGCAAAGTTCTAATATATCTAAAACATATCTAAATTCGTCCCCAGATACCAATGAATATACCTAAGTAAACTCCACTTCTGAGCAATAGCAGTAGCATTAGTAATACAAAAAAAATGAAAACTTTGGAGCAATAGCATATAAAGAAACACTGACAGAGATTTAAATGTACAATATGCTCATAAACAAAGCCTTGCAAATCAAATCAAGAGAACTGCTGTACTTCTTATGATCACAGGATATAATAAAACTGTATTGGAAATGTTTATAAAAATAAAGTAGGGAGAGACAGCACCAATCATTACTTTTATAAAACTTCCAAGAATTCTAGAACTGTTAAATGAATGAAAAGCAATTAATTAAACTATTAAACATGCTATGCTGGAAGTATGCAGCTAGGCCAAAATTAGCTGGCAATGGACTTCTGTGAGTTGAAGTCCACACATCTTAAAGTTGAGAAAAATTGTTCTAAAAGCTTTTTTTAGAAAGAAAAAAGACAATGAATGCTATAGGTGGCATGTCAACTTACTATTTCAACTGTTTTTGCTGAAACAATCCAATAATGTTTAGAAGCCTGGGCGGGACCCAATAGGAACATTAATGCTCCTGTGCACCACTAGGCCTATTTCTGCACTACAAAGCAAAATGCCAACATACAAATCAAGTAATGAAACTAAACCTGTTTCACCCACAGCTTAACTGGAATGGGTCTTTATAAAATATACATACATGATTGGTGTATATCGCAGAGTAAACCAAAGTAGTCTGAATAAACCTACAGGCAGGCCATACATACCAGTAGTAGTATTGGAAAGTTCATCCTGGAAATATGCCTCAGTCCTCATATGAGACAGATATTAGCAATTTCAGTATATCCTATAAATTTACTTTGTTCTTCACCCAAGTTTGTGATCCATAAACTTCAAACCAAGGGAAATAATGAACATCAGCCTAAATTCTCTTCAACCAATTCAACACCACCAACACCATAGCATTAACTACCTAATTTTGAAAGCTCCTTCCTGGTCCTGTAACTTAACTGCTACATTATACTTGCATTCTTCCTTCATTTTATTGCAGTCTGAAATTGGCTTAAATATTTAAGTATGATTGATATATTAATACACCAAATAGTTTGTGTCTCCTGAAACTGGCATTACAGTTTCACATTATGGATTCAGGGGGGAAAATATTGCACTAGAAATAGATTGTATACAACTTACCACCACTCATTTAGTGACTGTTTAAGGTTACAACAGTGCTAATGACTACTCCTCAAACTTAAAACTGTCACAGGTCCCCACAGTTACACGATGAAAATGTGGGTGCTTGGCAACTGGCATGTATTATGACGGTTGCAGTGTCCCAGGGCCACAGGATCACCATTTGCAACTTTCCCAGCTGGCTTTCAACAAGCAAAGTCAACGGGGAAGCCAGATTCACTTAATAACCATGTGATTCACTTAAAAACAGCAGCAAAAAAACTGGACACAGCTCACTTAGCAACTGCCTCACTTAGTAAATTCAAAGTTCTAGTTCCAATTGTGGTGGTAAGTCAAGGACTATTTGTATGACTACATATATTTTTAAATTTTATTCTACTTAAGCTAAATATATTCCACACATCTCTTAACATATTTTTTTTGCTCTTTTTTGTCATAACAGCCAGCTATGGAATCAGAAGGAGAAAAAAAATCAAGATGAGACCCAGGTAGGTAGACAGAGGCAGCTGTTTATCTTCCACTATAGCAGTGGTAGTGGAAGACTCCTGCGAGTCACTTGGACTGCGAGGCGATCAAACCGGTCAGTCCTAGAGGAGATCAACCCTGACTGCTCTTTAGAAGGCCAGATCCTGAAGCTAAAACTCAAATACTTTGGCCACCTAATGAGAAGGAAGGACTCATTGGAGAAGAGCCTAATGCTGGGAAAGATTGAGGGCAATAGAAGAAGGGGACGACAGAGAATGAGGTGGCTGGATGGAATCACTGAAGCAGTAGGCGTGAGCTTAAATGGACTCCAGAAGATGGTAGAGGACAGGAAGGCCTGGAGGAACATTGTCCATGGGGTTGCGATGAGTTGGACACGGTGACAAAGTGCACTCCACTGTTTAAAGCAGGGGTCTTCAAACTTGGCAACTTTAAGACTTGTGGACTTCAACACCCAGAATTCCTGGCTGAGGAATTCTGGGAGTTGAAATCCACAAGTCTTAAAGTTGCCAAGTTTGGAGACCCCTGCTTTAAAGTGTCTTCATCCAAGTATGCAATTCTTATCTACTTGTTCTATGCTGAACGAGAGAGCAGATCTTCTGCCAACTTGGTCAGTGAGTGCGAGAGGTTCTGAACTTAAGCCAGAGAATCCAACAGGTGGCCACTACAAGATTTCCTTGATGAATATTATGAGCCTTAAATAATACTGTGCAAAAAAAAAATATCAAGTATTTTTTTCTCCTCTTAATTTCCGTTCAGTTTGATGAAAGGGATTTTGCTTCCAAAATAAGTAAAAAAAATCAATGAAACGTTACGGGAGGAATGTGATGTACCTACAATTATTTCTTTTCACAATGGCCAATAGGGTGAGATAAATGAATTGTCCCTTCTTGCTTATAGAGAGATGCCGTGCTTCTGCCTCCCTGGATTCCTATTATTCAATTATATTTCAATTTCTAAAAATTCAGGACAGGAGTCTCTCCCCGCTGGGAATTTTTCAAATTAGGAAGGACAGACTGCTGGAGACGTCAGACAGATAGAAATATATATAGCAGAACATTGGTGATGGTATCTCTAATTCTGGTAATAATATAAGCTCCAAAACAATACCCAAAGAAACTCAAAAGGAATTCCCTAATTCTCAGAAAATAAAATTGAATAAAAGAAACATGTTGAAAAACCAGACAGCAGATTTTACCACAGAAAATAACTATGAGTCAGTTCTATTAGGACAGTACCAAGCTGAAATCCACATACCAGTTAAGGCAAAATGTGGAAGGATACAAGAAACTGGATGAAATCTGAGAAAGCATCCATGACTGAGCAGAAAATAAATACAACATGACTAATGAAGAAGTCATGCTAGCATGATTCATTTGTCTGCAAACCTGACTGACAAATGAAAAGATTCGCGCCAGAATGAACAGAAAAACATTCTATTCCGAACCATCAAAGAATGACACTGAATGGCTCAAAGGGACAAAGAATCATGACTCAGTGATCAAAAGCCAAAACGCCCATTCTGATGAAAATTTTATTTATTTATTTATTTAACTCGCACATGCCGACTTAAGGAATGTTATCACCAGAAAATAATCAAAAGGTAATCAGAGCAAAATCTATCTCTATGACACCCTTCCAAATAGGAAGTAAGCCTATAATAATGTCTGAATTAATTGGTATTTTCTGGCTAGGAGTCCAACACATTATCTTACTGAGTAGCATGGGGGAGGAAGGCTAGTTAATTCACCTCCTCATTCAACTTTTTCTCTAATAATTTAACCTCTAGGTTTTAACATCTTCCCATCAGCCTTCAACTATGTGGTAGATGGGAGAGATTGACTGCCTATCAGTTTTCTTTCACCTGCCCCCTTACAATACCTTGCGGACTGCTATTTTTACACATTCTTGATTTACAACAATTAGGCAGGAAGTTCAGGATTATACCGATTTTTCTTTATCTGTATAACCTATAAATGACCAGTCACTACACAAACAAAAATAAGCATTGTAAGTAGTGAATGTTAATATTAACCAGGCACACTGCCAAGGTACAAATGAGAGCTAGAAAAGCAGGGAGTGATTTTGTCCCTTTAAGCTCCAAATGTTATGATACACTCAACATAATAATCTGGGTTCAGGCGACAAGGCTCACTTCGTGCCGAAGAATCTACGGCAGTCCCGGCTTAGATATAAATAGTGGCTTGCCTACCTTGGCTTTGCAGTGCAAAAGTCCAACTGCAGGGGAATTCTTATAAACTATCAGTGGCAAATTACATTCATCCCAGCATCATGGGAATAAGAATACAATGTGGAGTGAGGACATGAAGGAAGATTGACAGATGAAGGTGAGTGACATGAAATAATCCTATTTCATTGGTCATTCTGAGTTGATTTTCTAATACACTCCCTCTCTCCCTCCCTCTCTGCCTTTGAGTCAGTGTTGTCATCTGGTGCCTGTCCCTCAGCTTTCTTGGCCAGATTTTGGAAGAGATTTGCCTTAGCTTCTTAAATCTGAGAGAGAGTGACTGGCTCAAGGACATCAGCTGCTTTTCTGCCTGAGACAGAACTAGAACTCACAGATGCCTGGTTTCTATCTACTACTACTATCTACTACACCCAACTGGCTTTCCTCTCTAATACTGTCAGGCACTAAACTGAGTGTGCAACTTCTTTAGAATGGAAGAGCAACAGGACATTCCTAATAGAACTCTAAAAGTTTCATATTTTTATCTTCTTTGGTTACCCACAAATTTTGATGTCAGGCAATGAACACTTTCACCTATAACTACTTCAAGCAGTGTGAATAAATATTAAATAAAATTACAGATGTCATAAATTTTCCAATGTGGGGTTCAGATAAGTTGGCTTTACTGTTTCAATATAATTAGTGAAATTTTAATTTGGCTTTTCAAATGCAGCAGTATCCATGCAGTTCTTTATTTAATCAGACCTGCAGACATTTGCCAATGACCTTTCTTGGCAAAGCAATGCAAAATTTGTTTCTTTTTTTCCTCTCCCTTACTGCTATTAGCATCTTAAATCTGACTCTGCAGTTTTAACTGCTGAAAACTGTCCTTACAACAGTTAAGTAAGGGTAATTTCCATTTTTAAAAGGTTTAAAATGCAACAAATACAACGTCCCCCGATTATTTGTTTTTCTCCATTTAGAGAAAAAAAATCTGATTAAAAAAGACAAAAGCTTGTGCCACCTCTTGCTTATTAATATGGTTATAGATATAAATATATAAACATATAAACCCCACTCTAAAGAAAGTATTTTTAAAACCTTTTCCCTATTGATCATTTGGAAAGATATCTTTCACAGATCTCATGACATAATTATATAGAGTTGTGCTAGAAGCAAAGAACAGGCCTAGCAGACTGCTATTAAAAATAACCTCATTGCACGGCAGCTGATATATTACCTTCTGTTATCACAGCAAAATCAAACATTCAGAATTGTAATGTATTGGGGTTTTTGCTTGTACTGATTCACGTGTCTGTTTAACTGCTGCTTAACAGTTACTCAATGGTGTGTCTGTGTAACAGCTACGGACCAAGCCAGACTTCTTGTCTCCAGGAATATCACTGGTAGATTTGGGGTGGGAACAGGTTCCTTTAAACCTATTGACCGCTGCCTAGTGGCCAACCGTATAAGTAGCTGCGCAGCAGCCTCTGTTTCAGTTCTGTTCTGCTTGACTCCAATAAAGCATGTTTCTGTTTGGAACCTTCCATCTCGCTTATTGCCTGCACAGAACCGGCTATACAACAAGAATAATACTGGGTTGGTATATAATGTGTTTGACAGTTGATTCATTATAACAACACAGTTTAGTATTATACTTAGTGCTTTTTTTGTAAAAGAAAAAGGTGCCGGAACTCACACATGTCATACAACCTGACTTGCCTAACCTATAAGGTTCCATCCAAAAAAGGTGCCGGAACTCTGTTCTGAGCGTTCTATGAGGAAAAAAAGCCCTGTACTTACTAGAAAAATATTTCAGAGGTCAGTAAGGTGAAAATCACTTAACCTATTGCAATTCTAGATGTAAGATATAGTTGTTTCACTGGCATTCAATATACAGCTGGCCATATTCAGGTTAAGTTCAGATTATATGACTCTTCTTTAACAAGCAGCTGAAAACCACAGCTATAAAAATAATTCTAATTCCTTTCACGGAATCCAAATGTCTTTTAAGCCTAATACAATCAATTGGTACTATTGAAACCAGCATGGAAACCTTCTGAAAAGAATTTTTAAAAAATGGATTGTGATTTAGAAATCCACAAAGGGCTTTTCAGAAATCTGGAAGTAATGCATCAGCAGGTAAATACTGAAATTCTTTATTTGATCTTTCTCACATACAAGCAGTGGAAGAAGCTTCCATAAATCACTTTGAAAACTTTATAAAGCAATGAAAAAAGGTTATTGACTGAGGAGATGCCAACTTTTTAAAGGTATTATCTAACATAATTTCATGCTTTAAGTCCATTTGGGAATTTAGAATGGAATAAACACATCCCAGTTCTAAAAAACCATAATTCTCCCTCATTTCCTTCATACACACTTTGAGAAGAGAAATCTCCTGTCATTGCAGAAATAATGAGGATATTGTTTTAGAATATAGTTTAAATAGTTTATAGTCAACTATTCCAGGAGTCTAATGTTGAATTATATGAAATAATACATGAAATATGTCATCTGAGGGGACCTTCTTCTGAACTTCAATGAAACAGGAAGGAAATTTTGGATAGGTTAGAAAAAATTGCAATGAAAATGACCCATTCCCCCAAAAAGACAAAGAGCTAGCGCTTGTCCGAGGACGTCTCCTTGGTCATGTGGCTGGCATGACTAGACACCAAAGGCGCACGGAACGCTGGATGTAATAGCTAAGGATAAGCTAAATCAGGTTATAAGGCGAATAGGAGGATCTATCATTTTAAGATGGCAATAACAAGGTTGCATACACAAGCATGCATGAGGTACAGTGAATTGGGCCCTGATGGCTCCCAGAGGGACTCTAAAGCCTCCACTCCAATTTTACTGTCCTTGCAAATAGATGCCATAATAATGCTACCACCAGCCTCTTTCTCAGAAAAACACCTCTCCACAGGGAGTGCTTACTGCCACAATCAAGCCTAAAATTTCTGTTACTAAATTAGACATTTGTTGAGTGAGTTTTGCCCCATTCTACGACCTTTCTTGCCACAACTGTTAAGTGAATCACTGCAGATGTTAAGTTAGTAACACGGTTGTTAAGTGAATCTAGCTTCCCCATTGACTTTGCTTGTCGGAAAGTCACAAAAAGGGATCACATGACCCCGGGACAATGCAACCATCATAAATATAAGTCAGCTGCCAAGTGTCTGAATTTTGATCACATGACCATGGGGATGCTGCAACGGTCACAAGTGTGAAAAATGGTCATAAGTCAGTGCCGTTGTAATTTCAAACGGTCACTAAGCAAATTGTTATAGGTTGATGTACTCTGATTTACTCAGAAACAAGCAAGTGAAAATCCTCCTTCTATCAGTAGCTTATGCCGTTTTCCCCAGAGTGCCAGTAATTCAAGTCTTTTATTATGTGATATAAAGATCCAGAAGGAAGTTAAAAGGTCCCAAATAGAGAAAGGGAGGGAATGTGGAAAGAAGAAATGAACCACTATTTCGAGAGAGGTTGATTTCAGTAACTGCTCCATTAGCCTGAATCAAACACAAATCATACTCAGTAAAACATTCTCATACACAGCTTTTTTTTTACTAATTCCTAGCTTCTTGTGGAACTGCCTGATCTCCAGACTAGATTACCAAAAGTCACAGCCAGCTAGACGGAAAGCAAGATGGAGATGGCTCTACTCAAAGAGAAAACTGTTAATTGGTTTAAATTGTCTCTGACCACCCTAAGGCATGGCTGGCTGAAGAATTCTGGGAGCTAAAGACCACACATCCTAAAGTTCCAAGATTGGCAAACATTGTCCTTAGAATTCTCAAATACTTTTAAAACCTTTCACAGAATGATAGAGTTGGAAGACACATTATCCATGATAAAGAACTCACAATTTCATGTGGTAGCATGTTGCTGAATTTGAAAGAAAATACAGTGTTGATTTCAGTTGTCGTTCTCTAGAGAAGTATCTCTTAACAAGGGAAATATTCAATAGGCATTTCAGAGGCTGACAATATTAAACATGTTTTTTTCTCTCATAAGGACCACAGGGATTAGGATAGGAATATATTGAAGAAAGCAATATTTTATTATTTGTTTGCATAAATAAATACAATTAATTACTAAGATTTCTATATTTTAAGTTCAGGTTTTTCAGGGCTTTAGACAAATTAATAGCAATATTTAAGGTAAGTCTAAAAACATATCTATAACTTGATGAGAATGGTAAATTGTAAACTTATTTTCAAAACATCCAGTCCTTGTTAATAACTTTACAATTTATATAGAAACAGCTGGATTTTCCAGTTTTTTAAAAGAAGCACTATTAGATGCGGGGAGGATAAACACCAATGGATAAAAACTTTACAGACAGAGATAAAACTCTGAAGCCTTATCAGACTCTAAAGAAAAAAAATCCTGATTATGGAGTTATTAAGCTATTTGGCATCTTCCTTTCAACAAATTTCATATTAAGAGTTCATCCAAGAGCCTTGGTGGAGCAGTGGGCTAATTAATGCCTCCTTAAGTAACACCAGCTGCCTGCAATTAGTGCAGGTTCGAGTCCCACCAGGCTCAAGGTTGACTCAGCCTTCCATCCTTCCGAGGTAGGTAAAATGAGGACCCAGATTGTTGGGGGCAATTAAGCTGACTTTGTAATAATGCCGCTTGGGGGGGGGCGAAAGCCCTAATAAGCAGGCATATACATGGAATGAAGGCTATTGCTAAGCACATTGATTTGTGCTTTAGATTGTAAGCCACCCTGAGTCTTCGGAGAAGGGCGGGATATAAATGGGATTTTAAAAAAACCCTTCAGTTCTAAACTCAGGCATGGATTCAAGATGTAAATGAGCAGCTTCATGCAAGAATCTCTCAGAAATGTCTGTGGTGGTTCTCAGTCATCCAGGTCATAGTTGTCTCAATTATGCTTTTTTCCTCAAAAGGCAACTGGACTGTTTTGTTTTGTTTTGTTTTGAGCGGCCCTTGTTGCTCTCTCAGCTTGTTTGTTTTCTTGCAGACATTTCATTACCCTAACTAGGTAACATCATCAATGCTACTTAGTTAGGGTAATGAAATGTCTGCAAGAAACAAGCAAGCTCAGAGAGCACCGAGGTCCCCTCCTTTCAACCCTGAGCTACAAATATTCTCCTTCATTGGGACCGTCTGTTTCTTTGAGGAAGAAGAAGAAAACATTTCGCTTCTCATCCAAGAAACTTCATCAGTTCTGATGATGGGGAGATGGAAGGATAGGTATTCTCTCAGAAAATCTTCTCACAAGGATCTTACACAGACATATGGGGGTTGCAACCGGTTAATAATTTTTAGCTTATTTTTCAGCTAGGTTACAAGTTCTACTTTAATTTCAAAGTTATGCGCGCATGGTTGCTATCTCCATCAAAGACTATGGTAATAATAGACATTTTTAAAACTTGTACAGGTTACCACAGCAGGAAGTTGAAAACGAAGGTCGAGAAAACAGTCTCTCTCCATCACCATTCACAATGTACATTTCAAATAGGGAACAGAAACAATGACAGAATAAAACAGCTCTTCAGATGGCACACTAACGACAGATTCAATAAACTGTAGCACACAGTAATTATTATCTGGCTATAGATACTAATAAAACTTCACTCTCTAGATGACCAAGAGAGACGGGGGGGGGGAGAGAGAAAAGGGCTGTGGAAAGAATAACCTCAAGTAGAACAATGGTGGGAAAGCATTAGCAGAAGAATGATCCACTGAACAGGAATACCAGGTTGGTATCTATATGTGATAAGGGTTTGGAAAAATTGAATCAATATGCCTGAAAGAAGAGATCCTTTGTAGAAGTTGATGAGAAAAAGAAGGTGGACTGTTGGAAGGATGCTCCTAAATTTGGGGAGGGGGGAATGCAGAATATTACAGAGAAATTTCCACTGTAAGTTACAGAAGGAAATACAACGGAAAGTCATGGTGCCATTCCTCACATAGGAACTTTGGAAATTTAGTTCCAGACCCACCTTCCATCTCAGCTGCCTCTTCCCTAGCTCCTCGATGTCTCTTTATTCCTGGACACCTTGGCCTCAGGCTTCTGCTAGTGAATGCCATGTCAGTTTGTAATAAGACTATGATATGGGCCTGGCATGCATAACCAGGACCAGTTGGGTAAGGAGGTATAAATAGTCCTAGTTAAATTTGCCCAATAGGATTGTAGCTTGTTTAGCAGCCACAACTCAAGGTTAGGAAAGAGGGGGTTATGACTAGGATTCCTTAAACTTTGTGGAAACTGAGGAAGTAGACTCTAGGGATATAAAAAGCCTATAAATAATTCTTTAGGCCATAAAAAAGCTGTGTGTGTGTGTGTGTGTGTGTGTGTGTATAGTGAGTCAGTGAAATCTATTGGATGTTCTTATTGAAGATGGAAGGGAACCCTCTGACATATTGTTATCTTCTACACAAACAAAATTCACTATAATTTGCTGGGAGATAAAGAATATTACAAAGACATTCATATAAAGTCCTTCGGGAGAAGGGCGGTATACAAATCAAATCAAATAATATAAAGTAAACTTGGTAACTTAAAGGAAGAAAAAAGAACATGAAACAATAATGGGTTATTTTACTTGGTTATCCTAACATGCGATATAATGCTATTAGTACAGTAAAATATTTTAACCAATAACTCAATAAAAATAATTAATACAATAAACTTTCCTAATACCAGTTGTTGTTTTTTTAAAAAAAACAAGTTTCCACTTCAATGGTGAAGTGGGTTTTTTTTAAAAAAAAAAAGTCTTGCTATTGCAATGACAGAAGCAACCAATATTCCTTTACTCATTTAAAGTGTGGAAAGGTGAATTTCACTTAACAGGAACACTTTATATTGCCAGTAGAGTTCTCTAATGTTATTTTTCTTTAACACTAATTCATAAGAACGTTGAGCTCTCAGATGATTAAACAGTCATCAACAAAAAATAAACTTGAATTCTTTGTGCAACTATTATTTACCTCAGCAAACCAATTTAGAGAAAGAATTTAGTATAAATACATATATAACCCAGAGGGCTGCAATTAAATTGGGAAAATTAGTGAAGCTGATGCAAACTGCAGGAAGTTGTCATGAAAAATAACTTGGTTCTAGCAATCTGGGAGCCCAGGATTGGTCATCAACAGGGTGTGATAAGGAGGAACAGGGCGAAATAAGGTCATTGGGTCAAACAATGAGATAATGCACTTCTTAATAGAAGGGGGTATGGGGGGGACTTGCCAGAAAATAGGAGTAAGGAAAGAGGGAGGTTCACCTTTAAGAAGATAAACAATACATGCAGAGTTTGGAAAAAAATATGGCAGAGGGGTACAAAAGTACAGGTATAGCGAAACAAGTTTAGGAACACAATCTAAGGAAATCAAAAGGAATCAGATTTCAAGGAAAGCTTGTTTGGAGATTCCAGCAGGGGAGTGCAGCTATCGTGTATATCAGACATGTCAAACACAAGGCCCGGGGGCCGGATGCGGCCCGCGAAGTGGTTTCATGTGGCCCGCCAAGCCATCCTGGAAACAGTGAGGGAACGGCCCCCACTGCCTTGGCCCTGACCCAGAGACCCTCCTTCTGCCAGAGACCCTCAGATCTGTCCCACTCCTGCCCAGGCCCCCATAGGCACCCTTGATGCCCACCCAGTAGGCCATACGCACTCTAGCCACGCCCACCCAGTAGGCCACGCCCACCCTGGCCATACCCACCTGGCCCCTTGAGGGCAACCGCAATGCTGATGTGGCCCTCAATGAAATTGAGTTTGACACCCCTGGTGTATATCCTTGAATGAAGATCAGTAGACTTCAGTCTGGGATGGTTGTCCTCTTCCACCAAATGCACAGCTTTAAGAGGGATGCACATGGAGTGGTGAGGGAGGAAGGGGACACCTGCCTAACCAGCCAGATCAGTCAAATGGACCCTGGCGATCGATAGGGTGAAAGATATCGGAGCTAGATCACTCTCATCCACTTCAAGGGAAGCAAAAGGGAAATTCAGAATCAGAAAGGCAGTGAACCTTTAAACCAAAAACTGACAGAATGAACCTTTAAACCAAGAACTAACAATAGTCATAAGCCAGGCAGCTTAAGAAAACAAACAAGAAAGTAAGAGACCATGTACAGTATTCCAATTGGGAAAGTGAGGGACTGAATGACTTTTCATGAACAAGAGGGGAGGGGAGGGGCCCAAGGCTGCCTACCTGCATTCTGTGCCAGGCCTGCCTGCATTCCATGCAGGTGAATCAGGGGGAGGGCGGGCAGGCTCCACATATGGAAGGAATCAACCCAATGTAGAGAGGAGAAAGGGCTGAAGCCAAAAGACTGGAGAGTGGGTGACTATCTTTAAAACGGGCTGTTTTCAAAACAGTCTGTCTGGTGGGCAGGTGAGAAAAAGAGACTTCTTCAAAGCAGGACTGGGGGGAAGTGGGAATGTCATTCCTACTGAGTTCACCATCTATTGTTTTATATATAAAGTCATTTTTGTGTGTCTACATATTCATGTAACACGTAATAGATCTGCACCAATCTCTGCCAGTTCTTGCTTCAAATCAATAGTGTTTTTCTCAACCTTTGATTCTGAAAGGAAGAAAGTAAAGGGAGATCTATTTAAAAACTAGAAAAGTCTTGAGCTGCCTCAGTCTAAATGGTGGGCATTTAAAACTCCCTGATGATGGGAGAGCTAGCAGCAGGCTTGCTTGAAGATGTTTTCAATAGGAATTAGAAAAGAAACTGTGATGGGTGAGAATTTATCTTGGGTTTAAGACTGAGATGTAAAGAAAGGTTCCCCCGCACATGCGTGCTAGTCGTTTCCAACTCTAGGGGCCGGTGCTCATCTCCATTTCAAAGCCATAGAGCCAGCGCTTGTCCAAGGACGTCTCCGTGGTCATGTGGCCGGCATGACTAGACACCAAAGGCGCACGGAACGCTGTTACCTTCCCACCGTAGTGGTCCCTATTTTTCTACTTGCATTTTTACATGTTTTCGAACTGCTAGGTTGGCAGAAGCTGGGATGAGTAACAGGCGCTCACTCTGTTACGCGACACTCAGGATTCGATCCGCCAAACTGCCGACCATGTGATCGACAAGCTCAGCGTCCTAACCCACTGAGCCAGTGCGTCCCTTAAGACTGAGATTTTTGTTGTTAGTTGCGAAGTCGTGTCCGACCCATCGCGACCCTATGGACAATGTTCCTCCAGGCTTTCCTGTCCTCTACCATCTTCTGGAGTCCATTTAAGCTCACGCCTACTGCTTCAGTGACTCCATCCAGCCACCTCATTCTCTGTCGTCCCCTTCTTCTATTGCCCTCAATCTTTCCCAGCATTAGGCTCTTCTCCAGTGAGTCCTTCCTCCTCATTAGGTGGCCAAAGTATTTGAGTTTTAGCTTCAGGATCTGGCCTTCTAAAGAGCAGTCAGGGTTGATCTCCTCTAGGACTGACCGGTTTGATCGCCTTGCAGTCCAAGGGACTCGCAGGAGTCTTCTCCAGCACCAGAGTTCAAAGGCCTCAATTCTTTTGCGCTCAGCCTTTCTTATGGTCCAACTTTCACTGCCATACATTGCAACTGGGAAGACCATAGCCTTGACTATACGCACTTTTGTTGACAGGGTGATGTCTCTGCTTTTTAGTGTGCTGTCTAGATTTGCCATGGCTTTCCTCCCGAGGAGCAAGCGTCTTTTAATTTCTTGACTACAGTCCCCATCTGCAGTGATCTTGGAGCCCAGGAAAATAAAATCTGTCACTACCTCCATTTCTTCCCCATCTATTTGCCAGGAATTGAGAGGGCCGGATGCCATGATCTTGGTTTTCTTAATGTTTAGTTTCAACCCAACTTTTGCACTCTCCTTCTTCACTCGCAACAAGAGACTCTTCAGTTCCTCTTCACTTTCTGCCATTAGAGTGGTATCATCTGCATATCTTAGGTTGTTGATATTTCTTCCAGCAATCTTAATTCCAACTTTTGATTCATCTAGCCCTGCCTTTCTCATGATGTGCTCTGCATATAAGTTAAATAGGCAAGGCGACAGTATACAGCCTTGCCGGACTCCTTTCCCAATTTTGAACCAATCAGTGGTTCCGTGTCCAGTTCTCACTGTTGCTTCTTGGCCCGCATATAGGTTTCTCAAGAGACAAATAAGATGTTCTGGTACTCCCATCTCTTTAAGAACTTGCCACAGTTTGTTATGATCCACACAATCAAAGGCTTTAGCATAGTCAATGAAGCAGAAGTAGATGTTTTTCTGGAACTCTCTAGCTTTCTCCATGATCCAGCGTATGTTGGCTATTTGATCTCTAGTTCCTCTGCCTCTTCGAAATCCTGCCTGTACTTCTGGTAGTTCTCTATCCACATACTGCTGGAGTCTAGCTTGTAGGATTTGAAGCATAACTTTACTAGCATGAGAAATGAGTGCAATGGTGCGATAGTTTGAACATTCTTTGGCACTGCCTTTCTTTGGAATTGGAATGTAAACTGATCTTTTCCAATCCTGTGGCCACTGTTGAGTTTTCCAAATTTGCTGGCAAATTGAGTGTAGCACTTTTACTGCATCGTCTTTTAAGATTTTGAATAGCTCAGCTGGAATACTGTCACCTCCACTAGCTTTGTTGTTGCTCAGCTTTTCTAAGGCCCACTTCACTTCACATTCTAGGATGTCTGGCTCGAGGTCAGTGACCTCATTGTGATTATCAGGGACATTAAGCTCATTCTTGTATAGTTCTTCTGTGTAATTTTGCCATCTCTTCTTAATCTCTTCTGCCTCTGTTAGGTCCCTGCCATTTTGGTCCTTTATCATGCCCATTTTTGCATCATCTCCCCAATTTTCTTGAAAAGATCTCTGGTCCTCCCTATTCTATTGTTTTCTTCTATTTCTTTGCACTGTTCATTTAAGAAGGCATTCTTATCTCTTCTAGCTATTCTCTGGAATTCTGCATTCAATTGGGCGTATCTTTCTTTTTCTCTCTTGCCTTTTGCTTCCCTCCTTTCCTCAGCTATTTGCAAAGCTTCCTCAGACAGCCATTTTGCTTTCTTGCATTTCTTTTTCTTTGGGATGGTTTTGGTTGCTACCTCTTGTACAATGTTGCGAACCTCTGTCCATAGTTCTTCAGGCATCCTGTCTATCAGATCTAATTCCTTAAATCTATTTGTCACCTCTACTGTATATTCAATGGGGATATGATTTAATTCATACCTGATTGGCCTGGTGCTTTTCCCTACTTTCTTCAGTTTAAGCCTAAACTTTGCAACGAGAAGCTCATGGTCTGAGCCACAGTCAGCTCCTGGTCTTGTTTTTACTGACTGTATAGAGCTTCTCCATCTTTGGCTGCAGAGCATATAGTCAATCTGATTTCTGTGTTGACCGTCTGGTGATGTCCATGTGTAGAGCCGTCTCTTGGGTTGTTGGAAAAGAGTGTTTGCTATGACCATCGTATTCTCTTGACAAAATTCTATCAGCCTGTGCCCTGCTTCATTTTGTACTCCAAGGCCAAACTTGCCTGTTATTCCGGTTATCTTTTGGCTTCCTACTTTAGCATTCCAATCCCCCATGATGATAAGGACATCATTTTTTGGTGTTAGTTCTATAAGGTGCTGTAGGGCTTCATAGAACCGGTCAATTTCATCCTCTTCAGCACCGGTGGTTGGAGCATAGACTTGGACTACTGTGATATTGAATGGTTTGCCTTGGATTCGAACTGAGATCATTCTGTCATTTTGAGGATTGTATCCCAGTATTGCTTTTCCTACTCTTTTATTGACTATGAAGGCTACTCCATTTCTTCTGAGGGATTCTTGCCCGCAGTAGTATACCTGATGGTCACCTGAATTAAATTCACCCATTCCTGTCCATTTTAGTTCGCTGATACCTAAGATGTCGATGTTCAGTCTTGTCATCTCTTGTTTGACCACGTCCAGCTTGCCTTGATTCATGGATCTTACATTCCAGGTTCCTATGGAGAAAAAATCTTTACAGCATCGGACTTTCCTTTCACCACCAGACATATCCACAGCTGAGCGTCCTTTCGGCTTTGGCCCAGTCGCTTCATTCTTTCTGGCGCTACTAGTACTAGCCCTCTGCTCTTCCCCAGTAGCATATTGGACACCTTCCGACCTGAGGGGCTCATCTTCCAGCGTCATATCGTTTTGCCTTTTGGTACTGTCCATAGGGTTTTCATGGCAAAGATACTGGAGTGGGTTGCCATTTCCTTCTCCAGTGGATCACGTTTTGTCAGAACTCTCTGCTATGACCTGTCCGTCTTGGGTGGCCCTGCACGGCATAGCTCATAGCTTCATTGAATTACGCAAGCCCCTTCGCCACGACAAGGCAGTAATCCATGAAGGGGAAGACTGAGATTACTATGATTTAAAAAAAACCCAAAGAGTTACATATCTTGCATCTTTTCTCACAGATATTTATAAACTTACATTAAACCACTGCAGTGAAACAAAGAATTATTTTAATCTGTTTCGCTTAATTTAACTAAATGCACTAATGTCATTACATGGCCTCAGATATTCACTAGAGTTAAAGAAATGTACAGCTAACCTTGATGAAGAAACAGATTAAGGGAAAAATGACAATTCAGTCCTGGAATGGTGAAAGACTTGAGAAAGAAACTTAAAATAACCTTGTCTTGATTCTGTTAAACTGTTAGACGAGAATCTTACAACATCAAAGTAGTACAGGTAGTCCTCAACTTACAACAGTTTGTTTAATGACCATCCAAATTACAACAGCACTGAAAAAAGTGACTTATGACCGTTTTTAAGAGTTGCAACGTCTCCAGCATCCCCATGATCACATGATCAAAATTCAGATGCTTGGTAAATGGTTATTATTTATGACCGTTGTTGTGTCCTAATATCATGTGATCACATTTTTATTTATTTATTTATTTATTTAATTCCATTTATATCCCGCCCTTCTCCGAAGACTCAGGGCGGCTTACAAGCTTAGCAGTAGCCTTCATTCTATGTATATGCCTGCTTATTAGGGCTTTCACACACCCCCTAAGCGGCATTATTACAAAGTCAGCTTAATTGCCCCAACAATCTGGGTCCTCATTTTACCTACCTCGGAAGGATGGAAGGCTGAGTCAACCTTGAGCCTGGTGGGATGCGAACCTGCACTAATTGCAGGCAGCTGGTGTTACTTAAGGAGGCATTAGCCCACTGCTCCACCAAGGCCTTCTGACAAGCAAAGTCAATGGGGAAGCCAGATTCACTTAACAATCGGGTTACTAACTTACCAATTGCAGTGATTCACTTAACAACTAAGGCAAGAAAGGTCATAAAATGGGGCAAAATTCACTTAACAAATGTTTCACTCAACAACAGAAGTTTTGGGCTCAATTGTGGTCATAATGCAAGGGCTTTTATATTCTTACAATCCTACCAACTTCTTCTTGACCAGGCCTGCTTCAAAGGGCTGATAATGACAGTTGGTGGTCTTGGTTTCAATACATGACACTAGTATGCATGTCAACATGCAAAGATGTGTCACATCCTGCCCATATCCTTCAAGGTACTGTAGTTAAAATCTGACCAAAGAAAAAAGAATGTCAGAAAGAGTGTGTGTGTGTGTGTGTGTGTGTGTGTGTGTGTGTGTGTGTGTGTGTCTGTCTGTCTGTCTGTCTGTCTGTGTGTGTGTGTGTGTGTGTGTGTGTGTGTATTTCTGTGCCCCGACCAGCAGCTATTTAAATAACACTTGTATAGTGTCAATCCAGCTTTGTAATCTGCTACCTCAGGTAGTTCATCTTGTTCCTCTGCATCATATCCAGGATTTCCGGAGCATTAACAGAGCAATTAAAATGACTGCATACAGTATGACCTATTATTCCATTATTATTTTTATGGACTCTGCAGTATTTCTTTTGTCTGAGAAAGGAACAGCTTTTTGAAAAGTATACAACCAGGTTTCCAGCTGTCAGGTGACAATCCAGCCCTCCTAAGGAGTAGCAATATTTCAAAAATGACCTTGTAACATTTTTGACGTCATGCCATAAATAACCCAGGCAACTATTACAGCATGTATTCCAATAAAATATGAAGCTTGTATTTGCTTTCATGGCTTTGAAAAATCAGTATAGTATGAAACCACCACAAAATGATCACACCCAGAGCAGTAAGGCAGACAGCAATGAAATGTATTTGAATTAACTTTTTGCACCTTTCAAGATGTCTGCCTTGATTTCAAAAAGTAGCAGAACAAATATTTTAGAGAGAGCAAATTCTGAGAGGACTACGTCTGTCCTACATTTATTTATAATTCCAAATAATGAGAATCAATACAGATGACCACTGAATCAAGACTGTGCATACTTTCTCAAATTTCAAATTATAAAAATATATTTCATAATCATATTTACTGCCATTGTCTTCCCAATTATTTGTACAATTTGTTATCTTTTCTTTCTTCTTGATACATGGATAATCCCAGTTAATCACAGACCTTATTGTGATGTTGTAATATAACTTAGTCATATATAACATACAAGGCAACCCAGTGACTTGTTGGGTCATCTTTTGAGATAAAGGTAACACAGTCTGTTCTGACCAGAATGAAAATTATATTTTAGGCTGACCATTTTTTTTAATCCCAATGCTGGATGGTCCGTGATCATCTAAGAAGAGTACATACCATACATGGAAAAATAATTGTAGTGGCAAAGGAACAGCAATAATACAGTAAGTCAATTACTAAATGAGTGGTTAAAAGGCAGAACAAGTGAGAATGACTTTCAACTTCCTGCCAGCTCTCCCATTGACTTTATTTGTGGGAAGCTGGCAGAAAGCATTGGAAATAATGATCATGTGATCATGGGGACATCGAAATAGCCTCAACTTTCCAAATAAAACTGGTCTGATGAACCATATAGAAATTTCAGTTCCACATGAATAATGAATCCAGGATTTTTTATGCATTCTTTAAAGTTACAAGATTTTTAAAATTTTCTTTCAAAAATTGTGGCAGTATAATACATCATTTAGGCTAACGTGAGGTAGAAACAGACAAATAGAGAACAAGATAAATACAATGAGAGTTTTAGTAGCACACAGATAACAACATCATGAGCTACAAAGTGAAGACCATTCAAAGTGAGGAAGATTCTTCAAAAGAGATGAACATTGTGTTATGTTTCTCACTTTCCCAAATGAGAACGCCTAGGAGCAGCATTGGTTTCTTTCCAAATATGATTTACTGCTTTCTTCTATTTGTTTCACAATACCATGAATTGTTTGTTTTATTTAATTTGTCAATACAATATAAATAAAAATAGGTTGTGATGAACCATCCTAAATCGTCCCAGAAGCAGCAAATCTTCTGTCTTGGTTCCCAAACAGAAACCTCACTCTCTCACCAAAAGCCCTTAGTTCTACAACTCACATGTTAGGCCTCAAATTAGAATGACATCTGGTAGTTCTTCCAAGCTGAGTTCTTTAGAAAACATGTAGACAAAATCTTGCCAGACTGAGGACTCTACTGTCTGCATCTACCATATCCTCTGTAAACTATCTTTATTCTCTTTCTCTTACACATAATATCTGGACTGAGTTGCCTCTTCCTCCTGAGGATCCACCTCCTCATTATATCCGATCATATCACTTCAGAGAACTTTTCATTTTCTCCTCTTCCAGTCTCCTTATTCTACAACCGTTTTACTTCTTCATACTTTTTCTCTGTTCCCACCATATGTCTCTTTCACCAATTACAGAAAGGGATTTATTTATTGACCCCAATAAATACATCCTAGTGAGGAGTCAAAAGTCAACCCTTATATAATCATTAATTCCCACAAAATGAATCCCTGGGGCATCTTGTTAATTTACAAGCAATATCACTGAGGGGGAAAAAAGCTGATATGGAATGTCTTATTTATATACACACACAAGAGAATAAGTAATTACCACAATGAGGCAAGATGCTTTTGATAGGGCTTTAAAATATTCAGAAAAATTATGCCATACCTGGAATTTATGTATATGGCAATATATCATCAGAAATATGAAGACTGCATGAGGGGGAAAAAGGAAATAAAGGGAAAGTGAGCCACAAAAGATTTTTTTTTTCTTGAACAGCAGTCTTCCTGTGTGGGAACTCAACAAGCCAACACAACGATTCAGAAATCCTCCAAAACAATAGGCAAATCATGGTTAAGATTAGACAGAGTTCAGAGAGTTCAAACGCTGGCAAAATGGCTCAGGTGGTACGCTTCAAGGTTAAAGAATTACACCAGAACTCTTCTTTTTGAAACAAACTCTTTTTCCTACTCCATGTTGCATCACTTTTTAAAGCCCTTCTTTAAGGCAAAAATAAAGTTGAAAAAATATCAGCGCTGCTTTTGCAATAAATGCTGTTTTTCCCAATATATCCCCTTTACAGAATTATAGATACAAACAGAAATATGTAAGAAGGAACTTAAGGTAAAGCTGCTGTGTGGCACTTTCCCAAATTCCACATTTCAGTGCCCACAGGAACAACAAAAACATCTGTAAAAGGACGGCTCCATATGAAGCTCTTGGGCAAATGTTTTGACTCAGCATTTTCTAATCCATAGAAGCTTAGCTCATCACATATTTAAGGCAACACAAAACTATTTCACTATAAAATAACTGTACAGAAATAGTTCAACCATAGATTCAAAGCCAAATTTACACTGGGGAGGGGCGGGTGTGTGAAGTTGATGCGTAAGACAATCCCAAGCAAAGGACCGGTATGGGGCAGAAAATGATTCTAAAATGTTCTATAAGCTGCAGAAAGTTTTTACATTAATGCAATTATTCTATATCAGTCAAAGTAAATGTGTAGGTGGTGTTTCTGCCAAGCAGAACCAAAAGATCGTTATGAAATGCTGATCAGTAAATACTGATCAGTAAAGACTGGCAAACTATGCATTTCCCGAATAATAGATGTTGAGTTTCTTATTTTTAAATGGAGAATCAGTCCACCTTCAAGCACAAATAAGTTATGTTTTAAAGATTAGATTAAAAGGAGCTAAAGAAATTCAATGTGCAATACTAAAGACTATATATGCATATAGTCCCAGCTATTGTTACACCTCAACCCTGACTGCTCTTTAGAAGGCCAGATCCTGAAGTTGAAACTCAAATACTTTGGCCACCTAATGAGAAGGAAGGATTCACTGGAGAAGAGCCTAATGCTGGGAAAGGTTGAGGGCAATAGAAGAAGGGGACGACAGAGAATGAGGTGGCTGGATGGAGTTACTGAAGCAGTAGGCGTGAGCTTAAATGGACTCCAGAAGATGGTAGAGGACAGGAAGGCCTGGAGGAATGTTGTCCATGGGGTCGCGATGGGTCGGACACGACTTCACAACTAACAACAATAATTGTTACACCTGCTCTTAAAGAGTTTTTGTTGTACATAGAATGGAAGATAATGGAATCATACAATGCTACAGTTACATTTCATCTGCTGTGATCTTTGCCAACAAACCTATAAAAAGCTGTTAACGGTTCTCTTGAAACAGGGAAGGAGTTAAATTTGTATCTTTGCTGTTTCTACAAACAGACTTTTAAACTAAAAATAACACCGTTTTCATCATTTTCTTCCTTTGGCAAGAGAGACTGCTGCACTTCATCAAGTAATGGCACAATCGTTGATTAAGAAATAGAAACTGTAATAATTGCATGCTCATACAATGTATTACTGAAAACTCTTTAGTTATAGTAAGTGTTACAGGTTCGGGAAAAAAGGTTAAAGAAAATCATGCAGCCATATCCTTATTGGACAAAATCTTTCTTTTTATGGTCCTTGTTTCTAGAAAATTACAGTCTCTGCATCACCTCCTTTGTCAGTAATGTCACAACTGTGTTAGAAAACACTAGTTTCCCTTCCTTTCATCATCACCCAAAAGAATAAATACAGTGGAGTGCACTGCACTTGCACATATTGTTCTAATGGCAAAGAAAGATACGGAGTGTTGAAAACGTGTTAGCTAAACTGAAAAACAAGAAACAAGAATCAGCTTACTCAAGGGGATCACAACGTCTTTCAGGACTAGTTCTCCCTCATGAAAAAGAAAATTATGGGGCAAAGTTCAGGGGAGGTGTATAACCCTAAGCACTCATTTATGAGGAGGGCGTGTCCACCTTGTTCTGTAATAAGTAGACCCAGTCCCTGTTCAGATATTGAAATTATTGGGAAACAATTTGTTAGCATTTATCAGAAATCAACAGGACAAGGGGAACCAATATAACAGATGCAAGACAAGCTTTAATCCATAACTAGCAGTGGAATATGACTCTATCGGGTGATCAGAGGATCTTGATATGCAAGCAATTAGGATCTGTTCTTCTCCTTTCCAATTTATACTATGATATCATCTACACTTACAACATGACTGTCTGCAATAGGAAGGCCTTTGCATGATTTTAATATAAGCTGTGAATTTCCAACTCTCATAATGGGAGAATGACAACTTAACCTGTGCTTAATGTACGAGGTTTGAAACCAGGAGACCGGTGAGTTCTAGATCTACCTTAAAGACAAAGCCAGCTGGGTCACTCCCCCTTAGCCTTAGGAAACAGGCAGTGGCAAACCACTTCTAAAACTTTGCAAGAAAACTGCAGGGCTTAGACCAAGCAGTTCCCAGGGGTCATAAACCGACTCAAAAAAACAAAAAAATACCTCCCGCTTAGTGGTGTCCCCACACATTAAGGCTGTCTATTGAAGCCATTCACACCCATAGGCCACCAGCTGTTCACTGATATCACAACATGACTTTGTCAAGAGGAATGACCATTCACATGGCTAGTGCTACACATGAATGTTTTCCTCAAATGGTTTAGTGGCAAAGTGCTTCCTACATTTATTTTTTGTTGTTGTTAGTTGCGAAGTCATGTCCAACCCATCACGACCCCATGGACAATGTTCCTCCAGGCCTTCCTGTCCTCTACCATCTTCTGGAGTCCACTTAGGCTCACGCCTACTGCTTCAGTGACTCCATCCAGCCACCTCATTCTCTGTCGTCCCCTTCTTCTCTTTCCCAGCATTAGGCTCTTCTCCAGTGAGTCCTTCCTTCTCATTAGGTGGCCAAAGTATTTGAGTTTCAACTTCAGGATCTGGCCTTCTAAAGAGTAGTCAGGGTTGATCTGCTCTAGGAGTGACCGGTTTGATCACCATGCAGTCCAAGGGACTCGCAGGAGTCTTCTCCAGAACCATAGTTCAAAGGCTTCAATTCTTTGGCGCTCAGCCTTTCTTATGGTCCAACTTTCACATCCTTACATTGCAACTGGGGAGACCATATCCTTGACTATACGCACTTTTGTTGGCAGGTTGATGTCTCTGCTTTTTAGTGTGCTGTCTAGATTTGCCATGGCCTTCCTCCTCAGGAGCAGGCATCTTTTAATTTCTTGGCTGCGGTCCCTGACTGCGGTGAGCTTGGAGCCCAGGAAAATAAAATCTGTCACTGCCTCCATTTCTTCCCCATCTATTTGCCAGGAATTGAGAGGGCCAGATGATCTTGGTTTTCTTAATGTTTAGTTTCAACCCAATTTTTGCACTCTCCTTCTTCACTCACAACAAGAGGCTCTTTAGTTCCTCTTCACTTTCTGCCATTAGAGTGGTATCATCTACATATCTTAGGTTGTTGATATTTCTCCCGGCAACCTTAATTTCAACTTTTGATTCATCTAGCCCTGCCTTTCTCAAGATGTGCTCTGCATATAAGTTAAACAGGCAGGGTGACAGTATACAGCCTTGCCGGACTCCTTTCCCAATTTTGAACCAATCAGTGGTTCCATGTCCAGTTCTCACTGTTGCTTCTTGACCCGCATATAGGTTTCTCAAGAGACAAATAAGATGGTCTGGTACTCCCATCTCTTTAAGAACTTGCCACAGTTTGTTGTGATCCACACAATCAAATGCTTTAGCATAGTCAATGAAGCAAAAACAGATGTTTTTCTGGAAATCCCTAGCTTTCTCCATGATCCAACATATGGTGGCAATTTGATCTCTAGTTTCACTGCCTCTTCAAAATCCTGCCTGTACTTCTGGTAGTTCTCGATCCACATACTGCTGGAATCTAGCTTGTAGGATTTTAAGCATAACTTTACTAGCAATGTGAAATGAGTGCAATGGTGCGATAGTTTGAACATTCTTTGGCACTGCCTTTCTTTGGAATTGGAATGTAAACTGATCTTTTCCAATCCTGTGGCCACTGTTGAGTTTTCCAAATTTGCTGGCAAATTGAGTGTAGCACTTTTATTGCATCGTCTTTTAAGAGTTTGAAGAGCTCAGCTGGAATACTGTCACCTCCACTAGCTTTCTTGTTGCTCAACTTTCCTAAGGCTTATTTCACTTCACATTCTAGGATGTCTGGCTCGAGGTCAGTGACCACCTCATCGTAGTTATCAGGGACGTTAAGCTTGTCGTTGTATAGTTCTTCTGTGTAATTTTGCCACCTCTTCTTAATCTCTTCTGCCTCTGTTAGGTCCCTGCCATTTTGGTTCTTGATCATGCCCATTTTTGCATTAAACGTTCCCTTCATCTCTCCAATTTTCTTGAAGAGATCTCTAGTCCTCCCTATTCTATTGTTTTCTTCTATTTCTTTGCACTGTTCATTTAAGAAGGCATTCTTATCTCTTCTAGCTATTCTCTGGAATTCTGCATTCAATTGGGCATATATTTCTTTTTCTCCCTTGCCTTTCGCTTCCCTCCTGTCCTCAGCTATTTGCAAAGCTTCCTCAGACAGCCATTTTGCTTTCTTGCATTTCTTTTTCTTTGGGATGGTTTAGTTGCTACTTCTTGTACAATGTTGCAAACCTCTGTCCATAGTTCTTCAGGCACTCTATCAGATCTAATTCCTTAAATCTATTTGTCACCTCTACTGTATATTCGTCAGGGATATGATTTAATTCATACCTGAGTGGCCTAGTGCTTTTCCCTACTTTCTTCAGTTTAAGCCTAAACTTTGCAACGAGAAGCTCATGGTCTGAGCCACAGTCAGCTCCTGGCCTTGTTTTTACTGACTGTATAGAGCTTCTCCATCTTTGGCTGCAGAGCACACAGTCAATCTGATTTCTGTGTTGACCGTCTGGTGATGTCCATGTGTGGAGCCATCTCTTGGATTGTTGGAAAAGAGTGTTTGGTATGACCATCGTATTCTCTTGACAAAATTCTATCAGCCTGTGCCCTGCTTCATTTTGTACTCCAAGGCCAAACTTGCCTGTTATTCCGGTTATCTTTTGGCTGTAGGGCTTCATAGAACTGGTCAATTTCATCCTCTTCAGCACTGGTGGTTGGGGCATAGACTTGGACTACTGTGATATTGAATGGTTTGCCTTGGATTCGAACTGAGATCATTCTGTCATTTTGGGGATTGTATCCCAGTATTGCTTTCCCTACTCTTTTATTGACTATGAAGGCAACTCCATTTCTTCTGAGGGATTCTTGCCCACAGTAGTATACCTGATGGGCATCTGAATTAAATTCACCCATTCCTGTCCATTTTAGTTCACTGATTCCTAAGATGTCGATGTTCAGTTTTTTCATCGCTTGTTTGACCACGTCCAGCTTTCCTTGATTCATGGATCTTACATTCCACGTTCCTATGGAGAAAAAATCTTTACAGCATCGGACTTTCCTTTCACCACCAGATACATCCACAGCTGAGCGTCCTTTTGGCTTTGGCCCAGTCGCTTCATGCTTTCTGGCGCTACTAGTACTAGCCCTCTGCTCTTCCCCAGTAGCATATTGGACACCTTCTGACCTGAGGGGCTCATCTTCCAGCGTCATATCTTTTTTCCTTCTGATCTGATTTGATTAAATTTATATGCCGCCCTTCCCCCTGAGGACTCAGGGCAGCTCACAACCATAAAAATTAAAAAACACAAAGTAAAATTTTTTTAAAAAAGAATTAAACAAGAGATGCAATAAATACAAGACAATTTAACCCAGTAAAAAGCCTAATTAAAAAACCGTAGTCAGTCCAGGCCCGCTTGTTGGAACAACCAAGTCTTCAGGTCACGGCGGAAGGACCGAAGGTCAGGGGCCATCCGCAGCTCCGGGGGTAGTTCATTCCAGAGGGTTGGCACGCCCACAGAGAAGGCTCTCCCCCTGGAGGTCGCCAGCCGGCATTGCCTGGCCGACGGCACCCTGAGGAGGCCAACTCTGTGGGAGCAAACCAGGCAATGGGAGGTTGACAATGGCAGCAGGTGGTCTCACAAGTACCGCAAGTCTCGCCATGTAGGGCTTTAAAGGTTATTACCAGCACCTTGAATCACACTCAGAGGGTAACCGGAAGCCAATGCAGCTCACGCAGGAGTGGTGTAACATGGGAGTACCGAGATACTCCCATAAGCACCCGCATGGCCGCATTTTGCACCAGTTGAAGCCTCTGTCCATGGGGTTTTCATGGCAAAGATACTGGAGTGGGTTGCCATTTCCTTCTCCAGCGGATCACATTTTGTCAGAACTCTCTGCTATGACCTGTCTGTCTTGGGTGGCCCTGCACGGCATAGCTCATAGCTTCATTGAATTACGCAAGCCCCTTTGCCACGACAAGGCAGTAATCCATGAAGGGGTCCTACATTTATAGTCCTGCGTAATTATACACAGTGAAGGTAGAAATCTTAGAGAGAAAATGAATGACCTGCATAATCCAACTATCTGGATGTAGAAGTACTCATACAAGAGTGGGAAGAGATGGCAATTGTTGAAGCCAAACAATACAAGCTCATATTCTGGGAACAAGCTTGAGTGGTAACCCTCCTCCATTGTAGTGCCTGCAAATGAACAGACCCAGTCTTGTGCCTTATTCAATTCTATGTCTACAGCTGACTCTAAGGCATGAAGGTATCTCAGACAGGGTGTATTCTGTAATAATAAAAAAGAATCTGCTATTTTAGCAGTTCCCTGATTCTGACTGTGGGAAATTATGACTACTAACTAAATCCACCTACCTGTAATGGTAACTAACAAAATATTTTAATTGAAACACCACTTTATCCCAATTTTGTTTTAATAAATACAACAACCAAACAAGTCCCAACTTATCAGTTTGAGATTCCCATTTCAAGAACCAGCCTTCTAAATACCAGACCTCTACAGCAACCTAACAGGAACTTTATGCCTAGATTGCAAAAAACAGAGGTGGGTGTAAACAGCCACTCACAATACTTACAATATATAACCAGGAGACTTCAAGTCAGTTAATGGCTGTTCACACAGTTAACCCAAAGAGTCCCTTTCCAATCAGTGGTTCTGATAGCACCCAATTAACTGGTTCAATTCTGGGTTCCCACCTTACATCCAAGGTTTCCTTGAACCAGGATAGTACTAGTAAGGTACTGCTTCCCCTTGAAGAAGACAAAAAGTAGGAGGTAGCTTGGGCATTGCAGCCAATTAGCATTTGGAGGTGTTTTTTAATGAAGTTTTTATTAATTTTCTTTTACATACATATGTTAATTTTTCAACCAATGAGCTGTCTGGGATCAGCTATGCTAATACATATTCAATTCCTAATCCTTCATTCTTTCCTCTAACCAACAATAAAATAAGTCCCAAGGTTGGTAGTAATCTGTATCTTCTTTATCTTTCAATCTCATAGTTAATCTGTCTACCTCTGTGTATTCCAATATTTTTCTGATTATTTCTTTTTCTGGTTGTAGTCTTTCATTCTTCCAATATTGCGCAAAGATTATTCTCGCTGCTGTAGTGAAGTGTAAAATCAAATATAGACTTTGCTTGTTAAATCTTTTCAGGCATTATACCTAGTAAGAAAAGTTCAGGTTTAAAATCAACATGTTCACCTAACATTTTTTCTAACCAAGTATGTATCTTTTCCCAATAAGCCTTTGCTTTGCCATTTGGAGGTTTTTCCTGCGCTGCTAGGCCTTGGCAATGAGCTTTGTAATGGAGAGGTTTTCTTTTCAGTAATCTTCTATCACACTTTTCCCTCGAAAAATAATGAGCAGAATTTGTACTTGTTCAAGATAAATCAAGCCACACAGTTGATTAGGTGATAGTTTAATCCCAGATAAATTTGGGTTAAGATAACATTCTCCTAACCCATTGTTGAAGAAGTGGACGACAGAGAATGAGGTGGCTGGATGGAGTCACTGAAGCAGTAGGCATGAGCTTAAATGGACTCCAGAAGATGGTAGAGGAGAGGAAGGCCTGGAGGAATGTTGTCCATAGGGTCGCGATGGGTCGGACACGACTTCGCAGCTAACAACAACAAACCCATTGTTGAGTTATATTGTTCACAACATGCACATCTTGTTTCAGTTATGGGCCAGTACCTAAATCCTACCCTACTGAAATTTTTAGTAGTGAAGTATGCAGAGTTTTAAATTCCAGGGATATTTTTTACCTTGCTAGTGAGGAATTCAAGCATGCGTTCTATGGAGTAATGTCAGATTGACTGATTAACTGTGACATCTCCTTTGACTGAAGATCAACTACTGTTGACTCCATGGACATGTCCACATTTTTCATTCACATTAGCAGACACCTTGTCATTGCTTTCTTCCAGTAAGTTTTCTCAACTCCTTAATCTAGGCTATGTCCCTGGAATTTCCTAAAGGTTGACCATCCTATCAGTATAAGCCAAGATTAAAATTGCATACTGTGTAATGTTAACAACACATATGCATGACAATAAGTTACTGAGTTTTGCAGAACCGAGACTAAAAATCGAGAAGTAAAAAATGTAGAGTATTCTTATATAGCACATTTTTAGTACAGTTCAACGGTCTGAGTGTGATTGTGATCGTGCAATTTTATTTATTAAGTGGATCCTGGCTCAGTATGTGGTGAAGGGAGAAAGGGAAGGAAAAAAGTAGCAAAGTTTGAGCCTACAAATTAGGAGCAGAACTTTCATTGCTAAGCAAAACAGCTGTTAAGTGAGACCCACCCAATTTTCAACCTTCTTTACTCTGATAGTTAAGCAAATCACTGCAGCTGGTAAATGAATAATACCATCATTAAGCGAATCCAGCTTCCACCATTGACTTTGCCTGCTGGAAGCCAGCTGGGGAAGTCACAAATCAGGATCGCATGACCCTAGGATGCTGCAACCATCATAAATACATGCCAGTTGCCAGTTGCCCAAATTATGATCACATGAACATGGGAATGCTACAGCAGTTGTAAAGGTGACGACTGATTCTAAGTCACTTTTTTTCAGTGCCATTCTAACATCAAAGGGTTACTAAATGAATGAATGTAAGTCAAGGACTACCCGTAATTAATGCAAGCAAACAAAAACACTGAATAGTGTGAGAAAGACAGATGAGCTACCCAGTCCCACTAAGAGTGATGCTTCTAGAGTCACCCAGTCTCCTAAGACAGGGCTTTTCAACCAGTGGTACGGGTACCACCTGTGGTACATTGGCACCTAGCAGGTGGTACGCAACCATCCTAGAAAAGTGGTAGTGGGGGAGGGGAATGAGCTGAACTGGTGGCAGCACCGCACAAGCCTGAGCAAGAGATGGCTGGAGCTGCAGGGCTGTCAGGGCTCAGCGGAAGCGCCAGGATCAGCGCCAGGCTCCAGCTGGAGCTCAGCACTGATCCTGGCGCTATTGCTGAGCCCAGAAGAAGCACCGATCAGCTGGAATGTTGCAGCATCTCCAGGGTCTTATGATTTACATTCAGATGCTTGGCATATTTATGATGGTCACAGTGTCCCAGGATCACGTGAAGTGACCAAAACCTGCTGCAATCACCCAGCAGAGAGGGGGAAAATAAAAACCACACACACACACCCCAACCCACCCCCGCTGCCAATCCTCAACAGAAATGCTCACAACAATGAAAACCTCGGACAGGAGGAAGAGCGCTGCCAGGCGGGCAGGCAGATGTCTTGCTCGGCTGTGGCTTGGGGGGAACTTTTTCCAGTGCCATTGTAACTTCAAACAGTCACTAAGCAAACTGTTGTTAGTTGAGGACTACCTGTACTTTTTCCCCTTTTTTTTGGTCAAGTTTTTGACACCTTGCTAAGCGACTGGTGGTACTCAGATGTTGCCGTATCCTAAAAGTGGTACAATGGGTGAAAAGGTTGAAAAGCCCTGTCCTAAGAGGCTATAAGGCTCTAGAAAAAATGAATACAATTCTTGAACACAGAGCCTACTCTCCCTATGAGCACCATCTCTCACTCTTAGGAGATTGTCTTGGGCAAAAAAAACAATGCTTTAACCGAGGTATAACATCAAAATCACACAAAGTGTTAATACCACTTGATAATGCCTTGGAATATTGCACCCAGTTTTGGTTGCCACGATATAAAAAAGATGTTGAGATTCTAGAAAGAATTCAGAGAAGAACAAGAAAGATGACTGGGGGCCTGGAGGCTAAAACATACAAAGAACAGTTGCAGGAATTGGGTATGTCTACTTTAATGAAAAGAAGGACTAGGGGAATCATGATAGAAGTGTTCCAATATCTCAGGGGCTGCCACAAAGAAGAGGGGGGGTCAAGCTATTCTCCAAAGCACCTGAAGGTAGAATAAGAACCAATGGATGGAAATTAATCAAGGGGAAAAAACCAACCTAGAACTAAGGAGAAATTTCCTGGCAACTAGAACAATGAATAGGGAACAACTTGTCTCCAGAGGTTGTGGGTGCTCCACAACTGGAGGTTTTGAGAAGAGAAGCCATTTGTCTGAAATGGTATAGGGTTTTCTGTTTGAGCAGGGGGTTGGACTAGAAGACCTCCAAGGTCCCTTTCAACTCTATTATTCTGTTAAATGTAGCCTGAGGCATCTTCCACTGCCTTCCTACATTCACCTCTATACATAAAATGCATCAACAGGGTGGTAGGACTATTAGACTCTTATCCTGCCTCGCTGAATTGGAAAACTCCATTTCAACATCTCACAGTCTGAACAGGACTAAAAACTCTAACTTTACCGTAGGACACTCCTCAGTCAGAAGATGATAACAGCTTTAATCCAAGTCTGGAGTAACAGTCATTGAATTCAATGGAACTTGCTATATAAATGCATCCCTTCCTTTTCCCTTCCCAAGTATCCTTTTCCTTGATTTATTTCCTCCTAGTTAGTCCTCTTCCCCTTCCTTTTCATTCCTTCTACAGTACCCCTCCCCTTACCCCATCCCCATCCTGCTGATTTCTATTCCTTTTTTGTTCCTGTTTCTGCTGGAAAATGGGAAAGGAATATGTGTGTTAATGTGCTTGAGTGCAAATGCAGTTTCTTTTCATACAGATGTGGATTTTTAATTATAATTATTAATTAAAGTAAAATTAATCTAGCTTTTTTTCTTTTGTCCCTGTTTTTTTTAGCATAATCCCTAGTCAGTATATACCTGCACCCGTACATTTGTAATTTTTCTTTGACACTTTTGTTTGGCTTTTTTTCTCCTCCTTCCTCTACTTCCTTTTTTTTAAGAATTGTCTTAAATTCTTGGGGAGGGGGCTAGAATTATTTTAAATTTGGAGTGAGCATTCTAATATGAAGCCTATTCAAAGCATTTATCTCTAGTTGTCCTAGAAAACTGGCTCAGTATTAAAAAAAAAAATCCTGTACAGTTTCTAATGATTCCAAATGTGTGCCCACACTGTAGGTTTCCACTGATGTAATGTTTTTTAAATTAAAAAGCCTGGAAGTTCTGTGGGAAAGGATGGATAAGGAAATATCAGTAATTTTCCAAGATTCTTCCTGAGTAGGCATGACATTCAGTACAGAATTAAAAAAAAAATCCAGGTTGATAATAAGGTTGAGCTAAAGCTTTGTAAAACTTCTAATTTCCCCAGACTAGAATTCATTATTCCCACTCTGAAACAGGAATAGAATATAGAATAACAGAGTTAAAGGGACCTTGGAAGTCTTCTACTCTAATTCTAATTCTAGTTTAATTTTAAAATATTATAGGGTGATGAATATTTAACTATGGCTTTCCTGCTACTTTTTTTTTCCTTTAAAAAAAAGTTTATAAAACACCAGACAAGAGAATAAAGCTATGTGTCATGCTTCCTGCCCAAATTACTTTAGAAATGATGCATGTCCATGCTAGTGTAATTCCCAAAGCAAACAGAGGAAACACATTGTGTATCAGCAACCAGAGCTGCCAAAACAAAAAGCATAAACTTTTTTTTAAAAGGGCATCATGTCCTTAATGAAACCATGTCCACTATTACATTAAGCATTCCTTCCTTTAAAATATTCTGGTGATTACAATCGCAATTTATCTTCAGTTAATGCAGTGTCAAGTTGGGAGGGCTATTTCCAATTGGGTCAAGCTAATAAATTATTTCAAGATTTGGCATTCTTTTTATTTCCACCTAAATGGATGTAACACCATCTTTTAATTTCTCTGTGACTATACATCTTTATAAGCATTTCCCCGTGTGGAGAAAACAAACTACGATCACAGGGACTGAAAAGACAATTTCAAATAGACGCTAATACACTATAATCAAGATGAATTTCCCATGTTAAAAAAACCGTGTACCTATTAATCAGTCATCAGTTGCATCAATAAAGAGAGTAATCATTCTGCAATTATAACATACATAAACAAAGTCAAATGAAGGTAAAGAATGTCTTGTAAATACCTTTCCAAAATCACGAACATCAAACAAGTCAAATGCTTCAAAGAGTTCACTCTTCTTCATTCCAAATATTTCACAGCAGGCAGAAAGGAATGTTCTTATATTCTTCAAGCATAAAAACTAAAGAGAAAAGAAGATAATACTTTCAGTCAACCATCCAATTATCAGCAAGAATATTTCAATTTCATTCAAAGGCATTTGCCTCTCAGGGAGTTTTGCCCAACTATTATAATTTCCTAGAATCTTTATAAAAGCTGCACCATGAAACCTTTGCACAGGAGGGTCAGAGAAGATAACTGATATTTTCTTGGACTAATTGATCCTCCATTGTGTAGAAAACTGCTTTTTTTCTTTTCCATTTTGCTGGAAATCTACTGCTCAAGAAAAAAGAAATTCCAGTTTCCCCAGGTTTACGCCATCGGTTTCATGATTCTTTAAATCCCCACAGGTCTAGTGGATTATAGCACCCGAGAAGCTTTTCCAAACTGGGAGTTCCATATTATAATATTCAGATTAATACTCTAATTAATTAATCTCAATCTAAGCATGGTAAGAGTTTTAATCCAGCACTGGAAATGCACACAGGGAAAGCTGCCCCAAGCTATATATTACAGTTTTTTAAATCAGCCAGCAAAGAACTAGGAAGAACTCTTTTATCTTGGTATACCAAGAACCAGAATAAAGACTCAAAGAGTGGAAGCATTAACTATTATCTTATCTAGGTGCTTTGGTCAAAATGAAAATCCAACCTGTACGATGAAAACAAAATACAGGAAGTCCTTGACTTGTGATCACAATTGGGATGAGAATTTCCATTAAGCAAAGTTAAGTGAGTTGCACCTAAAATTGCAACCTTTTTAGCCATGGTTCCTAAATGAATCACTGCAGTTGTAAAGTGAACCAGATGGTCATGAAATAAATCGAGCTTCCCTCATTGATTTTGCTTGCCGGAAGATGACTGCGAAGATCACAAATAGTGACCACATGACCCCAGAATGCTTCAACCATCATAAATACATCCCAATCATCAAGCACCTGGATTTTGACATGACCATCAGGATGCTGTAATGATCGCAAGAAAGAGGACCAGTTGTAAGTCACTGTTTTCAGTGTTGTTGTAATTTCAAACAATCACTAAATTTATGATTGTAAGTCAATGGCTACTTATACCTAAGATATTTTGACCCCTGATATAAAAAAATGACTCTTCTTTGATGGTGAGAACATAGTATAATTACTTTTTCTACCTTTAAAAGTTGCTATTAAAACAAGTATCCAACTCCTGAACAACAGAAATGCACGGTAATTAGTTAATTACCTAAAATGATATAGTTGTATTTTTGTATTTTGTATACAGTTGAATTCTTAAACTACCCTAAATGTTAACTTGATATATAATATTCAATTACACAATTTGTTAATTATGTAACTAGTGAACAGTGGGGACCAAATGTTGAAAGGCCATGCGTAACCAAAATGCTTTATTGGAAAAAAACCAGATTCTGTATATACTTTTACTGCACTTAAAATTTAAAAGGCCACAAATGCTTATGGCAAGAGCAGAATGGAAAGTAACTGCACCTCCTCAACATAATGCAAATACTGGCACACAGGTAGAAAGGAAAACTAATAAACAACCCAGGATGGAAATAAATAGCATTTTAAGAATATTCTCTGATCCGCATCTCAAAAAATGAGATGTAAAGACAACTGATTTTTGATCTGGGAAAATCTGCTGATCCCAACATTTCCCTTTCTACTGCTAAAAAGCAACTTAAACGCAAGCTCTGTTTCGCAGACTGTAATGGCACAATTGAGTCAACCTTTTCAGCTTCCTCCTCATTCCTTTTTTTCTCCTTGAACTAAAATGGAGTGTAAGCCATTTGCCTTTGTGACTAAAGAAGATATTGCTCCTGCAGAAGAATCTGCTTCTATATCTCCCCTCACGTAAACATGCAAGTTAGGGTATCAATTACCAAGGAAGAGAAAGGCAGAAAAAATATTGTTTATTTCTTTCTACCCAACACATTAAAAGTGCAACTAGCTAAAGCGAAGGGCTAAACTCTAGAACAGTGCTGCTTTTGTCCCCTATATTGTCCTAAGCTAGAACTAAACACATCAGCATACTCTTGGCATACTGCAGCCAGGTCAACCGTCTGGGTGCGATTTATGCCAGTTACTCAGATGCCCAGGGCCTCAAACCAGTCTAGTCCAATTAGTCCTTCAATGACCACAACGTTGAGGGAACCCTCAAACTCTTTGAACCTGACTCTCATAATGGCTTCGCCTTTCACCGCGATGCGGCAATTTTAAAAATCTGTCAGAACAAGGCTTGACGGTTTGAGTTGAACTCGCTTCCTGCCTTGTCTGCAGATATAACTGAAAGTCACGTACGAAATAATAGACAGAGCTGACCCTGTGTTAAGCTCCATGGAACCCCTTGTATCTTTACTTGCAGCCGCAGCTTCTCTTTAAGAGGGTGTTGAGCTCCCGTCCGTAGAATGCTTCTCCTCCCAAAACAGTATCCGACCCTGTTCTGCCCTGGAGCCCATTTACCTTCCTGATGGGCATCTGCAGTCTGAGCATCTCTCTGGAGACCTCTACAGACTCTGGCAATGTGGCCTTGCTTCCCACAGGCACGGCACACTGCTGTGCGAAACCTGCATTCAGTCCTTTTGTGTTGGCCCCCACAGCTTGCGCAACTTTGAGGACTAGTTGCTTGTGCTGTAGGACGAGGCCATCTAACGGTTTCCCTCTGTAACTGATTGATCTCATCATCCTCTACCGAATCTTCCAGTTCAACAGACTCTTGGTGCACGGCCATCTGGTTGGGTGATACCTTTTGAGGCCGTAGAGCAGGGGTGTCAAACTCAATTTCATTGAGGGCCGCATCAGCATTGCAGTTGCCCTCAGGGGGCTGGGTGGGTGTGGCCTGGGTGGGTGTGGACTGGGTGGGCATGGCCTACTGGGTGGGCATGGCAAAAGTGTGTATGGCCTACTGGGTGGGCATGGCCAGCTCTACATCGTTCGCATCAAGGGGGCCTGGGCAGGAGTGGGACAGATCTGAGGGTCTCTGGCAGAAGGAGGGACTCTGGGCCAGGGCCAAGGCAGTGGGGGCCGTTCCCTCACTGTTTCCAGGATGGCTTCGGGGGCCACATGAAACCACTTTGCGGGCCAGATCCGGCCCCCGGGCCTTGTGTTTGACATGTCTGCCGTAGAGCCTTCATTGCTCCACCTGCAGCCTCGTCTGCCATGATTTCCTTCAAGGCATCTTGGAAGGACAGTTTTTCCATTGCGAATAGGTGCTGTAACTCTCTATTCAACAGCCTGCATACGAGCCTGTCCCTGAGTCAATCCTCCAGGTCAAGAAAATTGCAATGGTGTGACGCCTGCCAGAATGCAGCCACAAATTCAGCTACCAACTCCCCAGTCTTTTGTTCTCTCTGTTCAAAGGCATGACACCAAGTGATTACGGACAGCTTGGGTTGAAAATGCTCCTTCAATTTTTTCTTTAAATCAGCATACATTACTGATTCAATGCCGGCTGGCGCCACCAAGTTTTCTGCGATGTCGTATGTGGCCTGTCCACACACACACAAAGTAGGGTTGCCACTTTCAAACTGTCTTCGCCAACCTGGTTGGCCCGCAAGTAGGTGTCCACCCTGGAGACGTAGGAGCTCCACTGTTCTGGGTGGGAGACATTGAACTCATTAAGTCTGCCCACCTTTGCCATGGTGGATTAGTGGTGAGGTCTTGGACACTGCCTCTCTCGTTACGAAGGAGATGAACTACCTAGGTCCTGGGGACGGATCCCTCAGGACAATGTGGCTCCAGTTTGGCTTACTGGCAGGCAAGGTTGGGACGTGGTCCCGCCAGGGCTTTGATCCCTGGCTAAAACCCTGTGATTTCAACTCTAATAGGCATCACTCCTTCGACGAGATCCCACCTTCATTGCCACTGTTGCGTAGTGGGTTCTTGTAGACAATGACCAGACCGAACTGATGCAACATGATTTATTGCAAACATAACAGAACTGACTGAACCGACAGACTGACAGATACGTATACATGCTGCCACTACGCGGTGACCAATCAGATTCAAAGCTGGTTTTCCCGCTCAAATATAAACTTCAATTTCCCTGCAAAACAGTTGGAGATATATTTAAATAAAGACACATAAATAGTCAATATCAATACATAACAGGGTAGGCATGGGTTACCAGGTCCAAAGCAGCTTGGTCCAAGTAAAATTATACCAAAGCTGGGGGATGACTTCCCTGGCCACATCTTACTGTTATATCAGGGGTCCCCAACCCCGAGTCCATGGACCAGTACCGGGCCCCAGCATGCCAGCATCCAGTCCGCACAAACAAGCAAAGCCCCATCCGTGAGATGCAGGCAGCACACAAAACCACACATCTTCCAGTCTGCAGTAAAACCTCTCTCCACAGAACCAGTCCCTGGTGCCCAAAAGGTTGGGGCCCTCTGTGTTATATAAGCAGCAGCAGTTGCAAGTTAAGAAATATCTCCAAATCATGAATTTTGTGGAAAGATATCCTCATTCATTCTAGAAGCCAATCTTTTTTTTTTTTGAAGGGAACAATGGTTCCCATCTGTTTCTTGTTTGATAACAGATGGAATGATTTGGTATCAAGCTGTTTCCTTGTCACCTTGTGAGAACCTGTTCTCACACAATGCTTAATGCAATTTTGTTCTAAAATTCACATATTTTGCACTGAAGTACATGTTTTCAAACAGTCTACCTTAAAAGGAATCTCTTCCACATCAATATCTGCATGATGTACTATGAACACACTCTGAGAATTCCGTAAGATAGATAACAGAAATGCACTCATTCTACAAGACCCTCGCAGGCCCTGAATAAAATATTCAGAGTATTAAGTATTGCAGGAGAAAAGATAGACAAACAGAGTACTTTTCTGGGGGAAAATATATTTATACTGAATTTCTATCTCAGATCTGATATAGTATTTCTGAAAAATCAGGTATCTTTTTAAAAAAAATCCTTTTAAAAGAAAGTTAAAAAAATGACTCTATTATAAGAATACCATTTCAATATCATACCAATATCATTTGGGGGGAGGGTATGAAAACTAGAAGCAGAGGATTTCCTTATCAGTACTCTTGAGTGAGAAAGTTGTAAATTTATGTTTACAAATAAGTTACTCACTTATGATGAGTAAGTGATGCTTAAGATAATCAGGATTGGAAAGTTTTATTAAGCTGAGAAAAAGTTTTGTTTCTTTTCTATTTCACTTTTTCCATCCTATCAAGCTGTTTGTAGGGGAGAAATTACTAATTTTCAACAGCATAAAAATATCCACAAAGTTAATATACATTGCTTTGGGTGATGTTGAAGCAAAATTAATAATCTATGGATATTCACAGTTTTATAGCACATAATAAATTAATGTGTAATATGGTACATTAATGGTGAAAATGGGATTACGACATTGACTGGAGCTAGTCAGTGTATTTAAGAGCATTAAAACAACTATTTATCAGCATTTGCCAATCCTGTCTCCAATGGAAAATGAGACACATCTTTGGTTACAACACTCAAAAGTAATTCCTTTAAGTAACAAGGCCCTTGACAATAGGATGAAATCACTCTTATTGCTTGAAAGTGCACTTTGAGTGTTTGGTTTCAGATTTAATGTCTCCATAGCCAACTCCTTTGTCTTTCAAACAGATTAAAAGATTACTTCTTAACCGTTAACCTAATCCAATTAACTGCCCAAATGTGGTATTAATGCTTCTATAGGAAAACAGACTTTATATTTTTCATTTTTCATCATTTGTAGGCGGTGTCACAAACAAACAATTTTACAAGACAAAACCATATAATGATAAACATTTTGGAACTACATGACTTTTTACAAAAGGGAAACATTGATAGAATAAATTTGACTATAATTGCCGGTAGAAACTATGTCGCCTTTCAAACAAATAAATCTGTATGTTTAAAGAGGAAGAATAATTGTTTCACTGGGCATGAAAACTTGGCTGAGATAGCAGGTTTTGTAAAAATGTCAAAGCACATCTTAAAATATGTGCTATTTTATTATAATAAGTGAATCTACTTCACAATTCTAGAGGGACAGCTACTCCATGAGTGGTGAACCATTTTTTTAAATGAAATACTCCATTTCAGAGTAAAAGCATCAAACCTGACTTGACAGCTCTTATTGCCGCCTCTGTGGTGCACAAATAGCCATATATACACATTTTTAAAATATATTTTATTTATATAACTTTCCTGAATTACATTTGGATCCTGAAATGAGAGTGGAACTGTCAATTGTCAAATGTGAAAAATAAAGAATGCCAACTATGAAAATCTTTTTATATGAATCATTGATTGAACATTGGCAATTAATTATTCCAAAATATTTTACCCACTTTTTGTTGCCTCGTCACTGCCACAGAACGATTTTTTTAAAAAAGTATTTTCCTTATATGCATGAATTGTACAATAGGTTACCTACAATGCCTTTAATGTATGCTGAGAAAACTAAAATCATAGAGATTGTCAAATGTCTATACACTTGGAGGCTCTTATTAATGCTGCTATTAACAAAGAAATTTACAAAGTTAAACATAGTGTAATTTAAAAATTATAAACCTAATGCTGCTTTGAAATAGCCAGTATTGCCTTACCTACATAGCTTTATTATTTCACTTAAACATTTCTTAAATTTGTATGCAGAATTGATAGCCCTGCTTCTCTAATCCAGTATCCAAATCAGTTGATTTTTTTAACTTCCAGAATTTCTAGCAAACGACTGATAAGAAACCAAACTTATAAAAAAAATTCAGACACTAGATAGAAGACTTTTCTGTTCTTCAAATATTGACACACATGTGTATGTTGGATGTGTGATTATAGTCCACTACTCTTTTATTAATGAATTCTCCCAATCATTCAGATCCTGATTGGTCTCTTTGAAAATGGCTGAATTCTACTTTATTGTTTGCAAAACTCATCAAGCTGATACTTTCATTTTTGTTTATATTTATAATTCATTCATGATCAAAATGTGGAAGCTTGGCAACTGGCTCATATTTATGATGACTGCCATGTCCCACGGTCATGTGATGACCTTTTGCGACCTTCTGACAAGCAAAGTTAATAGGGAAGCCAGATTAACAACCCTGTTACTAACTTGACAACTGCAGTAATTCACTTAACAATTGTGGCAAGAAAAGTTATAAAATGGGGCAAAATCTGCTTAACAACTGTCTCGCTTAGCAATGGAAATTTGGGGGGGTCAATTGTGGTCATAAATCAAGGACTACCTGTAATAAATGTAGATTTCTCTGTCCACGTCACTCTGTAGCTAGCACCTCGCTGAACCTGTCTGGATTCAAAAGCTAAGCAGGGACATGTCTAGTTAATACTTGGACACAAGAACACCTGAGTTAGGTAGGGATCTATCTGATTCTTCAGACTCAGAACCTGGACGGCCTGACCAGATGGAGACTTAGTCTACATTGCATGAATTAATTAAAAAAAAGAAAGAAAATGGGGAGCGCAGGCCAGGCCAGTAAGAACTTGTTAGGCAAGGCAACACATTGCAAATTATAAAGGTAAAATAATGAAAGTCAAGCAGCCTACTTGAAAGAAAGAAGAATAATTCAGCAAATTGGTCAAGCTGGCCGTCAGAGGTATAAAAAAAGGGGGGCATCTTTCTGACTTGCTCTTTGTGGGAAATAGCATTTTACCTTCCTTCTTGAATCTCTGTGCGTTGTTTGGATTACCTGGCTGAACTACAAACTGGAAACTAGTTACTTCTGGATGTTCCTATCTCTTTTGGTTTGAAAAGTAAGCATTTGTGCCTGTGTTCTTCACATGCTTTAAGTGGGATTTCTAGCTCACAAAAAGCTTTTGGCTCATTTCTGTTGACAATTTATAAATGCAGTAAAGACCCTAAAGTGAACTGCGTATAATTGGCTGTATAATTGGCACCACAAAACACCAGGACTCTACACTAGGCTGAAAAGTCAAAGCTACACGGCAGACAAACCCAGCAAACCACTTCCGTTGTGGTGCTATGGAAGCTCAATGATGATGTTTATGTAGTCACCAAGAGAAAAACTTGATCTGAAGATGTCTTTAAATCAGGATATGCTACTTAGCACACAGAACATTCATTCCATGTCTACACTTCTCCCTTTAAGAAGAGAAATGATGCAATAGATATAGGGGAAATCAGATTATTAAATGCTGCCATGTGAAACATGGTCTGGCCTCAAGTCACTGCACCCAGCAAACAGACACAGCATAGTCAGTAAAGTGAAAATTAAACTAAATTCCAGCAAGGCCAGCCCATTTGTTACTTCATAGAAAAGTGCAAAAATTAATAATTAAAAAATACTGCTTTAATATTTAACATGATAAATATTTCAGGATAAAAAGTAAGAATCGTGGGTCATAGAAAGTATATTTGCAAGAGCTGAGGATTAACCTTCTACTTTCAGAAGACCATATATTTGATGGTTATTCAGTCTGGCATCTCACTGGGCAAGATTGATATGGAAAATGTAAAGAGCCCATTGTAGGAAGCAGAAGGTGAAAATGCTAATTAGTCAGCAAAGAAGGAAGAGTTGCGAGATGATGGAAAATGAAAGGGAAGCATGAAGAAAGAGCAGTGGCTGTTTCCTCAGTTCAAAACATGCAGCTTTGAAAAGCAAAGAAGCAATTAAACGTGGTCATACTGACACAGTTAAATTCAGAGGTGGTGTTGAAACCTCCAAGGCTTTCGGTTTTCAAGGACTTCGATAGTTATACTCAAACTATGCTCTCCAGGATGGCCTCACTCAGTTAATACCTACCTGAACAAACAAATAAAACAGACATTGGATTTTCATATTCTTGCACCGATATTACATAATGTGTCTTGATTCTAAGCTTTGACTGATTCTCTTGAAACTTAATTTTGGCCTGGACATGAAAATGACTGACTCTTTTTTTAACATACAAAGGCCTTTATGGCATAGTGCCTGGGTTTCTGAAGGATCACATCTTCCTATTAGATTCAACCTGATCATTTTGATCATGTGGAGAATGGCTTCTTCTCCCTCATTCTGGGAGGTCAAGTGTGCTGTGGCCAGAAGCTTTAGTTTTTCTTTTTGTGATGATGATGATGATGATGGAGCTAACCCTCTGGAATAACTTTCCACTAGAGATCCATCCATATAGCTCACTTTCCAGAAAACTGAGCTGAGTTTTTCCAGACAGCCTTCAAGGCCTGATTCTATATTTTGTGGTTGGGCTTTATTTTTATGCTGCTTCATATTGTTGTAATTCTGCCTTGTGAGCTACTGAGAGTTCTATGACTGCAACAGCATACAAGATAGATAGGTAGATAAACAGATAGATAGAAGGTAATAGCTGGATAGATAGACATAGCCAATATGGTTTGGTTTGCTTTGTGGTTTCAGATTACTTAAAATGAAAGTAAGTTTCTTAAGCTCAGCAGAGCCTTTAACATGCCAATTTTGGTTATCACCTCTGTTAACAAAATTATTCCTGCAAATGTTACCACAGTATTGTTGAATTCCAGAAGTCAAAAAAAAGTAGATTGGGCTTAACAGGTAGCCTATTTCAAGACTAAACCATATTTATTACAGTTACGTGCCACCCATCTCACCATCAAGCAACTCTAGATAGCTTACAAACTGGAGGAGAACCAGTTTGATCATAACGCACCCAGGCTAGAAAGCAGGAGAGACTATCAGTTCCAACTCTGCCTTAGCTATGAAAATCAGCTGAGTAACCTTGGGCCAGTCACTCTCTCTTAGCCCATCTCAACTCACAGTGTTGTGGTCATAGGGACAATATGAGAAGGAATTAGGTATGTTCTTCGCCTTGAGTTATTTGTAAAATCAATAAAAATGGGATACAAACAAACAAAGACAAAACATTAAGATGATAAAGGTTAACATTAAAATGAACAAATATGTCTAAGGAAGGAACCAATGTGCAACAGGGAGAGAGGTGGAGTTTTCTTTTAATACCTCCAGTATGGAATGTTCCCAATAGGCCCCCAGGCCAATCAGTAGAATCCGGTTTTAAAGTTCTTTCAAAAGGCCAAGAGAGTGGGGGGTGGGGAAGGTCCCATCTCGTGCAGCATGATACTCCAAAACAGGGGCCATAGCAGAAAAGGTTATTCTCCTGGACCCCTCCAGCCAGAATTCCTTGACCAACAAAGTCTACATCATGCCCCTTCTGCAGGCTTGAATGGGGCAATAGGGGTAATATGGTTTCTGGGTATTGTTTGTTTGTTAAGGGTCCTGAACATAATAATAATAATAATAATAATAATAATAATAATAATAATAATAATAATAATAATAATAATAATAATAATAATAATAAAGTTGCAAGGGACCTTGGAGGTCATCTTGTCCAACCCACTGCTCAGGCAGGAAACCCTATACCATTTCAGACAAATGGCTGTCCAGTCTCTTCTTAAAAACTTCCAGTGTTGGAGCATTCACAGCTTCTGGAGGCAGGTTGTTCCACTGATTAATTGTTCTAACTGTCAGAACATTTCTCCTTAGTTCTAGGTTACTTCTCTCTTGGGTTAGTTTCTATCCCTTGCTTCTTGTCCTGCCTTCAGGTGCTTTGGAGAATAGCTCGACTCCCTCTTCTTGGTGGCAGCCCCTGAGATATTGGAACATTGCTATCATGTCACACCTCACCCTTCTCTTCATTAGACTAGACGTTCCCAATTCCAGCAACTGTTCCTTACATGTTTTAACCTCCAGTCTCCTGATCATCTTTGTTGCTCTTCTCTGTACTCTTTCTAAAGTCTCAAAATCTTTTTTACATCGTGGTGACCAAAATTGGATGCAGTATTCCAAGTGTGGCCTTACCAAGGCATTATAAACTGGTATTAACACTTCACGTGATCTTGATTCTATCTCTCTGTTAATGCAGCCAAGCACTGTGTTGCCTTTTTTGGCAGCTTCAGCACACTGCTGGCTCATATTTAAGTGATTGTCCACTAGGACTCCGAGATCCCTCTCACAGTTTCTACTATTGAGCAAGGTACCACCTATACTATACCTGTGCATTTGGTTTTTCTTGCCTAAATGTAGAACTTTACTTTTTTCACCATTGAATTTCATTTTATTAGATAGCGCCCAATGTTCAAGTCTGTCAAGATCCTTCTGTATCTTAAGCCTATCTTCTGGAGAGCTGGCTATTCCTGCCAGCTTAGTGTCATCTGCAAATTTGATGAGTTCCCCATCTATCTCCTCATCCAAATCATTGACATATTCCACAATGCATTGCACTTAGTGGTGACACGTGGCTCTGGGTCAATTCACCTCAACCAGGTCCTTCAACAGAAGTGGTCTATTTACACGTGCATATCACACATGGATTCACTGGTTAGAAGTAAAACACCACAGTTCTTTAGAAAAATGCTTTGATGGGATGATTCATTCAAATCTTTATCCATGCTAGATATCCTTTCAAAAATCTATATAACATTAGTTATTGTAGCCTATGTACTGTAGTACAGAATTAATTAAGAGCTGGAGAATCTTACTAATTCAGATCTGGATTTGGATCACCCTACTTGTGATAGCTTTAATAAATTATATAGCAAACATGCAGTGCTGCAGAAGAAAGCCAAAAGTAGGGTAAGAGGCTAATTAAAAATACTGACAAAAGCTAACCATTTTCTTCCACAGAAATCATTCCTTTCTCTTTTACAATTTTCAACAACCAAATAAATTAAATTAGTTCTGCTCTGCCACCACAAATACTTGTCATCACCTTCAGTACAAATAGCTGAAAGCATTCTAATTGAACACCATCAAAATGCTAATTCATAATACCCCCAAATGATTCCTCATGAGGCCCCAAAGGAGAAAGGAAAAGCAAATTTTTAAAGACTGTTCGAAGAGTTAAATTATTGGTTTTCTAATCAACTCCCTTAAATTATATGCCAGTAAAAAAAAATCAAGCCAGACTAATACTTTTTAGACCATTACATTAAAAGCCTGTAGGTATATGGATGTTTTAAACTGATGCCAAAAGCTCATAAAATCTGCTGTCAGCTATACTTAGACTGGGGGGGGGAAATCCACCATTAAGGCACTAGTATCAAAACTGCACAATTTTGGATCACTAGATAGTGAAATCCCTAAAAAAATGCAGCACCTCAAGAGTGACAGCCTATTTTTGTGCCACAAAATTCAAGTAAGAGCCATGGTGGTATAGTGGTTAGAATGCAGTACTGCAGGTTACTTCTGCTGACTGCAATTCGGTAGTTCAATCCTGACCAGCTGAAAGTTGACTCAGCCTTCCATCTTTCCGAGGTCAGTGAAATGAAGACCCAGATTGTTGAGGGCAATATGATGACTCTGTAAACCACTTAGAGAGGGCTGTAAAGCACTGTGAAGCAGACTATAAGTCTAATTGCTATTGCTATTACTACCCCAATCACAAAAAAGCAATGGGAAAACAAACTGGTAGTTTCAGAGCTTATAAACAAAATCTGAAAATTCTCACTCAATAAAACTAGAATTAGAATGAGCAACCAGCATCAGTATATTAAAAAAATGAAACCAAAATAAAAAATAACTGCCTAATAAATGACACTGAAATTATTTGATCAATGACCAAACTTAGAGACATGGAAATTCAACTTATTTTTATTAAATCAATATGTGGTCCCATAAAATACATGTGGTTGACTTTTTAAATAAAAAACAACAACAACAACCTGGTACCACTGAAGAAATGCCAATGGCCTCCATCTAGGGTTAGAGGGAGGGGGGAAGCATAAAAACTCATTCACCATTTTAAATATTTGGTCAAAACAAAGCTGACTCATGTAGAAAGGCAAGCCATTCAAAGCAAAGTCCGTGAACAGGTCTCCTGCCTACATTATTTTCCTCTGTGAAATTTTTAAAAATGCGGGAAATTCTAAATTTGACTGGAGTTCTGCACTGAAAAGTTGTTTTAACTCCTATTTTTGGAAAAAAAATATTGCTTCCCAGATGTATGTTCCACCCTCCACCCTGGGGTTACCAGATTTGGACTGCACAACATGGCCGCCACCACATAGCAACAAACTGGTAGTTTTCTGTTTGCTATCAAGTTAGGCTCCCAATATTTCTCTCAATTTTTGCAGCTCAGAAACCTGCAGTCCTACTTTCAGTTAATATAGCCTCTGGCAGGGAGAAATATAATATAAACTTGAGCACCCTCCCATTCACAGCACCTGTGGCAGAGTAGAATAAATTACCAGGCAATGGGATTATAGACTGAGCCATTCTTTTCAAATGTGCATGCATCTAGCAGAGTTGCTCCTGGCCAACTCTGTTGTCTTAAGCCTTTTAACTGGAAATATAAGGATTGAAAAGGAACACCTAGAAAATAAACATTAAATAGAAAAGGTGCAAGAAGGATATTTTAGGAAGAAGAATGAAAAGAAGAAAATTATCATCACCTCATTCAGATGATCAGTGTTATGGTCGGCTCTCAGTTTAGTGAGGTTTTCTGGGAGGCCTTAGGCTGGGAACTTAATTCATAGTGAATTAAGCTCAATTCACTGAATAAATTACAATTGGCTGAAATAATATATTAGGGTTATTCTATATGGGCTGCAAAAACCCATATGAACACTTAATGGCAGCAAAGAAGTAAAAGAATGTACTTTATTTCTTTGTTGCCATCAAGCGATCATTCTGATTTCTGCAATATATAATGATTAGTGTATTCTGTGAATCAAAGCATTATCTTACTGAATTGCTTTTTACTTAAAAAGTAATGTTAGAAACTCTCAACTCCTTAAAGGAAGGACAGAGCACAAACTTAATAAATGCAAATAAATATTAGTATGGAATTATCATTAAAGCAATTCAAGGTGAACCTGACTACAGTGAAATAAATTCACAATGAAGCTAGAACCTCCAGCGCTTATCTGGAGCAGCTGGATTCTTATCACCTTGGCAGGGGTTTAATCAGTTTAAATCAGGGAGAAGCAGCAAGAGAAAAAGAGAGAGAAAAGCAAACAAAAACGAGAGACATCGGGATTGACTCACACAAAAGTTAAAAATAGATTCTCCGTTTGTTTGGCCTTCAAGTGCCTTCTATAAAACATTTACCAAGTCACAGCTGGCATATTGAATAGAATTCTCTGATGGTGTTGCTTTATAATTGAAATGTTTGGCACATTTTCCCAAAAGAAATCTATGAAGTATACATGACTATGTTTGGGGCATCACAAGTTAGAGAAAATATGCTTCATATATATCCATGAAGTAGTGGGTTTTTTTCCACATTCCGAATCTACACACAGCCCCAGAATTCCCAGGTAAACCTCTCAGATCTTAATATTAGCTAGGATTGACTCTGCTTAGCTTCTGGATAGGCAGGTACAGAATGCAACCTTCTATGCTCTGGGGAATGTGAATATTTGGCAAACTACTTGAAGCAGCAAGAAAAAGAAATTACCTAAGGGTGAGTGCCAATCTCCTGGAGAAATTCAGGATGAAGCTCTTGAATCAACTATAGCACTAATCTTTTTGGTAAGCGAAAGGAACCTGACCTGGACCTCAGCAAAACTACTACAAGTTCAGGTCATCTTCCAAAATATCTTCAGCCAGATTAAAGTTATTATCTATCGAAATAAAAATAACTTCTTGGATTTCTACCCACCCTCCTTAATTGTGCCAAATTTATTTTCCTAAACCTTCTTTCCTACAGGTGCTTGATAATTTCCAAAGTTAAACATTGCATATTTTATTTCTAAAATCAGAAACATCTGTTAAGATCTGTCGGGGTTGGAATAGGAGTTCTTAATAAAGCCAAGTGCTAGACAGATTTCAGAATCAGAAGTTAAGTTTCAATTGCTAAAGGATACCGAAGGTATTAAATATCTACATTTTAATACTTCACGACATTCTTTAAGGATTAGAGCCGGCCATCCTATAGCTCGCTGGTCCTCTTCCCCTAACCTTATACCAGCTGCCATTCCTTGCATCAAACCTACTAACAGAGAAACAGCTGACATTGTGTCTTGTATCAGTGGAAGATAAAGGAAGCAAAAAGAAATTGCTCCTCTTGTGATTGCTTGTGGTTATTCACACAGCTTGAGTCTAAAAACATCTGATTATTTTCGTATCTGAAAAATTCACTCTTGTGACAATTTGGATGACTCTACCTACCTCTGTGTGCTCAGAGATACAAAAGCTAGCACTTGAAGTTTACATCAACAAACTAAAGAGACAATGACAAGGTGGGCAAAAAACTTTGGTTATAATATAGAATTAGAAAAATAGCAAAAATTATGGGAGAGAAATTATAAATTGACCATGTCAACTGCGTATAAAGAAAATCTATATAAAATGTTTTATAGATGGCACTTGCCTCCAGCAAGATTAGCAAAAATGTTTAAAAATGTGTCAGGTAAATGTTGGAAATGAAAACATAATTTTGGTACGTATTATCATATCTGGTGGACATGTGACAAAGTAAACGCCTATTGGAAAAAAATACATGCTTGGTTAGAAAAAATATTAGGAGAACATGTAGTTTTTAATCCTGAATTTTTTTATTAGGTATAGTACCAGAAAAGATTAATAAGCAAAACTTATATGTGGTTCTACATATTACAACTGCAGCAAGAATAAGCTATGCGCAATGTTGGAAAAATAAACGAATATCTTCAGAGGAAGAAGTAATTAAAAAAACTGGAATGCGCTGAGATGGACAGACTAACTATGAGGCTGAAAGACAGAAGAAACAGAATATTACCAAAGCTGGAATTTATACTACAAATGGCTAGAGGAGAGAACCAAAGAGTAGGACTTGATTAGGTATTAGTGTTTTACGAACCCAGACCACACGCTGATTGAAAAATTAACATATGTATGTAGAGGGGGGAAAAAGCAATAAAAAGATTATTACCAAAAAAAATCCCATTTCTATTACAGTCTTCTGAAGTGTCTTCTAAACCTGCAGCTTGCTTGAAGAACCATGGAAGCTGCATCCTGTATTGCAGAGGTCCCCAACCTTTTGGGCACCAGGGACCGGTTCTGTGGAGAGAGGTTTTTCCATGGACTGGAGGGTGCGTGTTTTTTTGTGCTGCCTGCATCTCATGGATGGGGCTTTGCTTGTTTGTGTGGGCCGGTTGCTGGCAGGCTGCAGCCTGGTACCAGTCCACGGACCGGGGTTTGGGGACCCTGCTCTATTGCACGTGTTTGTTTTTCAAATTCACCTCTTGACAGAATGGCAAGTAGTTGGCGGGGTTTGCATCAATAGAAGATGGCCTCCTACAACCCAGTGCTCTCCATCCCGAGTGGGAATAGTAATTCCCAGAATTAGTCAAGTTGTCACTCTAATATATTTGGAGGATTCCAGATGGTGATCAATTAGAAAATGGGAAAATCAATGTTGTAAAATGCTGAAAAACTTAAATATGGAATTAAACGGGAATGTTTGAATATATTGTCTAATGTTAACATTGCAGAGCCCATGAGCAAAGGGTAAAAACGACTGTTCCCTCTTTATGGAAAATATTGCTGTGTGCAATCGGTGTAATTGTGCCTTAAGGAGTTAACATGAGCAATTTCTGCTTGCATGCTAAAGTAGACACTGGAAAAGCAATAGGAAACTGGACAAAAGTAGCAAATGGTCTAACAACACAAGCATACAGTTGAGAATTAAGATTAAGAAAAATAACTGCTTTGACTCACATGGTTACATGTTCACAAGGAACTTTTGCCATTTTCGCACAAAAGTTGTTTTTTCCATGTAAGGGGACAGTTACAAACCAATAAGGTGACAGTACTGTTGCCAATTAATTTTTAGAAATTGGAATTCATCATGCCAATGTCAACTGCCTTCAGACCAAAACAAAACCTAACATGCTTTCCGAAGTTTTCATGCAGAGGTAAGAAACACCAACTGCAAACATTAAGGCACAAGAGTTAAATAACTGTTATTATTTAATAATAACTATTTTACACTATTGCTGTTTTAAAAATCTCATCAAAATCTTCATCCAGAAAGAACATGACTGTTCCTTTATATATATTTTTTTCATTTTCATTCAGCCAATTTTGTACTTTAAATAAAAAACACATTTTGAGAATAAAAAATGCAATCACACTATGTGGTGATGAGAAAACAGATACAGACAGACATATAATCACAACTGGGAACGGAATTTCTGTTGTTAAGCACTTGTTAAGTGAGTAATGCCCAATTTTATGACCTTTTTTGCCTTGGTTGTTAAGGGATTCACTGCAGTTATTAAGCGAAACTTGTGGTTATTAAGGTCACAAATGGCAATCGCGTGATCCTGAAGAATCAAAATCCTTTGACTTTCACTTTCTCCACGTAATGAGTTCCTAAATGGGCTGGAGCAGTTTCTTGGTCGATGAAGGCTTTGCAGGTACCTAGCCTGCTTTCCCTTCTAAAGCCATGGCTTGAGCTACAGATAGTGACACCAAAACAAGACACATTTGAACAACTCTCCTGAATATGACAAGACTAAATGCAGTCTAATTTGTACATCTTTACTTATTGACAGAAGGGACACGGTGGCTCAGTGGGTTAGGATGCTGAGCTTGTTGATCAGAAGGTTGGCAGTTTGGCGGGTCAAATCCCGAGTGCCGCGTAACAGAGTGAGCGCCTGTTACTCGTCCCAGCTTCTGCCAACATAGCAGTTCGAAAGCACATAAAAATGCAAGTAGATGCCTTTGGCATCTAGTCACGCCGGCCACATGACCACGGAGACGTCCTCGGACAAGCGCTGGCTCTTCAGCTTTGAAACGGACATGAGCACCAGCCCCTAGAGTTGGAAACGACTAGCACGCATGTGCGGGGGAACCTTTACCTTTACCTTTACTTATTGAATCTAGAGGGTGTTCACTCTAAAGTACTGAAAGTTTTAATGTACTATACTGTAAGTCATCTCGAATTCACTGTTGGACATATGATTTAAGACATTTTATAATTTAATTTTTTAGAAATAGTTGTATGCATCCACTCATGGATTTACGTATGATTTAAATTTAAAAAATCCAGACAGTATCTTGCTAGTTACCATACACTTCTATGAACAAGGTTCGTTTTAGGATAAATACATGCTGTTTTCACTGTGTCTGCAGCTTCCTTGATAAATGGAGAGATTTAAATCCTCAGGTTGGCAACTAAAATTATCATTAGTCTGAAGCCCAGCAAGAATGCATAACAGCATTTCCAAAAGTGCCTTTTATTTATGTTATGCATCCATTCCACCATCTGCTGGGTTAGGCAATGTGACATTATTGATTCTTTTGAAAGTGGTAAGTATGTAGTGGGCATGATGATTTCCTCACATACCATAGCTATAAATATCAAATAGATAGAAATAATAGTATATGGATTATTGGAAATAAATATTGATAATGGATGCAACAAGCAGTTAGGATGTTTTGCACAGGATGCTACAGACTGCTTCAGACTACACTTTAAGCATGAGAAATTTGGCTTCCACTATCTGCATAGCCACACAGGGTAGTTATCACTTCTATTTAGGAGAAGAGATGAATACCAAAAAGTATCAGTACTAAACATTTTTTCCCATAAGGAATAATGTAGTGAGTCACAAGGCAGCCAATACCAACAAATTCTAACTTCTGCATTGGGTACCAAACAAACGATGACTACCAGGACAAAATTTTCACATCAAAATGCATTGAGTACAAAATCTGATGAGTTTCAAAGCAGTTGAGTACCAGGGTACCACTGTAATTGTTTACCATAAAATGTAAGTCTATGAAACTATATTTTAGTCTTAACTACACTTAGTTCAAACAAGTCAGCTTCACTCCACAGGGGGTAAAGCTGAGTATTTTTACAGGGAAAGTGTGCATTTTCCAAAATTCCCTGCAATTCATTCACTCAGTATGAGCACGTAGGCTTAGCATGAAGGTTGTGCTCATATAATGCTGTTAGTGCTGCATGAAATCAAAGTAAATCATTTTCAATGTCCAATGTGCATGTTAGCAAATGCATTTAAATCAGGGGTGGTGAATGATGGCCCCTTTATGACTTGTGGACTTCAACTCCCAGAATTCCTGAGCCAGCCAGGAATTCTGGGAGTTGAAGTCCACAAGTCATAAAAGGGCCACCGTTCCCCACCCCTGATTTAAGTGATAAATACAGGAAGTACAGCTGGATGACATCTCAAGTGCTAGCCACAATAACTGCTCTATCGCCACATGCTCGAATAGAAACATTCTCTGTCAATATGACACATTTTGCACGGATAACTCAGAATGAATTGCAATACTCAAGATAAGCTCTAACCTATAAATCCAGTGACATTTGAGGATCACCTATCCTTTCTGAGAAAGTGCAGCCCCATCCTGAACAAAATTCGTCTAAATACAAAGGATGGGGGGTTTCCTCCTTTCAAGCAGCACCTTAGAATCAAGATCATGTGAAGTGTTAATACCACTTTATAATACCTTGGTAAGACCACGCTTGGAATATGGCATCCAATTTTAGTCACCACGATGTAAAAAAGATGTTGAGACTCTGGAAAGAGTGCAGAGAAGAGCAACAAATGTGATAAGGGGCCTAGAAGCTAAAACATATTAACAAAGATTGCAGGAATTAGGTAGGTCTAGTTTAATTTAAAAAAGGACTAATGGTGACATGATAGCACTGTTCCAATATCTTAGAGGTTGCCACAAAGAAGAGGGGGGTTCAACCTATAATCCAAAGCACCTGAAGGCAGGACAAGAAGCAATGGATGGGAACTAATCGAGGAGAGAAGCAACCTAGAACTAAGGAGAAATTTCCTGACATTTAGAACAATTAATCAGTGGAACAACTTGCCTCCAGAAGTTGTGAATACTCCAACACTGGAAGTTTTTAAGAGGAGACTGGACAACCAATTGTCTGAAATGTTATAGGGTTTCCTGCATGAGCAGGGGGTTGGACTAGAAGACCTCCAAGGTCCTGTCCAACTCTGTTATTCTGTTATTTCTTCTTGTCTGAATTTAATTTCAGCTTGGTCTCCCTTGTCCAGGCCATTATCTACAGTAGGCAATAATTAAGGATATCGATTGCTTCCTTGGAGTTACCGTAGATAGTAAGTGTCAGTCAAGCTGAAAGTATCATCAGCAGACTGCTGGCATCCTATTTTAAACTCTCCCAATGGTCTTTTGTAGATATCAAACAGGCACACATTTCAGACTGAACCCGCTGAAGCACTAGAGGTGATCAAGTAAGGTATTGAGCTGTTGCCCCCCAATACTATTTTCTAGGTATGTCCCAACAGGAAGTAATGGAATCACTGCAAAACAGTGCACCCAGGATCCAACTTTTGTCAAATGGCTCAGAGGGTACCATGGTCAGTGGTCTCAAAAGCTGCTGAGAAGTCCAGGATAACTAGCGTTCTCTAGCTTCCAGGACTGTATGGATCATCAACTAAGATGACCAATGCAGTTTTAGTACCATATCCTGGATAAAATCTAAAACAAAATATATCCAGAAAATCAGTTTCATTCAAATATAACTGGAGGTTCAAGGCTATAGCTTCCTCAGTCACCTTATAGTATATTTGAGGCTGGCCTATAATTAGAACTGTTTTTCATTTTTGTTCGATAATTAGAACGATTTTAGTCTTTTTCATCTTTCAAGCACAAACAGGCATATCATTTACTCAGGAAGCATTGATCACCTCCACTAGGAAACCAATGCCAATCTGGCTGATTTAATCAACCAGGAAGTGCAACAGTCGGGAAGGTAAATGAGAGCCCACACACTCTGTATCCTTAGTAATTACAAGCCAAAGACATCCTATACAAATCTGACTGGATAATTGAGAAGGTTACCACCCTATGACTTATCATAAGACTGCAGTCCAAACTGAGGTGGAATTTGATTAATTTTGTCTGCCTAAATCAACAAAAACTTCAGAATAAGCCTCATACCATTCTGCCTTTCCCCCAACATCTTGATGGAGATGTCACATAATACAGAAAAGTGTTATTGGTCTGTTCTCCGCAGACATAATGGAGGCAGAGAGAGAAAACATGTCTCATTTATTGAAAGCCTATTACAGAGTAGCACATCACAGGAGTTTGAAAGAGAGAGCCAGACATAATAAAACATTTTTCTTTCAAACATTTAAAGTAGAAGGCAACTTCTGTCAGCTCAAGGACCATGCAGCATGTCCAGGGCCATTTTCCAAAATGTCAAGCCTCCATTGGCCATTCATAAACAAGAAAGCCATGTTCTTACAGACTAACATTAATCAGATGTACTGAAAGAAAAAAGGGGGTCAGGTTATAGGATCTTACAAGAAACAGGCTGTATGTACTTTAGCACCATTAATCAAAGAGAACATTAAGGTAGGGATCTTCTTAATGCTTTTAAGCCTCTCCCTAACTGCCTCCTGATGCAAGAGAAATGATGCAACCTGCTAGTTCAGGGGTTCCTAACTGGGGGTGCGAGACGATATTCCACGGATGCAAAAACTTGGGTCTTCAAAATTATGCTGTATATGCATAATTCATTGCCGTTATTTTGAACTTTTGTAAGGGGTGCAAGAATATATCAGAAGCATTCTAGGACTGCGGGATATAGAAAAGGTTTGGAGCCTCTGTGCTAGTTAGATAAGGAAGGAGGGCTGGACCAGTCTCCTGACCCTATGATGTTTTGCAAATGTCCATTCCCATTTCCAGATTGAGACAATTACACTAATAAAAGTGAGTGGTTTCAGAAACCATTTTATGGATGGGGTTGGGAATTTTGAAGCATAAATATGATACATGAAATTAAAACAAATGCAAAGGGCCCAGCATTCTTGCAGACTGCACACTGGGTTTCACTCTCAATGTTACAAAAAAGTTCTTTGTAAGCACTCTGGATTTAAATACACAAACCTGAATAGCAACAAACTTGGCCCCTTATCTATATGCATTCACATCAGTCCCTAATTGGAACCCCTATAATCACAAGAAGTTTCTCCTAGGACATGAGAAACCCTGTAAAGTAGTGGTCCGCAACCCTCGAACTGACACCAGTCTGAGGCCTGCCAGGAACCAGGCGCACAAACAAGCAAAGCCCCATCCACGCACACGCAGGTTGAAGGCAGTGTGCAAAACCATGCCCCCCACACCAGAAAAAAACACTCTCCAGGGAACCTGTCCACAGCGCCCAAACTGCTGGGGGCCACTGCTGTAAAGAATCATGTGAACTAAGCCCTTTCATATACCTACCTGCATTCTCCATTCAATACATATATTAGACTTTGTTGTTATTGCGAAGTCATGTCCGACCCATCGCAACCCCATGGACAACGTTCCTCCAGGCCTTCCTGTCCTCTACCATCTTCTGGAGTCCATTTAGGCTCACGCCTACTGCTTCAGTGACTCCATCCAGCCACCTCATTCTCTGTCATCCCTTTCTTCTCTTGCCGTCAATCTTTCCCAGCATTAGGCTCTTCTCCAGTGAGTCCGTCCTTCTCATTAGATAGCCAATGTATCTGAGTTTCAACTTCAGGATCTGGCCTTCTAAAGAGCAGTCAGGGTTGATCTCCTCTGGGACTGACCGGTTTGATCGCCTTGCAGTCCAAGGGACTTGCAGGAGTCTTCTCCAGCACCATACTTCAAAGGCTTCAATTCTTTGGTGCTCAGCCTTTCTTATGGCCCAACTTTCACAGCCATACATTGCAACTGGGAAGACCATAGCCTTGACTATACGCACTTTTGTTGACAGGTGATGTCTCTGCTTTTTAGTGTGCTGTCTAGATTTGCCATTTTTTAATTTCTTGGCTGCGGTCCCCATCTGCGGTGCTCTTGGAGCTCAGGAAAATAAAATCTGTCACTACCTCCATTTCTTCCCCATCTATTTGCCAGGAATTGAGAGGGCCGGATGCCATGATCTTGGTTTTCTTAATGTTAAGTTTCAACCCAACTTTTGCACTCTCCTTCTTCACTCATAACAAGAGGCTCTTTAGTTCCTCTTCACTTTCTGCCATTAGAGTGGTATCATCTGCATATCTTAGGTTGTTGATATTTCTCCCGGCAATCTTAATTCCAACTTTTGATTCATCTAGCCCTGCCTTTCTCATGATGTGCTCTGCATATAAGTTAAATAGGCAGGGTGACAGTATACAGCCTTGCCGGACTCCTTTCCCAATTTTGAACCAATCAGTGGTTCCGTGTCCAGTTCTCACTGTTGCTTCTTGATCCGCATATAGGCTTTTCAAGAGACAAATAAGATGGTCTGGTACTCCCATCTCTTTAAGAACTTGCCACAGTTCGTTGTGATCCACACAATCAAATGCTTTAGCATAGTCAATGAAGCAAAAGCAGATGTTTTTCTGGAAATCCCTAGCTTTTTCCGTGATCCAGCATATGTTGGTAATTTGATCTCTAGTTCCTCTGCCTCTTCGAAATCCTGCCTGTACTTCTGGTAGTTCTCAATCCACATACCGCTGGAATCTAGCTTGTAGGATTTTAAGCATAACTTTACTAGCATGTGAAATGAGTGCAATGGTATGATATTTTGAACATTCTTTGGCACTGCCTTTCTTTGGAAATAGAATGTAAACTGATCTTTTCCAATCCTGTGGCCACTGTTGAGTTTTCCAAATTTGCTGGCAAATTGAATCTAGCACTTTTACTGCACTGTCTTTTAAGAGTTTGAATAGCTCAGCTGGAATACTGTCACCTCCACTAGCTTTGTTGTTGCTCAGCTTTCCTAAGGCTCATTTCACTTTACATTCTAGAATGTCTGGCTCGAGGTCAGTGACCACCTCATCGTGGTTATCAGGGATGTTAAGCTCATTCTTGTATAGTTCTTCTGTGTAATTTTGCCACCTCTTCTTAATCTCTTCTGCCTCTGTTAGGTCCCTGCCATTTTGGTCCTTTATCATGCCCATTTTTGCATGAAACGTTCTCTTCATCTCTCCAATTTTCTTGAAGAGATCTCTAGTCCTCCCTATTCTATTTTTTTTCTTCTATTTCTTTGCACTGTTCATTTAAGAAGGCATTCTTATCTCTTCTAGCTAATCTCTGGAATTCTGCATTCAATATATATAGACTACACACTTTCAATGCCTTCAGTTTCTTGAACACCTCATTGGGATAATGTTTCCACAGATAATATGCAACAGTACACATAGTCCTCAACTTATGACCCAAACTGAACCCAAATTTATGTTGCTAAGCGAGAAATTTGTTAAATGATTTTTGCCCCATTTTACGACTTTTCTCGCCACATTTGTTAAGTGAATCGCTGAAGTTCTTTAAAAAGTAACATAGTTGTTAAGTGAATCTGGTTTTCCCACTGACTTTGTTTGTCAGAAGGTGGCAAAATGGGATCGGATGACTCTGGGACGCTGCAACCATCATAAATGTTAGTTGTTAAGTATCCAAATGTAAATCACATGACCATGGGGCTGTTTCAATGGTCATAAGTGTGAATAAAGTCCTAAGTCATTTTTTCCAGTGCTGTTGTAACTTTGAACAGTCACTAAATGAACTGTTGTAAATCGAGAACTATCTGTAGTGTCCAGTGATGCTGCTATTCATTCATTATTGTTCAAAGCTATTCTTTAAATGTTGCCTCCTCCCTGATTTTGTGTGCGTGTAAAATCAGGGAGGAGCCAACATTTAAATAGCTTTTGTTCTGTTCCAGCCTACGACCGGCTCTGTTTGTGTGTCAGGGACAACCCCTTTTTCCTTTTTACAGTCAAGAACAGACCAGGAATTCTTTTAGAATGTCTCCAAACGGTTGCCTTCAGCAACTAGCCCCACCCACACCTTCCCCTTTTATTATCTGTCCCAAGGCGTGGCTTCTCACTGCCTTCTCCTCCTCTCACTGAGTTGCCTCATTGATTTTCTCTGCTCTGCTCTGCTGGATTGCCTTCTGCTTCTAGCGTCTCTGAACAGATTCAGCTGTGACTCTTCTGAGTCCGACACCTCATACTCACACAGCTGAGCCTCGTGAGGAACATGAATGGAGGGGCCAGGCTGAGAGTCCTGCAGTGCATCAGAGCCTCCTTCTGACACCAAAGGCTCTCCAAACCCCTCCTCCTCCTCCTCCTCAGATTCATCGGACTCAGCTGCTGGGAGCACAGGCTGACACTGAATCACAACAGCTTTGATCAATAATTTAATTATTAGTTTTATACTAATATTTGCCAGGCTGATTTAATAATAACAACATTGTCTGAGGTTGGATTATTTGTACTAATAAAACCCACGGAAAAGGATGAATGTTAACAATATTTTTTAGCTTCCTTTAGTATTTGGCCTTTGTGGGCTGGAAATTTTGGGAAATGAGGTCCAGTTTCAGAAGCCTGAAACAGAGAAATGGCGCCAGTGGAAATGATTTGTAATGTTAATGAAAAAAAAGCAAGATTCTCAGCAAGTTCATAAGAGCTGCAAAGCAAGAATCCCACAATCCTGATATAAACCACCACTGCATTAAAAATTTATTAATACTAGAGAAAGTTCAGATTTTTCCGTATCTAATGCGTATGTTATTGGCACTAAAAATATATTAATACTAGAGAAAGTTCAGATTTTCCCCACCCGCTGCAGGAAGTAAAGCAATCAAACAAAAATGGAAGCTGAAAAGACTGAGTTTTATGGCAAGCCAATAACAAAATGAACCATCATGAAAGGTACAGAAAGGCAGATAATTCAGCCAAGAAATAATTTCCTTTTTTTTGAAACTTAAAAGTTGAAAGCATCAATGTAGGCTGTAAATCAGGAAGCTGTAGATTACTGCTTTTTTGCAATCAGGCAGAAATCTTGATCAGAAGCCAGAGAGAGTGCATCTTGGTTTCTCAGTAAGCAAAGCCTCCTTGGGGCTGCTGCCAGAGCAAGATCCGTTCATCTCTGAACATTTCACTCACATTTTACTCCTTATCTTGCTATGATATTATCCAGTAACTCAGCAGTCTCACTTGTTAACTCATTGCAACCTCCAATACTAAATTCAAGATAAATTCAATCTATCCTATTGAACTAGTCTTTTGCTTTGACCATAGAACAGGGGTTCCCAACCCCCGGTCCGTGGACCGGTACCGGGCCACGGCATGCCAGCAACCAGTCCACACAAACAAGGAAAGCCCTATCCACAGGATGCAGGCAGCACACAAAACCATGCCCCCTCCGGTCCACGGAAAAACCTCTCTCCACGTAACCGGTCCCTGGTGCCCAAAAGGTTGGGGACCTCTGCCCTAGAACAAAGGTGTAATTTTCCAAGTCTACTTCCTATCAAAACCATGGGCACAGAAATCATACTCCCTCTAAACACCCCTTCCAAATTAGGTTGTTAATGTTAGAGAGCAAATTAAAGACGAAAAATCTGAATTAAATGATCTATGATAAGATCGAAGGAAATAATTGAAAGATTTGAAAGATTTCTATGGGAACAATAGGGAAGTTGAAAAGTGGAGTGTAAATACATGCTATTAATGCCAGGAAAATGGAGAAAAAGATGTTGTACACATAGAGAAATTGTAAGACTGAAGGTGTGAGTGGTATAAAATATACTTGAGACTGGGATTTGTTTATGTGTGAAGACTGGATCTGGCCTGATGTATGGGGGAATAGTAATAGCATTCATAAACAGAATGCCATGAAGAGTGGATGTTAAGTCTGCTAACTTGTTAAGTCTGCTAGTTTGTTAAGTCTGGCTAGGAAAATATTTGACAGAATTCTGATTGAAAAAGTACAAGAAAAGACAATGAACAAAATTTGGGAAATATAGTGTAGCTTATACCGTAGGCAGCAGGAGATATGCAGAACAGATTTTTGCTCTTTTGCCAATCCCAGAGAAATGTATGAATATAAGAAGGAAACCTTTTGCAAATTTAATTCATTAAAGATAATGCCTGATAAAATGAATAGTCATAAATTTTCAAATGCACTAATATGTTCCTGAATAAGATAAGAGTAGTGAATGATGGAATAAAGAATAATTGGAATGATGAGTATATATGACAGAAGGTAAAATAATTCAGTTGGGAATAATAATATTACATTTGTTTAATAAAGAATAGTTTACATTAAATCAAATTTAATGGTCATCCTCCTCCAACTTTTTGGAAGTGTGGTCCTTAGGCCAAGTGAACCACAAAACAATTGTATTTAATCATAGATCTTCTCTTATAAATTAATAAAAAATAGTCAGGGGAAAAAAGTTTTTTAAAGTGACTATTTAACACCTGCCCACAAAGCAAGTTCTTAAATAATAATCTGTCATTTAAAAATACTTCATATTTAATGTAATCCCTGATATAGCAATGTAACAAAATACTAAAATACTGTGAAACCACTTTAAGAGGCTTTACTTTAAAATTTCAGTTCAATTCAAAACATAGCTAGAAGGGACCTTAGAGATCTTCTAGTCCAACCCCCTGCTCAAGCAGGATTTCAGTAAAATGACTGTCCAGTCTTTTCTTAAACACCTCCAGTGATGGAGCACCCACAACTTCTGAAGACAAGCTGTTCCACTGGTTAATTGTTCTCACTGTTAGGAAGTTTTCTTAATTCCAGGTTGCTTCTCTCCTTGATTAGTTTCCATTCATTGTTTCTTGTCTTGCTTTCTGGTGCTTTGGAAAATAAATTGACCCCCTCTTCTTTCTGGCAGCCCCTCAAATACTGGAATACTGCTATCATGTCACCCCTAGTCCTTCATTTCTCTAGACTAGCCATACCCAATTCCTGCAACTGTTCTTCATATGTTTTTGTCTCCAGGCCATCTTAGTTGTTCTTCTCTGCACTTATTCCAAAGTCTCAGCATCTTTTTTGTAATGTGGTGACCAAAACTGGATGCAGTATTCTGCAATGGCCGTGAGTGAGAAAACAGTCATAAGTCACTGTTTTCAGTGCCTTTGTAACTTTAAATGGTCACTAAATGAATGGTTGTAAGTCAAGGACCACCTGTACAAAATAGGTATGGAGGGGCTCTAAATAGTGTGCAGGATGGGAGAAATCCAACTCAACTTTGTTTATTACTGCAGCAATAAACTGCACCATTTCCAAGTGTTGGAACATGCTAGCCTTTTATTTAATATTCGAAAAAGAAGATATGTTGGTCAAAACCTGATATGTACATATGACATCTTGTTTATCTCATTATATATGATTAAGGAGTGCAATCACAATAAATTATAATAGCATCATGTTTTTAGGGACCTTTCGCACTGGGTAACAATAGTTCACCAATCTAACTGCGCCCAACCAGTTTCGTCTGGTTCTAGACAAAACTTGGCTTTCTCTATTTGTTTAGTTTCACAACCTCTTTTTCCACCAGCAAGAGCTGATATAGGCTATCAGTTCACTTCAGAAGTATCTTGCGCTTAGAAAGTACAGTATCACACTTTAGAACAGAAATGCCATAAAAGAAAAAAGGAAAAGGGATCAAATTGTATGACAACATCTAAATTAATTAAAGATGAAGTTTGTCAGAAGTAAAAAGAAGGGCTTATAAAATTGGTTTGTTTCATCAGCTAAAATAAGACAGGATTCTATAAACTCTGGTAAATCTTTATGAATTTTTCACTAACAACAGGACTGAACAGTTGATGATACATATAGATCACGGGTAGGCAACCTCGGCTCTTTTATGACTCATGGACTTCAACTCCCAGAATTCCTGAGTCAGCTGAAGTCCATGAGTCATAAAAGAGCCGAGGTTGCCTACCCCTGATATAGATAATCGAAGGGCAGAAGGGGGAAGAGGTATTTGTTTGAAACCTTTTAAGGAGGGTGATGAGTTATCAAATTTATTTATCCTTTTTGTGATGAAGATTGGAAGCCACTTCTTTCTATATTTCTTTTTTTTATCATTTTTGTTTTTTCTTCCTTTGCACTTTTTATTCTTTCTATTACTCTTCCTCTCTCTGAATTATTTGCTTTTACTATTGCAATTAAAATCCTAACATATAAAGGTTCTTCTCTGAATTATGGAAGAAAAAGCTGATTCGGGAGAACAAAAGAAATGGTTTCCCTATTGGAATCTCTGGTTTTGTGCAATTTGATCATAGTCATTAAAATAGCTACTGGAATATTTCGGTCCTGCTACATATAAAATTGTAAAGTAAGATCTTGGTAAGCACATTTTAGCCCTGCTAAAAAGGGAAGAATGTTGCAGAATGTTTCAAGTGACAAAATTTCTGTCTGCAAAGAAGCTTTCGCTCTGAAGCACATTTTGCTGCTACTCTGCTATTATAAAGTCAATAGAGCTGTATCTTCTGAAAGAAAATTAAATGCAATATTTAGACAATCTGTTCTCTACTTGCATTGATGTTTTAAGCATCTTACTTAGAAGTACTAATAATGTTAAGATACACCCAACAAAAGGTAAAAGAAAACATTAAAACTGCTTTTATATTTCAGTGCAGACTTTTTTATCTGGTTTTGAGTTGAATTAACATATGAAGAGAGAGAGAATGTATGAATATTCTACTTGTCTTATTTTCTCTGCCATTGAGATGTTTATCAAATTTGTATATTTTTGTATTGTACACATTCTGATTCTGATTTAGAACCTTATACAGGCTGTCCTTGACTTACAACCATTTGTTTAGTGACAGTTCAACTAAACAGTAGTGAAAAAAGTGACTTAGACCGGTTTTCATACTTACCATTGCAGCATCCCCATGGTCACATGATAAAAATTCATGCACATGGCACATGGCATGTATTTATGATAGATGCACTGCCCCAGGGTCATGTGATCACCATTTCTAATCTTCCCAGCTGAAATACCCACTAGCAAAGTCAACGGGGAAGCCAGATTTGCTTAATGAGTGCATAATTCTTGAAGTTCCTTACAATCTATAATCTCTGTACTTTACAAGTCATATAATCTCATTTCCCTTCCAACCAAGAATATCATTCTTCGCCACTACCTCTATTGTCCAAAGCCAAACTTGTCACAGGGTGGAGAATAGATTGGGGGGGCATTTTAAGAATTTTTTAAAAAGTTTGGGGGTTTAATTTTTACATTAACATGTCTGCTAAGCCTGACTAGGAGAGTGCCAGCAAAGCCACTGAGCATGCACACATATGGGCAGCTGTACAAGCCTTCCAAAAGACAAGGCATCCTTTTTGACACGCTTGAAAAATGGACCTGAGCTTATAATAACACACTGAGAAGCTCCTCTTTTGAACAGTTTGAACAGCCCTAATAGATATCACATATATTTACTAACATAACAAAATCAAGAGTCCGAGCTGCCAACAACTCTAGTGAATCAGCACATTTCCACTGCTGCTTAAGAATTTTCATATCTACTGCCCTATGCAAACTATCTGTTTTAACACAAACACACCCGGGGGCACACATGATAATCTCTCATCACCTTGTAAGCGCTGAAGAAGGAGAGACATATTAGTCTATTGATGGCAAGAGGTCAGGAGTCTGGCAGCACTTTTTCTGACTAAAAATGTTATTCAAACACATCGTCCTTCATGAACGGCAGGTAGCCACTCTATGTATAAATGAGGAAAGCTTATGCCTTTGAATAACATCTGTTAGCAGATTCTGATTTTTCTCATCACCTGGGACTTCTTCCAATCATATACCAGTCAGCTATAACTTTCTTCCCTCTTAATCACAGGAAAAAGCTATGGGATCATACTACAAAGCAAGCAATATCCAGACGACCATTCCCCTCATCCCCATACAGTACAAATGAGTACTTCATTTTAATGGAGATCCTTGGACATCTGCAGACTCTACTCACATATTCTTGGAATAATGTAATTACTACTGTAGCAATATTGTGCATTGGACAGAGAATCAATTACACAAGTATTATGGTTCCTCAGAAAAAGCACAGCAGGTATAAGAGAGTACTGTGTTTTTTATACATCCTGCCCAGCAGGCCTTACATTACAGCAAGATGGAATCCAGCTACACAAAGGTGACAGTTATAATGCTCCTATCATATCACAAAGCAATGTTTCATCTAGATTTCTGCAGGAGGCCTGGCAAACTTGTGTCTACTTCCCAAAATCCTGGGCCCACAAATGTCAATAATGCGGGCTTTCACCAATTTACCTCATCAACATTACCACACAGGAGAAGTGAGTATGAAAACAAAGTAACACTGGGCAATGTCTGTTTTACCATAAAGATTCTGTGAATCAGATTTCAATAATGTAAACCTTTTCAAATATCTGCACGCCAGCTGGATTCAAATGGTGTCAAAAAGCATCTAAAGAATGGACTTCCGGTGGCGACGCGGCGCCGAAGACAGCCGCCTCCGGGCTGTCCGCTCCGCAGCTGTGTTTTTCCATCGTAAACAGCGCCGATCAGCTGTTTAGATGGATTTGAAGCCCCCTCCTCGGGAGAAGAGGAGGGGGTGAGGCCCCAGGTAGGGGTTGAGCTCTCCGGGGCCGCCTGAACTGAGAGTTTGGGCGGCTGAAGGATTGAGCCCCCCCCGAAGCCTGGGTTGCTCCGAGCTGCGCAGTGTCTCTGCTCCGTGATTTTTGGAGCAGAGCCAGGCATTAGCAACCACCCCTGCCACAAGGAATACTTTTGAGTATAAAGATGCAGGCAGAGCGGTACAGGAGGTCAAGGTGATGTGGACTTTTATTTTTACTCTCTAGCTCAACGGATTTTATAGCTTTAAAGTGAAAGTGCGCAATAAGTGAAAGTGATGAAAGATGGCGGCCAAAACTTCTAAAGCTCTTCGGAATGCGGGGTTTTCCCCGGTGCAATAGACCTCGTTGCAAGCTTTGCTTCCTCCTGTACCTCCTCCGGCGTTGACGCTTAAGGATTTACAAGATGCCCTTGAAAAGCATTCACAATTAATATCTGATATGATGGATGAAAAGTTGAAAAAGCTGGAGGAGAAGTTGGAGAAGAAGATGGAAGAGAAGTTTAGAGCAATGAGCGTAGACATGTTGTCTATGATTGAAAGTGTAGCTGAATGTGTGCAACAGCTGGATGCAAAAGTGGAGGATCTCAGTCAAAAGAACTCTATATTAGAAGCAAAGGTATTAGAGAATGAAAATATAAGGGATAAAGTGGACGGAGAATTGAGCCTCGCTCAGTATCATCAGATGCAGTATGCTATTAGAATTAGGGGCTTAAAGGAGAATTCTAAAGAAGATTTAAAGCAGCTGATCTCTGAAGCTTTGGAAGCGGTATTGGGCCAGCCAGCATCTGAAATTGAGGGAAGTATGGATAAAATTTTTCGTGTAAATTCATGGATTGCAAGACAGAGGAAGTTACCCAGAGATGTGGTGGTCTATTTTACAAAGAGAGTAATTAGAGATGAAGTCATTCAAGCTGCTTATGATACTAAATTGGTAGTTGCTGAGCAAGAAGTTTTGGTTTTAAAAGAGATTCCTCCAAAGATTTTAAAGAGAAGGAAAGATTTTGCATTTCTTGTACAGGAACTTAAGAAATGTGATATTAAGTTCAGATGGGAGATTCCAGTTGGACTGGTGGTGATGCATGAAGGTAAAAGACATCGTTTGGTTACTGTAGCCCAGGCACGTGATTTTTATAGCAATGTGTTAAAAGCAATCCCCTTACCACTTCTGGAAGCTGCAAAGGGATATGGTGAGGGAAAGCTTCAAGAAGTTGCAGATAGACAGACAGAGGAGAATGGTGCTGGAGGGGATCAAGTTACAGTCTCATCGGTTGCTGCAGGAGAGCAGAGGATGACGCGTGCCGCCCTAAGACAAGCGAGACGAGAGCAAGAGCAAGACCAGCAGAAAGTTATGGAACCTCCAAAGCGTACTTACAGTGAAGCTGTGGGAGGGGCACGGTCTAAAGAAGTTGAAGGGGTCATTTCAGATATGCTCCAAAAGCTTTGGAGTGTCAAGATTGGTGACTAAATTTCTAATTAGAATGTCAATGGATTGAATTCATCATAGAGGAGAAAGAAAGCTTTTTAATATTTAAAACAATTTAAGACTGATGTTATCTGTTTGCAAGAAACGTATATTAGGGTTGTGGACTAAAAGTATTTGTACGCAAGCTTCTAATCAACAACAAGTCGATTTTTCTTAACTTACTATAAACAAAGGTTACCTAATTGGATTATAATTTTTTTAAATTTTTTATCTTATTCTTATTGGAGATTGGAATGGTGTCTTAGACGTATAGATGGATGATCTGGAACTGCGAGACATTTGGTGTGATATATGCAAGAACTATTTTTGATTATAGTTCAGTTTGGTTGGAGATTAATAAGGTTAATAGAGATAGGCGCTTTTGGCGCGTAATTGAGAATTTGTCTAGAGGTTAGAGAAATGTGGGAGAATGTAAATAGTAGATGAAAGTTTTTTCTTTGAAATTAATATGAATAAGGATTGGGATTAAGAAATTTTATTTAGCATTTGAGTAAAATTCCTTTTCTGTTTTCTTCCTTTTTTTTCTTATCTGTAATATTATTACTGTTTGTAATCATTTTACATGAGCCAGAGGGTGATAGAATTAATAGTTTATTGTTGATAGCATATGGATGCTTATGTTTGTTTTCTGTTTTTATACCCTGTATTTAGCTCTGGGAAGTCGGGGGGGGGGGGGAGGTGGGAATGGGGGAGAGGGATAGGGAGGGTTAGATGGGGGTGGGGGAGGGGGGGATTAAAGTTAAAATGTATTGTAAAACTTTTTAAATAAAAAGCATCTAAAGAATGTATTAAGTGAAAAGAAAAACATATAATTTAGAAAACAATGCTAATTTCTTATTTTAAATGTGCAAAAAAATCATAGATCAGAAGGGCAATATAAAGCATGTATATAATTTTTAAAATTCTTTCATTTGTACTTTTCTAATACCCCTGCAATACTCCCATGAAACATGGTACAGTATTTAATTAGTTATTTTTTTTGTCCACAAAGGACACTGAATTGTTATATTTTTAACATATACATAAAAAGGCTTTTACCAATGCAAATGTACTTAATTTTATTAGATGGGATTTGATTTGTATTCATCTTTCAACCCAGAGGTACTTAGTGCAGCTAACAGTATATATATAATATATATATATATATATATATATATATATATATATATATATATATAGAGAGAGAGAGAGAGAGAGAGAGAGAGAGAGAGAGAGAGAGAGAGCTTCAGCTAATAAAAACAGTTCAATGACTGATTGATTCAGTCAGAAAAGGCCTGACTGGAAAGGAAAGTTTTAATTCCTTTCTTAGAAGCTGAAAGAATGGGACCTGAGCACTCCCTCCCCTCCCCTAAGGAAGTGCACTTCCTAACTAGGAGAAAGTTCTTTCCTATCTGATCAACAAATGGATCCCAGAAAGTAAAGGTTTCTTTAAGAAAGCCCCTCTTACTATCTAATATCTCATCAGGTTCATATTGAGATAAATCCCTAAACCTTTAAAGATGGGGCAGGAAACCAAATCTTAAAATTATGCTTGGAACTACAACTATCACCAATAGGAGCGCGGGTAGCACAGTGGTTAGAATTCAGTACTCCTAGTCAACTCTGCCAACAGTCTGGAATTCAATTCTGACCATGTTAAGGTTGAGCCAGACTTCCATCCTTCTGAGATTGGTAAAATGAGGATACAGATTGCTGGGGGCACTATGCTGGCTCTATAAACCGCTTAGAGCAGGGGTGTCAAACTCAATTTCATTGAGGGCCACATCAGCATTGCGGTTGCCCTCAAGGGGCTGGGTGGGTGTGGCCTGGGTGGGCGTGGCCTACTGGGTGGGCATGGCTAGAGTGTGTATGGCCTACTGGGTGGGCGTGGCCAGCTCTACATCGTTGGCATCAAGGGTGCCTATGGGGACCTGGGCAGGAGTGGGACAGATCTGAGGGTCTCTGGCAGAAGGAGGGTCTCTGGGCCAGGGCCAAGGCAGTGGGGGCCGTTCCCTCACTGTTTCCAGGATGGCTTCGCAGGCCACATGAAACCACTTCGCGGGCCGGATCCGGCCCCCAGGCCTTGTGTTTGACATGTCTGGCTTAGAGAGAGCTGTAAAGCACTATGGGGTGGTATATAACACTAAGTGCTATTTCTGTAATCCTTTCCATGTGAGCGTCTAGTATCATGTTTCAGTTAGTAGCCTGATGGCACATATTGTACCAGTTGAGTTACTGTATAGTGCTCAAGGGCAGTCTCATGTAAGCATACCGCGGTAGCCAAGCTAGCATGCAACCAAGCTATGGGTTAACTATTGCCAGTTCTAACCAACTCATGAAAAGTTCTACCTGGCATAATTGAAGTGTGCATACACACTCATCACAACTACTAGCAGAGAATATAGACACAAAGATGGCAAAGAGCAGTGTAACACTGCTGATCTGAACTTTCAGGAAGAGGGCCAGCCCAACCAGAATAAGCTTAGTTTCCTACTGACCAACAGCAGCTAACTTGTAAAAACCACAATGACACATTTTCTATCAGCTAAGAGCACAAACACTGGAACTGTGACTAACCACAACCTCAACACATGCGTGCTTGGGACTATATTTTTCTATCAGTAACTTGAAACCATTGTAAAAGTTTATAAACTACTATAAGTCTAAGGAAGTGTTACCTTGCTCCTGGTTAAAAAAAAAAAGAATTAACGATGGGGTATAAATGAAAGCAAATAGAATTTCAATATCATTATTTTCTCAAATTGCTCTTAGCTAAAAGTGGAAGCAAACAAGATGCATAGTGATATTTTTCCTAATACTGCAAAGACAGTAAAAGAATTAAGTTTATTTTGTAACCTCATATTTAGTGAAAGCGTTTTAAGGATAAGGAGTAAAATATAAATAATAAAGGCAGGGAATAAATAAATAATCGCTTTATGGAACTCAATGAAATAAAGGTCCTCTCTACAGACACTTGTTGCATATTTTTTATTTTTTTAAAAAAAATATATAATATGTATAAGAAAAGTAACAAAAAAGAAGAAAAGAAGAAAAACTGACTGCATGAAAGCTTGGTGTAGGGCACACATATACAAACAGATGTGATATTATGAAAAAAATACAAAGATCTTAAAGACCTGTGTTAAACAATTTGTGCAAAATGTCACCCTTGTAAAAAAGACAAGTTCAATGATGGGCAAAATTTGTTGCTGCTTCTTTCCTCAAAAAATCTTTGTTGTTGTGGAGTGTAATTTCCCACACTTAAATAACACTGATCCAATGAAATATGAACTTTTGTTTTCCAGTGTGTTTGTGAAACCATCCTGAACTGAACAATAGAAATTGACTCCTTTTCTTATTTGCATTGATTTAATGCTTTAAGAAATACAGGCAATAAACCCAACAGCAGGATGCATTATAAAGGACTGTTGACAGCCTAACTGGGCATTGCCATCAGAGATGATAATACGTGTCAGTTTATTTACAACTGCCAGCACAATCAGGAAAAAATGTTACTAGATACAATTACGGTAGAATATAGCTCTATGAATCATGTTCAGTTCTTGACAATTTGCCAAAATAGATCTAAAAGGAATTCTGTGCTACAAAATGTACTGGTGGGATTCTGCCAAATCTAATTCCAAATCATTTTCCCAGTTTTCAATCTTTCCACAAGAATAGATTATACCTAGGGTAACAGTTTTATACAATTCTGTGAGAATCCTTTACAGATAGTCCTCACTTAATGATTTCTTAGAGACCATTCAAAGTTACGACAGCCACACAGTCCCATGGTCACATGATCATAGTACTGGTAGTCCTCAACTTAGGACCACAACTAAGCCCTAAATTTCTGTTATTAAGTGAGAATTTGTTAAGTGAATGTAGCCCCTTTTTATGACCTGTCTTGCCCGCATTGTTAAGTGAATCACTGCAGTTATTTAGTAACATGGTTGTTAAGTGAATCTGGCTTCCCTGTTGACTTTTCTTGTCAGAAGGTTGCAAAAGGTGATCACGTGAGTCTAGGGCACTGTAACCGTCACAAATATGAACCAGTTGCCAAGGGTCCAACTTTTACCCTTGAAATGACCTCAGGGACACTACAATGGTCATAAGTGTGAAAAACAATCATAAGTCACATTTTTCAATGCCGTTGAAACTTTGAACGGTCACTAGATGAATTGTGTAAGTCAAGGACTATCTGTATGGGCTCTTGACAATTGACTTGGTCTTACAGCCATCTCTAGCATCCAACAGTGATGCAATCATGATTTTTGATATTTTCTGCCGATATTCAGTGATTACTTTTGGTTTCCAACAAAAAAAACCTTTAGGTATAATGGATTCATTTAATGACCATGGCATTTGTTTAGTGAGCCTGAAGTTTGTTTAATGATTGATCCAAAAAAGGTCATAAAATCAGGCACAGTCACATGATGACCCACTTCATGATCATCACAACTTACGGCTATAATTCTGGGCTCAATTACAATTATAAGTCAAGGACTAGCTGTATTATTTACTGGAACAGATACTGATCTTTATCTTTTCCAATTAAGATGGACTAAAATAACAAGACCTAGATACTTTAAGATAAGATAACCTTTATTATCATTTTTTTTTACTATGGGCACAACAGCACACATCAAAAATGAGGTTTAGTTACCCGCTCTCAAAGTGAAACACATACATGACACACACCTAAACATACTATATACAACATATGTATAGACCCACACCCCTACATATACCTAACAAATATTCCTTTATCAAGGAATGAGTGAATAACTGAGAAGTCAATCTGATGGTCATCCCTTTGTATGGTTTCCCTCACTCTTTTGATGTCAACTTCCATTAGCTACAATAGTACATAAATATAAATCAACATTTCTTCATCTGGTCTCCTCCAGATACTTGAGCTATGCTCATTCGCAGTTCTGGAAGGGTAATGTCAGAGAAAGGTGGTTTAAATACATTTACTATGTAACACATAGAGACTGAAAACAGGATTTGGCACTGTAAAATAAAACAACTGTTTGTTTTCCCATCTGCAATAAAATTCATTCACATGAACCCCATTTCTCCCTCCGAAAATGAAGAGATTTGGAATGAAATCAAAGATTTCTTACCTTCCTTATACACACAGACTTTCTGCTAGAAAAACTATGGTTTTAGGAGACTCTGCACATCTGATGCTATTTCCTCAACAATAAACCTCCATTAGCATGCTCAGCTAGGCAAGCAGCAATAATGAATGTTCTTGGCCTCATGACAAAAGGCCATATAATGCCCCAAATGTCAACTGAGCCTTGCTTTCAGTTCTAGACATTTCAAAATTGCTATTTTTCTTCCTTAATACATCATTTTATTTTTTATTCATACACATCATATATTTAACTATTTTAGGTACATTTAATTCTCTAATGCAGTGGATCTCAAACTGTGGTCTTGGAACCCCCCAGGAGGCTGCAATATATCATTGCAGGAGACCTGCGAAGGCTTGAAGAAATGTTATGGTTTTTAAATCTTGAGCTAAGTCTTCGGGGTCCGTAGACATGGTCCATGGCTACAAAAGATACTTAAAAGGGGTCCAAGGTAAAGAAAAGGTTGAGAACCACAGCCCTATTGTATCTTTTCCTTTAATTTCTGAATCCTCGTTCTGTTCTGAACGTTTTTTCTTTCAAATATTTCTCCCATTCCATTTCTTCATTATTATTATTATCATTCATCATAACACTTCCTTATTATTGTACTGCCATATTGCCTGTTGCTCCCCAAGCTTAAAATAATGTAATGTTTAACTTACACTATACAGAGACACCAAGTGCTATGGCCTACTTTTAAGTAAACAAGTGATTATTATTTTTTTGTCTCTCACACATACATATGCTTACATTGCACGCACATTTTATACACTTTGGGATATATTTAAAGATACTGAGCTTGTCAGCTAGAAAGCTGACAGCCTGGATTCAAGACCCAAGCGCTGTGTGATGGGGTGAGCTCCTATTACTTGTCCCAGCTACTGCCAACCTAGCAGTTCTAAAGCATGCAAATGCAAGTAGATAAATAGGTACAACATTGGCAGGAAGATAAGGAAGTGTTCCATGTGTCTCAGCATATAGTCATGCTGGCCACATGACCACGGAAATGGCTCCAGATAATGCTGGCTCCCTTGGTTAAGAAATGGAGATGAGCACCACCCCCTAGAGTTGTCCACAACTAGATGAGTTCACCTTTACTTTTTTATACACTTTGGGACTAAGTATGTATACACCCACAAATTCTGGAGAACAGGAATAGCCATTGTTAGTGTTGTATAGGGGTTTTTTTGTGCCTTCAAGTCACTGTTGACTCCTGGCATCTCCCTGGACTAACCCCTGCACTTTTCTTGGCAAGATTTTTGGAACAGTTTGCTATTGCCTCCTTCCTAGAGCTGAGAAGGTGTGATTGGCCCAAGGTCATCCAGCTGGCTTTGTGCCTGAAGCTTAAGTAGCACTCAGAGGTTCTTAGTTTCTGGACTGGTCATTTAACCCTTATACCAAACTGGCTCTCAATGATGGTTATAAGATGTATATACATTAGTTATATAAAACTACTCACTTTGTCCCTAAACTCCTACTTACTGCAAGCATACGCTGCCATCGCTTCATGTATGATGTTTATTATTTATTAAATTTTTACACTGCACATCTCCCTTACAAAATGATTCTGGATGGCTTACAGATTATTCTTTGGTTCCAGAATCTATTTCTTCAAAACAGAAGATGTAGCAGTAAAACTGGCCTGCATTTGACTTAGGGAAAGGGGATCATAAAAAGGCTCATTGCGAACTGCCATTTTTATATGCAGGTAGACCTTGCTTAATGACTACACCGTTTAGCAACTGCTGAAAGTTACGATGGTGCTGAAAAAGCAACCTTATGATCAGTCTTTGCATTTACAATTGTACCAATAAAGAAGAATATATGTAGCTCAGGGATGAAATGAGAGGTCCTTGGTGCTCTCCAAGTTTGGTTGCTTTCTTGCAGATGTTTCATTAGCCAAACTAGGTTACATCATCAGTGCACTGATCGTTGCAGCATCTCCCACTTTCACATGATTCAGGGGTTTCACAACTAGCAGGTAATTACAACAGTTGCAGCATCCCACAATCATGTCATTGCTATTCACACACTTCACAGCCAACTTCCAACAAGCAGATTCAATGGAGAAGCTGGCAGTAAAATCACTTGATGTGTCACTTAATGACCATCTGTGATTCACCTAATTCTGGGAGTTGAATCCACGTATTTGAAAGCTGAGAAGTTTGGGGGGAAAACTGATCTCAATTGTTTGCTGAAAATACTCTTTCTGATCATATGAAAGTACTTTAATACAGGTTAGATTGTGGATCTCTTCAGAAAATTCCTGACTAATCCTAACTACAGTAGGTTCCAATTTCTGGGGTCCAGAACGTCCTCTCCCAGCTTTGCTCCTGAGACCTTTTCAAACTCCATTCATTCAGGGGCTGAATCTAGACTAAGGCTGTTCAAAATCTACTACAGAGGGAGACAGGGAGTCCCTGTTGGCAATTCCGAGTCCCTGTCCGATTTAAGGAACTGCCATCAAGGGCTGTGTGTACATTCAGAACATATTTTGCCTCTGAAGCCAAAGTGCCCTACTATACATGATATATGTTGGGGAGGAGAGTGGGTATATTGCTTGTTTTGTAACCACAAATTGAACCTCATGGCTAGATTCACTTTCTTGTGGTAAGCCATGGTATGTTCAACAATTGCTGGATTCATACAAGACAACAAGGTTTTTTTCTAGCTCAATACACTTCTGAAATGGTCAAAACAATCTGCCTGAGCTTGAATCAACTCTTTGGATTTCAAGACATTGAATACATTGAATAAGGGACATTTCAGTGCTGGGAACCCCTAACAGAATACTAAGCAGAAACCAAATAAGGATGGCTTAGTACACTTTATCACTTTTTTCCTACTGGTAGACAATATCCTAGGAAACATTTGATTCCTACATTTATATGCAGGAATAGGACAACATATGTATGTCCTGTTCCTAAAACATACTGAACACATAGCTGTCCAGCTTCTGCTTAAACAAACCCAGTTACCACTTCTCCAAATAACCCAGTTATGCTGCTCTGAACATTCAAAAAAATGTTTTTCTAACGTTCAATTACAAATTGCCTTCCTGTAGTTTAAAATCTTTTATTTCATGCTCCATGTTCTGTGACAATAGAAAACAGATCTTGGGCCTTATTCAACTGTCATTTCAAGTATTTGAAGAGTGATATTATATCCCTCCAATCTTCTCAAACCTTAACCTACCCAGCTCTTTCACTACCTCTCCCCAGTCTTCTTTCTGTCTTCCTGTAATTTGTCTGAATCCTTAAATTATGATACCCAAAACTGAATTGAAGATAGTGTCTAATAAACACCAAATAAAGGGGAGCCAAAATGCCTACAACTGAATTTGCTTTTCTGAAACCATATCACACTTCTGATCCATATTTAGTTTAAAATCAATTTTAATATTCCTTCATTCCAAAGACACCCATAGCATAATTCATATGCAGGCAATTTTTCCCCTCAGGAAGACTTTTTTCCTCTAATTTCTTATGTTTAAATCCACAAGATAAACACATGGCAGGTGTTTTCCCTCACTCCTCAGAATTAATGATAAAGTATGTCCAGTGAATTCAAAGTTTGCTTTTATTATATGAAATGAAAATAAATTACAATACTGGCTGCACAGTCTTAAGAAACCTGAAGACTCCTGCTAAGCAGATCAGATTTGTACAGCAAAACTCTGGACAATCATTAGATGCAGCGAAAACCTGGGGCTGTATGTGTATTTTTCCTGCCATCTAACACATCTATATTTTTAGAGTAGATGTAATAGCCCTCTATTAAGAAACACAATAATATAAAGATGTTCTCTAAAGAAAGTTCAAAATTATTTTTCAAAAAGCTACTCCAGAACTTTGAAAAAAGTGAAATGGCTTTAATTCATATTCTAAAGAAGCCTTCTGCTATCTTCAAAAGCCAGATAATGCAAGGTGTAGCCCAGCACTTCTAGATTGTTCTAAAAAACCAGACTAGCTATAGGTAGTCTTGTCTGGGGAAAAATATAAAATGTCATCAGGTGATCAGGGCTGATAAGTAATCTCTCTCTTTATCATTTAAGTTCAGTAGAAGATTGCCTTCTTTACAAAAATTATTCATTCTCCTTTACACTGGATGAGATTTTTTTATAACCTTCAAAATAAACTCTTATTCATATAAAACAGACATGTCAAACACAAGGCCCGGTGTTTCATGTGGCCCGCGAAGCCATCCTGGAAACAGTGAGGGAACAGCCCCCACTCCCTTGGCCCTGGCCCAGAGACCCTCCTTCTGCCAGAGACCCTCAGATCTGTCCCACTCCTGCCCAGGCCCCCATAGGCACCCTTGATGCGAACGATGTAGAGCTGGCCACGCCCACCCAGTAGGCCATATGCACTCTAGCCATGCCCACCCAGTAGGCCACACCCACCCTGGCCATACCCACCCGGCCCCTTGAGGGCAACCGCAATGCTGATGCGGCCCTCAATGAAATTGAGTTTGACACCCTTGATATAAAACATTAAACTGTAAATTAACCACACAAGTTTGGTTATAACATACTAAACTAAGCCAATCCTAGTACACATCCACTGTTGCTATTGTCATTTATTCCTAGCTTGCATCTTCAGACAATAAAATCTTAAAAACATGTTAAAATAAGTCATAATGAGATTGTTTCATTTTAGTTCAACATATTTCACAAACCCAATTTGAGATTATCTTATAAAACCAGGATTAAACTACGACTTTACACCTGACTAGTATTAAACAATTACAGTATATGAACCAATACTCAAAAAAAAATACATGCTAATTTTCTTGCGATCGTGGCCTGTAAAAATACAGAATATCTTCACTAAAATTACAAATAAAGCAAAACACGCTGTGAAAGTCAAAACAACTGCAACTATCTGAACAAACTACCTTTGAGCAAAAACTATGCCAGTGTGTCTGTCACTTAAAAATAGGCATCAAACTACCCCTAATTTTTTTTAAATATATCTTTATTTACATTTCGTGTTAAAAACACACCATACACCAACAAAGACAAAAAAAACATTTACAATATACAAAAAACGAAGAAATCAAAAAATTGAAAACCATTTCAAAAATTTCACATTATATCTACTTCTAAACTAACAATTATATTCCACTCATTAAGTCTCTTATAACCATCCAACTCCAAAGCTTATTCATTAACGAAGACTATATCACTTCATTTTTGACCAACCTCCAAGCCACCCTCATTTCTTTAATCTTTTATCCATCCAAATATACCATTTATTCCATGATAGAAATGCTGGTGTTTCTTCTTTACCCTTCAACTTCTTGGTCAATGTGTCTGCTTCTGCACAATCAAGTATTCTCCTAATTATAACTTCATCCGGCGGGGTATGATTTGCCTTCCAAAATTGAGCATACCCCATCCTTGCCGCCGTTAAGATATGTAAAACCAAATACCATATTTCCTTCTTAATATTTCCAGGCCTGGAGCCAAGCAGATACGTCTCTGGTTTCAGATCAACTAAACACCCTGTGATTTCCTCTATCCATTTTTGGATCCTCATCCAATATCTAACCACTTCCAGACATGTCCACCATAAGTGATAGTATGTGCCAATCCTTTTATCACACTTCCAACAATCGGCCGACAATCCGGGGAACATTTTGGAAAGTCTAGCCGGAGGGAGATGCCATCTATAAAGCATTTTGTATATGTTCTCCTTATATGACGTGGAAACCACCAGCCTCATATTAGTCCACCAAATCTCTTCCCATTTCTCAAGTGGAAGTACATAACCAAAATTCTTCCCCCAGGCAATCATCGCATCTTTTACCACCTCCTCCCCTACTACCTTAGTTAGCAGCAATTTATAGCACTTAGATATCATCCCTTTCTCCGGACCCAGCAGAATCTTATCTAATTCCTGCAGATTCAGATAAATACCCCTTCCTTCCTTATCCTTCTTATACCTTGACTGGATCTGCAGGTAGGCCCACCACTCCAATTGAAACCCTTGCTGAGCTAGATCTTGTCGTGTTTTGAGTTCTCCCCTGCTATCTAAAAGTTCTTTTGTAAGTTGGTCTTCTTCCCTTCTTGAGTAGGGTCGGATGGGTCAAGGCTTCCAAAGTTGATAACCAACACGGAATTTGCACATAGCACTTAGCCCTTATCTTATCCCAATTCCGAATCAGTATATCCCTTATGTAGTGGCGAGTAAACTGTTTGCTTGGAGGAGTACCTTCCCACCAAAGAGCTGCCTGCCATCCCTGCAGCAAATCAAATCCTTCCAAACTCAACAATCGATTATTCCTTAAACTTATCCATTCCTTGCCCCAAACTAAGAGGGCAGCCTGATAGTAAAGTTCCCAGTTCGGTAGGCCAAAGCCCCCTCTTTCCTTAATTTCTTGCATCATTTTTTTCCCAATCCTGGGCCGTTTCCCCTGCCATATGAATCTAGAAACTACCCCCTCTAACTCTTTTTAAAATTTCAGCGAAAGTTTAACTGGTGCTGTCTGAAAAAGAAAATTCCATTTCGGCAAAACATAAGATTTCACCGTGGCTACCCTTCCTAATAATGACAACTCTATCCTACCCCATTTTCCCAGGTCCATTTTTGTTTGTATCAGTAATTTAGAATAATTATCCTCCCTAATACTTGAACATCTTCCCGTCAACCAGATTCCTAAATATTAGGAATTAGTGGAAGCATTGGGAAAACATATGAAAGATCTATTTAATGAAATTTTGGATGAGGCTATAGTCCCGCAAACTTGGTTGGAGGCAAATATTAGTTTGATTCCTAAGGATGACTTCCCTTCGAAGCATATTAAAAATTATAGGCCAATATCCCTTCTTAATTCAGATTATAAAATATTTGCAACAATAATTGCAGATAGATTAAAAATTTACTTAAACCAATTCATACATACAGACCAGAATGGGTTCCTTCCCACTAGACAAATAAAAGATAATCTCAGAATTATATTAAATGTTCTGGAGTATTATGAAAGCCGACCAGATAAACAATTAGCTTTAATATTTATCGATGCTCCAAAAGCATTTGATAGGGTTAATTGGGATTTCCTGATGTGTCAGTTGGAACATATGGAGTTTGGGGCTAAATTCTGTAATATGATTAAAGCAATCTATACTAAGCAGGAAGCGAGATTGTTGATAAATGGGAATTTAACTGACAAATTTGATATCTGTAAGGGCACTAGGCAGGGTTGTCCACTCTCCCCACTTTTATTTATTCTAACCTTAGAACCCCTACTGAGAATAATAAGGAAAGATGAGGAGATTACTGGGCTTCAGATAAAACACCAAATTTATAAACTGCAGGCGTTTGCAGATGATATGGTCTTCGTTTTGGAAAACCCTCTGGAATCCAGCACGGAATTACTAAAAAGGATTGAGGAATTTGGAAACGTGGCTAGTCTACAAGTAAATGAAGATAAGACAAATATATTGACGAAAAATCTTTCAAACAGAAGTAAACAGATGTTAGAGGACACTACAGGGTTTAAAATCGTGAAGGTGAAAAAAATATTTAAACTACCCCTAATTTCTTAACAAGGGTGGCTCAGATAATTGGTATTAGCCTGGATATATAGTATTATCATCTAGCAGCCAATGGAATATTACTTATCAATCCAATATTTTAAAATGTTGCCTTTCCACCATGTAACAGCATTTAAATATTTCTACAGGTTTTCTAAAAGAATTCAAATATACTCCATATTGATAACTAGATCCTTATCAGCCAGCTGATCTTCTAATCAACTCAGTGGTTTTTTATGCATTAATAAAAGAAACCCTTAGCAATATGTATGATATCTCTGGAAGGAAGCCTCACCGTTTCCCTCTTTTGAATGAACTAAAGACATAAAGAAGTTGAGATGCCTGTGAAGTGTCTCATAGATAAATGCACTAGTACTCTGCCCAGCCTTCAGAGTCAAAGAGGTTACGGTAGTTGTCTAAATTTTAAAGTTTTAAATTTTAAACTAACACCTTAATTCTTTCTCACATTGTCAATATTATTCTACTGTAAAATATGGCTGCAAACCTTAGTGGTCAGAAATTATGAACATAAAGTACTCAACAACCCTATATGACTCAACATCATGCAATCATTTTCAACTGAATTGAAAATGCAACTTAAAAACCAAATGCTGATCTTGAAAAGTAGAAAAATATCAGGAGACATGCAGACATATGTTTTGTGATGTCAAACAGTCTGATCCACAAATCAGTTTAAATGGAATTAGACAACTTCTTGTCTATTTCAGTGGAAATAAATTTTAGTAGTAACAAAATAAGATACTCAAATCTGCAGTGGTACGACTGGATAAAAATATGAGTTTTCATGGCTCTTTCCATTATGCCATGCTTTTCACAATGAATACCGCTAATTTATTTGTATCCCAACTTTGTCATTTTTACAAATAATTCAAAGCAGCAAACATATCCAATACACCTTGGTCTCCTATTTTCCCACAACCAACCTCCCTATGAGGTGAGTTAGGCTAAAAGGGAGTGACCCACTCAAAGTCACCCAGCTGGCTTTTATGGCTAAAGGAGGAAGCTGAACTCATGGCTCTCCCACTTTCTAGCCTGGTGCACTAACCAAACTGGCTCTCTAATGATTTCAGTGGGCTTAGAGCTTGGGCAATAAATAAATATATCATTTTAAATAATTATTTTTTTAAAATTGTAGACTTTTACAATTTTGCTAAGCAAAGTTTAGAAGGGAAGGAGACAACTACCATTATTTCTTGTTCCAAATTCATTTTGGCTCAATGGTTCTTTCACATAAACAACTGTGGAGTATACTGACGTTGCAGCTCATTCAGGCATAGAAGGCACAGATTCTGACAGGTGTCCACGAAGCTTGAATCCTGCTGGTATTCACACATAGGTTGCCTGGATAAGCTGGCCGTCCAGTTCTGACAGGGTTCCAATTGCTGACAGTTTTTTGGCTTTGGGTGCACGAATGTGCAGGCAAAGTTGGATCCCTGCTTTACTTGGACAAGCCAATTATCAGTAGTAGCACAATGGGAGAGAGTTCTAAGAGCAATCTAGCTTTCATGACTGTTTATCTGGGCAGAGTAGGAGTAAGTTCTGACTGTAATCCAACTTTATCTTTATTTGCCCTGAGGCTCATGCAGGCAAACCTGGAGTACAGGTAGTCCTCCACCATAACTGAGCACAAAATTTGTGTTGCTAAGTGAGACACTTAATTGAGCTTTGCCCCATTTTATGACCTTTCTTGCCACAGTTAAGTGAATCACCGCAGTTGTTAAGTTAGTGACACGGTTGCTAAGTGAATCTGGCTTCCCCCATTGACTTTGCTTGTCAGAATGTTGAAAAAGGTGATCACGTGACCCTGGGGCACTGCAACCATCATAAATATGAACTAGTTGCCAAGGGTCCAAATTTTGATCACATGACCATAGGGATGCTGCAACAGTTGTAAGTGTAAAAAAACAGCCATGAGTTGCTTTTTTCAGTGCCATTGTAACTTTGAAAGGTCACTAAATGAATGGTTGTAAGTCAAGAACTACCGGTCCAGGCAGGGTGGCAATGAGTTTTGACAGATCTCTTGCTTTTGCATGCAGCTGAAATGATGTTAAAACTCACTTCCATAGCCTGGTCAAGCTGGGAGATGGACTAGCTTTGCTTAAACATCATGTTTTGTGCAGATGGGAAACACATGACCTTCCAGGTACTGCTGGATCAATTCCCATGAATCCTGACAATTTCCCATTATGGCTAAGCTTATTGGAACTTGGAACCCAACCATAGTTTGAAGGTAGTTTCTTCAAATATCACACAGCCAAGTACTCTTCGGAGCTTTCATTTAATACACTCTTTGCAATCCGTGGGGCTTAGACAGTACTGCGGCTGAAATACCATAGCAGATCATTCTATTTGCAACCCTAAATAAATTTTATCATTAAAGATGCCAAAGCACTATTCCAAGGTATAGCAACTGTTCTCGCTTTTTTTTTCCTGACTGAAGATGCTTCCAGTGAGACAATTTCCTATATATGCAGTCAAGAAGATAAGTTAATAAAGGCTTAATATCTCAATTTAAACTTTGAGAAGGCAGGAACAAGTCGTTTATGGTACCATCCAATGTAACTGCAAATTAACAGTAATGAAAACAGTCAGCTTCCTAAACGGCTCACTTTTTACAGGACATAGTTCCTCTTTCATTTTCTTCTACTTACTGATCTAAGTGATTTCAGGCAGAATTCATCAAAATGAGATGGGGAAAGGAGTTTTAACAGCACAACTACATATTTTAATAGTGCCCTGTATTATCACCCCATCCCTCTGCTGTCTTCACATGAAAAGTAACACCAGCAAAGAGGAAAATACACTGAACTGCATATTAAGCATGCAAGTAGGTGGGATAAATTTTACCCAATTATGGTACAACTTTATTTCTAAATATATTATCAGCCTTCTACATACTCCCCCCCAACAAGGATTTATACTTTCATTTCTTTATCCCTATCCCTATTCCCGTCCCACACATCATCTGACAAACCAGCTTTCCATCTGCGCTCCCAAAAACCATCTCGCAACTCTTTGCCAAATTCGAACAACTCTTGCTAAGGCTGCCGGCTAAAACCGCGGCGAAAGCCCAACAATAATCCAAAGTGACATCCCGGAGGCTCCCCTGCATGAAAACAAAGACATTAAGCAGTCCAGACGGGATGGGGGGAAGGCACAAGGGAAATGATTCAAGGCACCAAGAAGGCAGGCGGAGACCCGGAACAAAGCCGGGCCAAAGAGGCGTTCGCATCACTTTACCTGGGACATCTGAGGTCTCAGGTTGATCTCCTTGAGATTGAGGGCGTGAGGGCGCAAGTTGTTGAGCAGCTGGCAAAGCAGGACTCCATCGCGAAGGGTCTGGGCCAGGTCGAACACCTGCGCCGTGTCCCAAGTCACCCGGTGATTGACCGGCAACACCCGGCACTGGATGAGCCAGTGAGCGCACTGCTTCCAAGGCTCCATCCTGCGCGCCCGTCGAGGCGCTCGCCCAGAGCACGAAAACTCTCACAAGAGCGCAAAAGGTTTCACGAAGCAGCCGCTGCCGTTGTTGTGGCTGCGGCTCCTGCGCTCGCTCTCCTGTCGGTCCTGCCTGCCTGCCTGCCTGCCTTTCTTTCTTCCTGCCGCAGCGACTCGCCTCTTTCAGCCCTCGCGCAGACTGCCAAGAGCAGCAGCTTGAAAGGCTGCCCGAGAGGCTGCGCGTGCGGTTCCCCTCCGGCCCCTCCCTTCCTCCCTCCCACCTTCCCTCCCTCCCTCCCGGCGCAGACACACCTCCGGGGAGAGAGAGAGAGAGAGAGGCAGCGGGAGAAAACAAGAGCGCGTGCGTCTTTCCCCTCCTTCCTCCCCCCCCCCAACCTTCGCGCGCGCGCTTTGCCTCGGCCCGGTGCGCCTTTTAGAAGGCACGGGGTTGTGCTCGGTTCGTCCAGGTGGCTGGCAGGGGTCGTAGCAAACAGCCCCAAAGTTGGGAATGTGTGAGGTCGAGCCTTAGAACAATCTCTCTCTCTCTCTCTCTCTCACACACACTCTCTCTCTCTCTCTCTCTCTCTCACACACACACACACACACACACACACACACACACACACACACACGGAAGAAGAATGAATGCCAAATCACACCGATGTAAACAAACAAACAAAAAACAGACCCCCTCGAGTGGTAGGGCGGGGACATTACTTTCTCTGAAACATGGTAATTGTACACTTGGGGTGTTTTCACAACAATTGGCTGAAAGGCTTGAGTGCGTTTTTGTGGAAATAAGTTTTACATTATATATTTAGGTGCAGTTGCTTTGCACGAATTTGCCTTTAAAAGGCAAGTTTATTTGAATTTTTTTTCATAAAAAAAAATGGACAGAAGTATTTTGGGAACCTCCGACATCTGATTTCACGTACTTCAGACCAGTAACTGGGGACTTGAAACTATCTGATTTCACATACAGTACTTCAGACCAGTAACTGGGGACTTGAAACTTCAAGGCTCGTCAGACCTTTGTTTGTGTAGATGGAAGCAAGAGATGGCGTAGGCAGGCTTAAATCCTCCATCACCAGTTTTTCCTTGGCAAAAGGAAGCAGCTTTTCCAGGCAGCAGATGTTGGGGAGCAATGAAGCGTGGAAGATAAAATGTGCCTGTTCCTGCTGCGGCACTTCTCGAATTGGCCAGTTTCCATCTTGCTCTTTACATGAGACAGCAAAAATACCTTGGTTGTCCCAACCACAAATGTAATAAAGTTCTGCAATGAAGTAATTCATTGGAGGGAAAGAGCTCGCGCACACAGAGCAATGAAAGTTCACATTGCGATAAGTTAGAAGTAAGTCACACTTTGATTGAAGTTACTGCAATAAGAGTAGGCAGGAAACTGAATAAAAGTCATGATATCAGATCTATCATATTTCGCTAGCTGAAATCAGCATGTTCTCAAGAATACGGATCGTCCTCAACTTACCACCACAAATTTCTGTTGCTAAGTGAGACATTTCTTAAGTAAGCTTTGCCCCATTTTACGACCTTTCTTGCCACAATTGTTAAGTGGTTCACTGCAGTTGTCAAGTCTGTAACATGATTGTTAAGGGAATGTGGCTTCCCCATTGTCTTTGCTTATCACATGACCCTGAGACACCACAATGGTCATAAATATGAACCATTTGCCAAGCATCTGAATTTTGACCACATGAGCATGGGGATGCTGCAAAGCTTGTAACTGAAAGTCACAGTTATAAGTCACATTTTTCAGTGCCGTTGTAACTTTGAACGTTCACTAAATAAACTGTTGTAAGTTGAGGACTACCTGTATCTTTGCTGCCATCATGTGGCCGTCAAGATTTATACAACCTAAATATAACATGCTTAACTTATTTGGATATCCTGATCTTGGAAACGATGGACAGATTATGCATAAATTTCCATCTGTTTTTGCTCTGTTGCAAAATAGTTGCTTGTGGTTTCTGGTGTAGTTATCAAATGTGGTTACCAAATATTAAAATAAATTATATGGTTTATTATTGTTTATATGTTACATTTACATGCTCTGAGCCATTCTTTGGGTTCAGTGACAAAAACAATTGAGCCATCTCCTCCAACTGTCAATAAATTCATCTTCAGCAGATACTGGATTTCTAGAAAGACTTCACTTGCACAGGACCTCTCTAGGATGTCACCAGTGGTGGGATTCAAATATGTGAACAACCAGTTCTCTGTGTGGATGCTGCTTCCGGAAGTCCATTCTGGGCCTGGGCAACAAAAAATTAGCTACTGGTTCTGCTGAAGTGGTGCGAACCAGCTGAATCCCACCACTGGATGTCACCTCAGTCTCCAGGGAGGAGGAATCAACTAACTACCCAGTAAATAGGTCACATGGCATAGGGGAATTGGCTAATCAGGACAATTCATTTCCAAATAAAACTCCCCCCCTAAATATCACTACTAGTGACACAATTAAGTAGCCTATATGAACAGTTTTTGAGCTGCCTATATAAACAGCAGCCATATGAGTATGATTTTGTATTATATGTTAGTCTTATCTCCCATCTTTCCTTTTTAGGGGCTCAGAGAGACTTAATTTTTATTTCTACCCCAAACCACCCCAGTGATGCCCTCGATGTGATGTCCCGTTGCCTGGAGGCGGTCCGGGTCTGGATGGGGAGGAACAGGCTTCGGCTCAACCCTGACAAGACTGAGTGGCTGTGTGTGCCGGCGTCTCGGGAAATTCAGAATATTCCATCGTTAATTATGGGGGGTGAGATATTACCCCCCGTAGATAGGGCTCGCAACTTGGGTGTCCTCCTAGATTCACAGCTCTCCTTGGAAGATCATATAGGAGCTGTGACTAGGGGGGCCTTTGCCCAGGTTCGCCTGGTGCATCAGTTGCGGCCCTATCTAGACCGGGATGCCTTGCGCACAGTCACTCATGCACTCGTGACCTCCCGTTTGGACTACTGCAATGCTCTTTACATGGGGCTGCCCTTGAGGACTACTCGGAGGCTCCAGCTGGTGCAGAATGCAGCCGCGCGAGTGGTGGTGGGGGCTTCCCAATACTCCCATGTAACACCTCTACTCCGTGAGCTGCATTGGCTTCCGGTTGCCCTCCGGGTAAGATTCAAGGTGCTGGTTATGACCTATAAAGCCCTAAATGGCATGGGTCCGGGTTACTTACGGGAGCACCTGCTGCCGGCATCAACTTCCCTTCGTCCAGTGCGCTCCCACAGAGAGGGCCTCCTTAGGGTGCCGTCAGTCAAAGAGTGTCGACTGGCGGCCCCCAGGGGGAGGGCGTTCTCTGTAGGCGCACCAGACCTTTGGAACCGTTTACCGGTGGAGCTCCGGATGGCTCCCGACCTTCGCTCCTTCCGACGTGACCTAAAAACATATTTATTTGAACAAGCCGGCCTGGTCTGATGGGTTTAGGGATATTTTAACGCTATTGTATTAATTTATTGAATTGGGCTGTAGTATTTAATATTTTTTTAATTTTTATATATTGTATTTTATTGTATTGCCCTGTACACCGCCCTGAGTCCTTCGGGAGAAGGGCGGTATAAAAATTAAATTAAATAAATAAATAAATTTGAGATTTACCTTTTTTTTCTGCCAACAACGAGCTGATACTGAATAATTTGCCCAGAATCAACCAGTGAACTTCAGTCCAAAGCTTCACAATCTCTCTCTTCTTGCCATTTATATCTCATACATACATAGAACTGAAGATTGATATATAGTTCCTTCTGTATCACAAAATTCTCCCCCATTTATCTTTACAAACTATGTTCATCCCAAAGCTGAACTGCAATTTAGAATTCCGACTGTTCTGCCCTGCAGCTGCTAGTTTTGTTTCTGACAGGATTTCTGTATCCCAGGAAGATTTTCAATGGAGCAGGAAGTATGAATAGGTTTCACTACTGCATTTTACTCAGATTACAGGAGTGTGGCCAGAAAAAGGTAACACCCTACCTAATTACTGCTTTTACAGAATGTATATATGGCTTACAGGATTAGTGTTTAAGAGATAATTATAAGTTCTGCCTCCCAGATCTTTTTTTCAGCAATCAGCTCCATTAAATTCAGTCAGTTTTACACTGCTTAAGGTTGTTGGGGATGTTGTTTTCAAACAAGTGTTACATTTAGACTAGACTAGACTATATCCTATGCAAGTAAAGGATTTATACTGCACTATACCTATAGTATTTTTCTTAAAAGTATTTCAAATAAATATTTTGAGGTTTGCTGTCTTGAGTATTTTTTTAATAATCCCACAACTAAACAATGATATCTTGCTGTAAAACAGAAATCCTGGTAGTTTTGAAATTGGTGGAAACATTTGGGTCTCTGGGAACATAATTTGTCACTGTCAATGATTTGCCCATTTCAAATGGATACTATGGGACAGGACACCAAGGTGCTAAATGTTGCCTCCTTTCCTTATAATCACTCCCAGAACACAACTGACCATTCTTATTTTTCCAAAGTGGGCTCCAACCATTGACCATTTTTATTTTCTATGGTTTGCACTTGGAGGCAAGAGAAATTTTGGAAAACTGTAATTTATGGTAGAAGCTTGCACCTGCATTTCCTTCATTCCAACTTCTATTTTTAACATTAATCTTTTTTAATTGCAGAAAGTACTATAGGGCAGCATGGAATCTGATGGTTAGCAAAAGAGAGGTCCATAAGTATCACATTGGGAAAGGGGTGCACCACTGCTTCCTTCAAGGCCAAAGATACTACCCTCTCACTCAAGGAAGTTGACACCATTGTGTAGACCCAACTACAGCTCACCTCCCAGGCAGTCTTGACAATCCAGAGGGGCCTAAATTTAATAGGCAGAGGGGCCAAACTCACAGAGAGAATTGGAGAATGCTATCCACCACACCAGGAGCATAGACTCAGATTTGCTCCTCATTTTCCTAGAAAAATGCCTAGTGCCTCAACTCAAAATGCACACAGGATCACTATGCAAGAAGAGCATAGCAATGGAGCAATGCAGTCCAAGGCCCACGTCATCTACCCATTGCAGTATGTGACTAAATCCTTGGCCAAATTGTCCATTACATTCTTAGAGAGAACTCCCAAGTTCCCCCTGGAACCCTTCTGGGTCCATAAAGTCACCCAGGGCAGGCTGATAATAAATAATAAACCTTTATTGTCAAAGTACAACATGTGTACATTGAGATTAGCTGAGCCTCCCCCCGTGCTCTCTCCCCCCAACACACAGTGACAACAAACCCTCCATCCTACCACACCATGTGAACCAACTACACCACACACCGGCCTCCCAAGTCAATTCTGCATAAGTTCACAGAGATTATGTCCCATTTAAAAGCCTAACAGCCCACAGATAAAAGCTATTTTTCAGCCTGTTGGTGCGGCTGGCTATACTCCTATATCTCCTACCCGATGGTAGGAGAGTAAAGAGATACTGTCCAGGGTGTGAGTCATCCCCGAGAATCTTCCTCACTTCTTCCAAGGCAACGAGCCCTGGCGATGTCATCCAGTGGTGATCAGGTCTTGTCTTCCTTTGAGGGGCAGAAGGACATGACAATAAGCTGAAGAGCAATCCAAAAGTGATCTGTCCATAGCAACAAAATGATTACAATATCTTCCAATGTCACAAATCACATCACAACTTGCTTGAGACAAAAACCAGGTAGAGTGCAACCAGAATGGGATAAATGAGACTAATACTGGAAAAATGCTGACACTTTTGGATATTTCTGTTGGTGAGGAATCCTGAGAAGATCATGGACAGTCAAGAAAGCAGACAAATGAACGATAGAACAAATTGATCCACAATTCTCAAGGCAAAAGAATGAGGCTAAAATTATCACATTTTGAACACATTATATGAAGACCTAGCTTTCCTGAGCGATTCATAACGCTGGGAGAGGTAGGAAGAGAAAAAGAAGACATGATTGCAGTGGTGATGGGTACATCATTAGAAAGCCTGAAAGCTCAAGCTGGGGACAAATTATCCCAGAGAAGTTCTATCTATGTAGTTGGTGGGATTCAAGACCAATTTATTAACACATATAGGTAGTATTCAACTTACAACACTTTATTTAGTGACCATTCAAAGTTACAATAGCACTGAAAAAAGGGACTTATGACCTTTTTCATACTTAAGACCATTGCAGTATTCCCCAGGGTCATGTGATCAAAATTTGGACTCTTGGCAACTGACTCATGATGATGGCAGTGTTCCGGGGTTATGTGATCACCTTTTGCAACCTTCTGACTAGCAAAGTCAATGGGGAAACCAGATTCACTTAACCTAACAACTGCATGGCAAGAAAGGTTGTAAAGTGGGGCAAAAATCACTTAACAACTGTCTTGCTTAGCAACATAAATTTGGGACTCAACTGTGGTCATGTTGAGGCCTACCTGTAATCAACTGTAAATGTACAAATGAAGGTTCTATAAGTTGGAATTTCCTTTTCTTAAACACAAGTGTTCTGTGAACAAAGAACAACAGTGAAATATATTATTGCTCAGTGTATTTAAATTAATGCCACTTCATTGTACTGCTATAACTGAAAGCAAATAAAAGTATGTCCTAGACCTAATAAGATTATTTCAGAAAATTGAAAGAGAAAATAATTCATGACCAAATATTTTCTCCACTTGGTTTGCTTCCTTTTTTAAACTCAAAATGTATGTATATAAGAGTATTGCTAGCATATTCTAAAATCAGATTATCATGTTGAAAGCAGAAGTTAAGAATATTTTTTTTAATGTGAAAGTGGAGAATGTTCAAAGAGACACCCAGATGCATTATCTGATATTTACAAATGGCACCATTTTAGTATCACAAATCAATAGAATTACTGTAGGAGTGATTTTAAAATATGATAAAGAGAGTTTGGTGCAGTGGTTAGTCCCAAAGCCTAATCTTGGGCCAGTCACTTTCTCTCAGCCCTAGGAAACAGACAATGGCTAAAAACTTTTGAAAAACCTTGCCAAGGACCTTCAGGGACCAATCCAGGCAGTCATCAGGAGTCAACACTGATTCAAAAGTGCGCACGCAGAGATATGCATTTTGGGGGAAAAAATAAATACCAAAAGTTAACCAAACTTTTGAAACCCTGGGATTTCCACATAGCATATTGCAGTAAAATTTTGTTTAAGGTAGAAGTCAGAGTTTCCAACCTTCTCAACTTGATGATTGAAACAGTCCTTCAAAGACTCTTTTTCTTTTCTGTAGCCATTTTTGTTCTTAATTAGTCTATGGTGGAAAATGTTAATGAAAATTAACAAAAATAATTTTAAAAGATTCAGACCTCTCTCTTTAGAAATCAGAGCCGTTACATGAAAACTGAAGAAATAGTTCTTACTCTTTCTGCTACTGTAGACCTTGTAACTATTAAATGTAGGAGGAAATCTGAGCCCTTCTGAATATTCTGAAGAACATTTGTGGGGACCCCTGCTGTCTCCATTAGTGATGGAGCTTCTGGAAGTTTTGTTTCAGCAGAATTTTCAATGTGATGTTATTACACTGGAAAATACTGAGTAAGTAGTTTGCTTTTTTTTTTTTTGCTTAAGCTTCCTGTGGTTTATGTCACAGTCTCAGCCGTTGGGCACATTTGCTTCTGGCACAAACAATTTGTACTGATGTCACTTGTTATAGATCTATGCGGAGCTGCTATTTTGCTCCTTAAATTTTCTTATGTCAAGAAAATTACTGTAGAACTTACTATAGTATAAAATAGTTTACATATTGGTTAAGTTAAGGAAGTTGTCAAACATCTAGCAAGACCCAATAACTAACCAGAATTAGCTGCAGTTGACCTGGTGGCTTTGTTGTTGTTGTTAGCTATGAAGTCGTGTCCTACCCATCGTGACCCCATGGACAATGTTCCTCCAGGCCTTCCTGTCCTCTACCATCTTCTGGAGTCCATTTAAGCTCATGCCTACTGCTTCAGTGACTCCAGCCACCTCATTCTCTGTCGTCCCCTTCTCTTGCCCTCAACCTTTCCCAGCATTAGGGTCTTCTCCAGTGAGTCCTTCCTTCTCATTAGGTGGCCAAAATATTTGAGTTTCAACTTCAGGATCTGACCTTCTAAAGAGCAGTCAGGGTTGATCTCCTCCTGGTAGCCACATAACCTGGTGGCTACCAGGTTATGAAAGCTGAGACGTCCATTTTACAGAAAGTTTTATTTCGAGTCATCTGCAACAGAATTGTTATCTTGTGTTTTAATAATTTCATATGCAATAGAGATAGTCCTTCACTTACAACCATAATGGAGCCCTAAATTTCTGTCATAAGTCCTGATGGTTGTAAGTCAAAGAATCCAAGTGACCAGCCCAATTTTAAAACTTTTTTTGCAGATCGTTAAACAAACACCACAGTCATTAAGCAAATCCATTTATTCCCTGTGGGTGTTTTTTGCCAGAAACTGCTGAAAAGGCCAGAAACCAACAAAAAACACATGGTCATAGTCATGTAACCACAACGCAACAACCAGCCATAAATGTGAGCCAGTTGCCAAGCGCCTGAAACGTAGTCACCATGGAGGGGGGTGCTGCCATTAGAACTCCAGAACCGGGTTGTAAGTAGCTTTTTGAGAGACTGTTGTAACGTAAAACGGCCGTTAAGTGACTGGTTGTTAAGACTATCTCTATGAATGCCATTCCAAGTGTTACAAAATGCAGTTGCCCATCTCTTGGTAGATGCAAAAAATAAATAATATAATAGTCATCCAGTTTTGAGTTAACTACATTGACTGTGTCTTCATTTGTGGGTTTAATTCATGATATTACTATGTTTTACTTATATTTCTCAATATTTCCTATATGAAAACACGCTTACGTATTGTAAAAATCATTCGGTAAGAAAATTTCCACTTTTTCAATGGCCAAAGTAACTTCTTCACTGCTCTGTTTATTTTTTCTGGGGGAAAAATCCCCTGAGTGATTAAAAAGCAAAAAGATGTGGGGAGAGAGATGATATTTTGTTCAAAATCTATTTTATACTGTTATATCATAAATATGCAAAATCATTCTTAATAGCTTCAGTACTTGCAGTCTATGTAGTATTTCAGTGCCTTAGGCTACAACTCTAAACACACCTGTAACTGAAGGAAATTCACTTAATAGAGGTTGAGTCTGTAAAACGTATATTTAGGATGAGTGCCTTACTGTAGTGATCTTATGCATATGGAACAGAGCACAGCTGAACGATGTGAAGAAAAACATTTATTATTACTTTCTGCCTCAAGAGTCAAACAAATTTAATCAGACTTGTAGTCAATTCACTTTAAGTGGTAATTGGGAGAAGGGCATTACAGGTAGTCCTCAGCTTATGACCACAATTGAGCCCAAAATTTATGTTACTAAGTGAGAAATTTGTTAAACGAATTTTGCCCCATATTATGACTTTGCTTGCCACAGTTGTTAAGTGATAAGTTAGTAACATGGTTGTTAAGTGAATCTGGTTTCCTCATTGACTTTGCTTGTCAGAAGGTCACAAAAGGGGATCACATGACCCTGGGACACTGTGACCATCATAATTGCGAGTCACTTGTCAAATATCCGAATGTAGCCATGAAGATGCTGCAATGGTCATAAGTGAAGAATGATCATAAGTTACCTTTTCCAGCCATCATGAGAAAGGCAGGGCTAGATGAATCAAAAGTTGGAATTAAGATTGCCGGAAGAAATATCAACAACCTAAGATACGCAGATGATACCACTCTAATGGCAGAAAGTGAAGAAGAACTAAAGAGCCTCTTGTTGCGGGTGAAGAAGGAGAGTGCAAAACTTGGGTTGAAACTTAACATTAAGAAAACCAAGATCATGCCATCTGGCCCTCTCAATTCCTGGCAAATAGATGGGGAAGAAATGGAGGTAGTGACAGATTTTGTTTTCCTGGGCTCCAAGATCACTGCAGATGGGGACTGTAGCCAAGAAATTAAAAGACGCTTGCTCCTGGGGAGGAAAGCCATGGCAAATCTAGACAGCACACTAAAAAGCAGAGACATCACCCTGTCAACAAAAGTGCGTATAGTCAAGGCTATGGTCTTCCCAGTTGCAATGTATGGCAGTGAAAGTTGGACCATAAGAAAGGCTGAGCGCCAAAGAATTGAGGCCTTTGAACTATGGTGCTGGAGAAGACTCCTGCGAGTCCCTTGGACCGCAAGGCGATCAAACCGGTCAGTCCTAGAGGAGATCAATCCTGACTGCTCTTTAGAAGGCCAGATCCTGAAGCTAAAACTCAAATACTTTGGCCACCTAATGAGAAGGAAGGACTCACTGGAGAAGAGCCTAATGCTGGGAAAGATCGAGGGCAATAGAAGAAGGGGACGACAGAGAATGAGGTGGCTGGATGGAGTCACTGAAGCAGTAGGCGTGAGCTTAAATGGACTCCAGAAGATGGTAGAAGACAGGAAGGCCTGGAGGAATGTTGTCCATAGGGTCGCGATGGGTCGGACACGACTTCGCAGCTAACAACAACAACAACCTTTTCCAGCGCCGTTGTAACTTCAAATGGTCACTAAATGAACCGTTCTAAGTCAAGGACTTCAGCTCCATCTTTGGCTAACTAGAGAGGCAGTTTGGTGTACTGATCAAAGTGCTGTCCTAGAAACAAGGAGATTATAAATTCTAGTCCCACCTTAGGCACGAAAGTCAGTTGTGTGACTTTGGGCCACTTTTCTCAGCCCAACACACCTCACAGGGTTATTGCTGTGGGGAAAATAGGAGGAGGAAGGAATATTGTGTTTGTTTCCCACCTTGAGCTATTTATAAAAATAATAAAAGTGGTTTATAAATAAATTTATAAAGATATCCAACTTCAAAAAGTCCCACTTATATTTCTTTAAGGCCACTTCTTGAAAACAAAGCAAGGACTTAACATGGCCATTTATCAGTCTATGTACCAACAGACTTTACTGGAGCACATTCACAAATTGTGAAACTTTAAATAACTTCTGGTTCAGCATAACTGCAATCCTACCATATTATATATATATCAAAGAGGATAATTAAGGGCAGATTCTGAATCTACAGATGTAATTAAAAGAAATTTGGGATTACTTCTTTTTCCTTCAGAGAGGATAATAAGCAGATCTGCTTATGTTTGAATTAAATAAAAATTGCTTTTTAAAAAAAAATTCTTTAAATATAGCAGATTGGATTTAAAACCTGGAATGTTCTTACTGTGTTGCAAACTGCTGCACCCCCTCCCTCCCATCATGCCACAAACTGAGCTCAGACTTCCCTTAAATGAATTTGCTGGAAGAAGTCAACCTTTGTTTAACCTTCTTTCTCACTTTCTTGAGATTTTCACTGTAATATTTTCTATCTCTGCATTGCTTCATTTAGCCCTATCTATGATTTCTCTATAATTCATTCTTAAGCTTTCAACAACAAAAAAACACAAAGCCTTTGTAGGACATTCAGAGAAGGCAAGAATGTCAAAGAAAAGAAATGACCGTTCAACCTCTTCCCTTTTGTACTCAGCTGAGTATTTAAACTAGCTAATAAATTAAGAAAATCCAGTTGCAATGTCTGTCTCTATGCGTGAGTAAGTGAGTGAGTGAACAAACAAAGCATGTACCCTAGGAGGAAGCACGTTAGGACAGGGAGTTGCATGCCTACAGGGGATGTCTCTGCACTATTATGGGTTATGGTCCCACCCAGTTTTGGTATGTGGTTAGCAATTTGCTTGCCCAGATTTAATTCAAGCCTTGGGCCAAAATAGGGTCTTTCCTTTTGTTTGCTGGGAGGTATACTATTGGAGAGAAAGGAGGGGGGGGGAACCCTCTTTGACCAAAATGAATAGTACAAAACAAAATAGGACTTGCATATAAATAGGGCCTGCAACAAAATGTTGTGCAAAGTGTTCTTGTTCAGTTTGTGCCAGCCAGCCATGTCCTCTTCCAAGTCACTACATTCCATTCTCCTCCCCATAGTTTCCTGCCTCTCCACTGTGGCTATCAGTACTTTGAGCACTGTACTGTCCTTTTTTTAAGGCCACTGAACATTATCAGTCCTCATCAGTCTGTTTTTGGATTTCTTCCCTTAGCAGTTTTGCCCATAAGATTATTTTGTATTGCTGCAACCCTTGGGTCATAAAGTTTATGGATGCTTCTCACAAATTGCTTTGACTGTATTACCAATAAATTTAATTTGCTATACTTTCTTTTGTTTTAAAGTGCCATTTTACAAAGGAGGTTCTCTCCTGTGTAAGAGTAAAGAAGAATTATTATTATTATTATTATTATTATTATTATTATTATTATTATTATTATTATTATTATTATTATTATTATTATTATTATTATTACATTACATTTATATACCGCCCTTTCCCGGAGGACTCAGGGAGGTTTACAGGGTAATTAAAAACCAAAAATACAAAAGTTAAAAAACCAAGTTTTAAAAAGATTAAATTTATCCCTGTATAAGTAAAACCCCAATTAAAATAAATTAATCCTCAGCCTGGGCCAGAGAACTCGAAGAGCCAGGTCTTCAGGTCCCGGCGGAATGAACGGAGGTCGGGGGCAGTCCTCAGCTCCACTGGCAGCTGGTTCCAAAGGGCAGGCGCCCCCACTGAGAAGGCCCTATCCCTGGGTGTCGTCCGCCGGCAATCTCTTACCGGTGGCACCCTGAGAAGACCCTCCCTGTGGGAGCGCACTGGACGAAGGGAACTTGATGCCGGCAGCAGGTGTTCCCTCAGATATCCCGGACCCAAGCCATGTAGGGCTTTATAGGTCATCACCAGCACCTTGAATTGCTTGGAGTTTGCTCATTATTTGATTTAGCACAATGTATAATGCTAGTGATTATTGCTTGTTGACCAGGCTTTACAGCTTAGCTTTTTATGGGTATGCAGCTCATAGTAGTGTTATCAATATAATATATTTAATACCTTACAAGTAGGTGTAAACCAGGTTAGTGTGTTCATAATTGCTTGGATGTGATTGAATCTGAATCTGTTAGACAGACAATGCCCTCACACCATTGCACTCAGTTAACACAATTTTTAACTGCTTAAACTAAACTATTATAAACAAAGTCATGTCCTGCTTCTTAACCAAAGAAACATTGAAAATCCAAAGCTGACTTTGCAAAATATGACTAATAGCAACTGCTATTCTTATGTTTGCAACAACATAAAACTATCAACTATAAAGACACCAGAAGAGAACTGTTAAAAGAAATTTGGGGAAAAAATTATTTCAATAATTTCTCAATATCACAGTGTCCTGAACATCACTGGCCAAAATTAATTGTGTACTACAGATATGAAAAACACAAGGCCCGGGGGCCAGATCCAGCCCGCAAAGTGGTTTCATATGACCCGCGAAGCCATCCTGGAAACAGTGAGGGAATGGCCCCTGCTGCCTTGGCCCCAACCGAGGCCAGCTAGGAGCCAATGTACAGTTTTGTGGTGGCCATCTATGTTGAAACGCATTCAGTCTTAGCTCCACAAGGCCGTCTAGAAACAGCAAGGGACCAGCCCCTGCCACATCAGCCCTGCCCCCTGGGCATGTGCTGGGGAGGTATCACCCTTTGTGAGGAATGAAGAAATGCACCATCACCTGGAAGTGGCCAGCACATGGCCCTGCCTACTTCGGGCAGGCTAGGGGCTGGGCAGCGTTGCACTTCTCTTCAGATTCATGCCACCCGGTTCAGCCTCTTGGCACTGTGAGGAGAGCATCCAGCTGCCTGCCAAAACCGGGCAGGCTGGGGGCTGGGCAGCACTGTGCAGGTAACATTGACTCTCATGCTGCTCATGGCATCCCCTCCTCCAGAGCCCACCAAGCTGGATATGTGAAGTAGGCGAGGGCCATGTGCTGGCCACTTCCAGGCGATGGTGCATTTCTTCATTCCTCACAAAGGATGACACTTCCCCAGCTGCGTTTCTTGCCTGTTTTTCTCCCTCCCTCATCTCAAATATTTTCCCACCACTCTTAGGGAGGGAGGGAGGGAGGGAGGGAGGGAGGGAGGGAGGAAGGAAGGAAGGAAGGAAGGAAGGAAGGAAGGAAGGAAGGAAGGAAGGAAGGAAGGAAGGAAGGAAGGAAGGAAGGAAGGGACAGGGAAGCTCTGAGGGAAGTTCTGCCTTAGTCCTTCCCTGCTGCCCTTTCACCATCCCCTTGCCCCCTCCTCCTGGCCTATCTTGGGGGGTCTCCCATCCTATTGCTAAGGAAGCTTTAGATACAAAGCCAGGTCTCCTCACATGGAGAGGGAGTGGGCCTCCCTCTGACTTTGTCCTCATAGCCATCATGAGCAACCTGGCTAAGGAGAGCAAGCACAGCAGCAGCAGCCTTCAGTAGGAGGTAGGTGCACTGGGTACCCCCTTGGGCAGGGGTAGGCAACCTCGGCTCTTTTATGACTCATGGACTTCAACTCCCAGAATTTTGGGAGTTGAAGTCCATGAGTCATAAAAGAGCCAAGGTTGACCTCTGTGCCACCATCCAGCCCCCTCCTGCCCCCGCATGGCCTGAGAGGAACAGTGAGGCTCCTCCAGTGGACCATGCCTTGGCACATGCCCCGGTCCCATCTCCTTCTGCCAGAGATCCTCAGATCTGTCCCACTCCTGCCCAGGCCCCAATAGGCACCCTTGACGCGAACGATGTAGAGCTGGCCATGCCCACCCAGTAGGCCACACGCACTCCAGCCACGCCCACCCAGTAGGCCGTGTCCACCCTGGCCACACACACCCGGCCACCTGAGGGTAACCGCAATGCTGATGCGGCCTCAATGACATTGAGTTTGACACCCTTGGTGTACTACATGATTCTATGAAATAGAAAGAGTCATGGTGGCACAGAGTTAGAATGCAGCATTGAGGCTAACTCTGCATTCCACTGCCAGGAGTTCAATCCTGACCAGCTCAAGGTTGACTCAGCCTTCCATCTTTCAGAAGTTGGTAAAATGAGGAGCCAGATTGTTGGCAGCAGTATGCTGACTCTGTAAACCGCTTAGAGAGAACTGTAAAGCATTATATAAGTCTAAGAGCTATTGCTATTGCTAAACAAAAATGGAACTCTCTGAAAATGTGATCCTCTATCATCACAAAGCCTTTCATATTTAATGCATGTGGAAGTATCTGTAAAAGATAATGCCATGTTTTCATTAATGGGAACATTTTATTTAATTAATTAATTAATTAATTAATTAATTTGTTTGCTGCCTATCTTGCTGCGAGGCAGTTCTGGATGCCTTATTCATTTATCATAAAAGTGGATATGCCACCAACTCCTGTACAAATATAAATGCACATGTGCAATAAACTCAGTTCAAAAACCACTTTTAAAAGGGCTGGGTAAAATAAATCATTCAATTCAACTCTTAAAGACAAGACAGATGCCATATATTCCATAGCTGGGGTGTCAGAAAAAGCAGATTTAGAAAATGATGTTAGACATATCCATGTTAGGATCTGTAAAGTCATTGGAGACCTAGGGGTGTGCAGTGGAAGAGAGAGATATAGATGTTACCTCAAAATGACAGAGAGAAAAAATAGCCTCCTGCACAAACCCCAGGACTATTATAAGACAGGGTAACATAGAATAAGAATAGAAAAAAAATAACAGAGTTGGAAGGGATCTTGGAGGTCTTCTTAGTCCAACCTCTCACTCATGCAGGAGACCCTGTACCATTTCAGACAAATGACTGTCCAATCTCTTCTTAAAAACCTCCAGTGATGGAGCACCCACAACTTCTGAAGGCCAGCCGTTCCACTAGTTGATTTTTCTCACTGTCAGGAAATTTCTCCTAGGAAAAAATTGTCTATAAAAAAGAACCAGATGTTCACATTTTAGACGTCATGTCTACATATCAACCAGCTCTTCACACTGCTCCATCAATATAGACCTATAATCTTAGTGTACTTTGCACTCAATCGTAATTAAGCATTTATTTCTGATTGTGATACAATTCTTCATCACATCTCTCCATCTCTTTTCAGAAACATAAACTGTATTCCATTATAAGGTTGCTTTCATTTAGTCTGCTCCCACCCAAAAATTAAAGTGATGGTCTGTCTTATTAATATGAGAACGATCATATGTTTCACTCTATTCACATACAGCCACATCTCCTCAGCATTACACTCAGCTATTTCCAGCACATTCACACTTACAATAAGAAATTCTTCCCATATTCATACATTCATCGAGGTATTCTATGATTTCAGAAGCAGGTACCTATAGACGTCCCAGAATATCAAAATATGAATGTCCATTCTTCTCACTGAAGCATCCCTCAGTTATACACTATTATTCACACATATTGCAACACATCATTGGGGCACCTTTTTCAAATGAGCAAGACCCTGATGATTCATTTTACAAAATTTTGGAGGGATATCTAAAAGTTGGAAGTACAGAATGCAAAACAGAGCTCTCTGTCCTTGTGTGTGGACGTGTGTTTCTGTCTGCAAAGTCCCCTAGATGTGAAATTGTTTTAAAGTTCCAAATAAATTACCTTAATTCAAAGGAAGCATGTTATCTGCTCATCTTCATATTTATGAACAGTGTGAAGTCAATACATAGACAGTGCCTAATAATAGGGGGTAAGAATACAGTGGCACTGGCAGGCAACTTGCCATGGCATACTGGCTGTAAGAACTAAGAATACTAAATATGTGGTTCTTCTATGCTATGCGTTTGTTTGTTTTTTTCAATAGGAACTGTGCTACAGTTATTTATTTATAGCTACATTTATCCCATCTTTATTATTTTTATAAATAATTCAAGGCGATGAACATACCTGATATTCATTTCTCATCCTATGTATAGTAACATTTGAAGTGTAAGAATTCAGTATATATGTGTCTGCATCTATACATGAATCAAAAAATAGCAACTTAAGACCGGCATGATTTCAGACTTTTGATATTAACAGTATTCATTTTTGACAGCATATATTCAACTTGTAGAACACACTAATGATTGAACATGTTTTCCAGACATATGTCATATGTTTTACCCTTAGCCTATAGACCTTTAGCTTTTAACAAGAAATGCCTTTAACTGCACAAGAAAATTGCTAACTCAAAACAAGGATTCCTTTCAAACAAGAAATATTTATTTGTCCTTTTATTTAGGATTTTATTTATATTTTGCATTCAAAGAACTCCTGAAGCATGACGCAGTCAAACAAATGAATAAAGCCATGAAAAATCACAAAGTTAAAACTATAAAATGGCACCGCCACCATTCACTTGGCATAGAAAGAAGTATTTGCCAAGAGAAATCTCATTCTGTAGATACTATTAGAAAGATGTGATAGCTGTTTTACTGGAAAGGTAAGGATAAATTACACATGGGATTTAAAAACATGACAGAAATAGACCAGGTTTATTGTTAGGATAGGTGCCCTTGGCTACTGCTGTCTGTTCAATGCCACTATGAAAGGATTTTGCGAAAAGTAAGTACAAGGAAGAATCCATATTGCTATTAAAGGTTCCCCAGAGATCCACTTAAAGATGCTTTACATATGAAAGACAGCTAAACTGCTGAGCAAAGCAAATTAACATTGGAAAGTCAATGAGGACTGAATGTAGCACAGAGCATGCTTTACAGTTAGGATCTTTTCGAAGGAAGGCAAATAATTGACCCATAGATACAGGCTGAGTCTGATATTTCATTCTCAAAATTAACAACCTGTTGCAAATTAAAATTTGGCAGCCTAATGTTTACTCTTGGAGACTAATCTTTCTACCCTGAGACCATTTTGGGAGGAGATCCAGCCGTATAAATGTCAACAATCCATTCCGTTGTCTACACTGGACTGATTTTCAAGACAGAGATAATTGCAGATAAAACCCAGCCATTGAAACAAATGAGAATACCCTATGCACTTCACTTCATAAAACAATAATATTAGCAATTTGCAGAAGTGATTAAAAAAAAGCTTGGTTAACGAGAGACTCCTGTATTAGGAGGAAGTCAAACTTAAATGGTGAAGTGCATAGGCATTACTATTGCAGGAACAATCCAGAGAAAAGAAATATTTGGGGGAATATTAAAAAGGCAGAATATATTTCCCCAAAAGAATAATGGAGAAGATCTTTAAAAAGGCACAAAGACACACACACACACACACACACACACACACACACACACACACACCAGCCAGACAACTCAGCAGAAACCAGCTTTTAGAAATGCAGATGTAATAATCCATTCAGGAAGGTTGGAGCCCTCCAGCTAGAAGCTGAAGAGATCAGAGGTCCTTAAAATCTACATACCCCACCCAAACTCTAAAACAGGACATAATAGGATTAATCCACCACCATCAGAATACCAGAAAGGCACACTCAGACTCAGGTCAAAGTTCATGACACAGGAACAACTCCAAACAAAAGCCCAAGAAGGTATAAAAACCCACTCCCTAATACAGACATGTCAAACACAAGACCCGGGGGCCGGATCCGGCCCACGAAGTGGTTTCATGAGGCCCGTGAAGCTATTCTGGAAACAGTGAGGGAACGGCCCCCACTGCCTTGGCCCTGGCCCAGAGACCCTCCTTCTGCCAGAGACCCTCAGATCTGTCCCACTCCTGCCCAGGCCCCCATAGGCACCCTTGATGCGAACGATGTAGGCCATATGCATTCTAGCCATGCCCACCCAGTAGGCCACGCCCACCCTGGCCACACCCACCCAGCTCCCTGAGGGCAACCGCAATGCTGATGCGGCCCTCAATGAAATTGAGTTTGACACCCCTGCCCTAATACATGTGCTCTCTCTTTTCTTCCAGAGCCATCTTTCTGTCTGGCTCTCCTCTTCAATAAACTACAACCTTCTTTCTAAAGCAGTCACCATGTTGTTTATTCCCGGCTTGGACTGGACCCTAATGAAGACTTTTCCTTCAACATTATGTATCCTATATGAACGATGAATTAAAATGGCCAGTTTCCTGGCACCAGAAATGTCACTGACTTTCCTGCTTGCCCCTTAGATAAAGACCAGCTTTTAAACCCATGTAGCTGCCATAGCCTAGCAGTGAGTGACTCCTTCCCCTTTGTTTGTGCCCTGGGCTCAACAACCACATCTTTCAGCCTTGCACTTTATCTGATCCTATGCTCTGCTTTATCCTGACTTTGCTGGCCATTTGGCAAGTGATCTGACAATCCCAAGACAAGATTCTGACAATCCCAAGTGATCTGACAATCCCAAGGCAATGTTTCTTTTTCCTTACACTCCTTCAGTTGAAAGTGAGAGAAGAAGAGTGAAAATAGAGAAAGGAGAAATGGGAGCCGAAGAGAAGATTAAAAAAAAAGAGAGAGTAGGGCAAGAAAGGAGAAGAGGAAGAATATTCTTCACCTATTTTTGACATTGGCTGCACAAACCAAATTAAATAATACCTTTTCCTGGCAGCACCACTGTAATAACTTTTTTTTATAAGAAAGGAGATATATTGTTTTAACCAGATTCATGCTCATTTCCTAGAGAAAGGTGTCAAAGGGAAAATCAGCTTAGTACATACTGATACCTCACCCAATATTTAAAAAACCTAAAGGAAGATGGTTTTCTTTTCTGCAGTAATTGTGATGATGAAGTGCTTTCCTTATTTAAGGGCAGCTCTAAAGTTGTGTGGAAGTGATCCGCAACCATGTTGAAATATGCTGCACTGCTGTTCCTCTTTTTCCTTTGCAAAAGGGAAGTATCCAGAAAAAGCTCACCATGCTGTCACTGTGATCTGTCCAATGGGGGGGTGGGGGCGTGGGGGGAGGGTCGGGGTGATGCTTATTATTGTGTAGTGGGTCCGATGCAAGGAAGAGACGCCAGCCGGAGTACGTGTTCAGCTCTTTATTGGAAGGGGGGTAGCGTACTGAGGGATGAGGGTTACCTGGCCTCCTTAAATACCTGGCCAGGTAAGCGGGCAGCCAATGGGGTTGGCCCTAGGTTTCCTGCCGAAACTGGGTTTCCCGCCAAAACCGTTCAGGCCAACGCCCCCTGGTGGCTGTTGCTATGCAGGTGCCTGCATACATAACACCTATGAAGGACAAATGTGTCCTCTCTCCATTCAGTGGCATTAACTCCACCTGCTGTATGGGGACCTACAGCTTGCTGCTATTGCAAAGTTGAATGAATGCTCTTCCGTACATATTAAGCTGTGAAGAGGAAGTCCTTGTCTAATGTTCTGCAGGGCAGAGCAGTTCATTAGGTAAACCTCAAAACGTGGTTCAGGCTAGTCACATCTGCTGTCACCTCATTGAGAGCTAGCTCTTAGATATGGATTGAATTCAAGGATTAGCACTGAATAACAAAACAGCCACCAGAAGAAGCACAAAATCATCTTTCATGACATATGACCATAACAGGCAGGCTCCCTTGCAGCCATATGTTGAGGAATACCTGTAGTAAATTAAAAGTCTATAAACAGTACCTTCCAGAAGTCACCATTTGTACAATGTAGCATGTCAAAAATTTGCTTTGATTACAATTGATTTGGCCTCTTGACCCTCCCACAAAATAAGTAACTGGCACTACCTAATCCTGAATCAAGATATATATCTAAATACTTACTTATAGCTAGCAAGGGCTGAAGCAGAAGTGATCCAATTGATCCAAACTTCTAAGAAGCTTCTTTCCTTGTCTGCAAGATACTCTACTAAACTTTGGTTTGTGGATTAAGTACATTTCTAAGGACCATTCGGTACCTCTGTGCTTCTTGGATGCCATCATCATATTGAGATGATTTCTAATATATATTAATTCTTTTTACTCCCTGATTGCAATGCATCCTTCTATAAGTTTTCTAATGAGGTTCTAACTTTGATTATAGTATTTGTATCAGAGCTGAACATATCTTTATAAAAGTATTAACAATGTGTAGTCCTTAATGAAACTACATCTACAAGGAGGGAAGTAAACAGTGGGTTACCCCAATGTTCTGTCTTAGGCTTAGTACTCTTCAATATCTTCTTAAATGATTTAGATCAGGGAATAGAAGGGGAGCTCATCAGATATGCAGATGACACCAAGCTGGAAGGAATAGCCAGCCCCCAGAAAATAGGTTCAATATCCAGAAGGATCTCAACAGACTTGAATACTAGACCCTAACAAAATGAAGTTCAACAGTGAGAAAAATAAGGTTTTACACATAGGTGACAAAAACCAAATGTACAGGTATAAAATTGGTGGAACCTGGTCAATAGCAGCAACTGTGAGAGAGATCCAGTTTTGGTTGCCACAATATAAAAAAATATGTTGAAGCTCTGGAAAGCGTGCAGAAAAGAGCAATAATCATGATTAGGGTGCTGGAGGATAAAACATATGAAGAATGTTTGTAGGAATTGGGTATGTCTAGACTAGTGAAAAGAAGGACAAGGGGCAACATGCAGAAAAGTGTTCCAATGTTTGAGGGGCTGCCACAGAGAAGAGGAGGTCATCCTATTTTCCAAAGCAGCAGAAGGCAGGACAAGAAGCAATGGATGGAAACTATACAAGGAGAAAACCAACCTAGAACTAAGGAGAAATTTCCTGACAGGGAGAACAATTAACCAGTGGAATGGCTTGCCTTCAGAAGTTATGGGTGTTTATCACTGGAAGTTTTTAAGAAGAGATTGGGCAGCCATTTGTCCAGAATGGTATAGGATCTCCTGGTTGTGCAGGAGGATGGACTAGAACAGGGGTCCCCAACATGTGGGCCTTGGCTTTGTAGTGGGATGTGGCCTGCTGGATACTTGGCCACAGGACAGGCTGGCCAGTGAACACATGTGTGCATGCACACACCCCACACACTCTCTAGCATTGCAGCCACGGTGTGCGAAAACAGGACGATGCACCATGCAGTGCGAAAATGGGTCGCTGCTGCACGTCGGGGTGCGAAAACAGGATGCCACCATGCCACGGGGTGCGAAAATGGGCTGCCACCATGCCTTGGGGCATGAAAACGGGACACCGCTGTACCACACAGCACAAAAATGGGTGCAGAAAAGGGGAGCTGTGCCTTGCAAGAATGGGACAATCATGTGATTATCATTTTGTAATCTTTTCTGCTCTCTAGTCAGTGGGGAACCAGGCAGGGAAGGTTACCTGTGACGTTGGAGTTGAGATCCATTCCCCCAATCTGCTAAGAGATTTCTCTCCCCCACCCACCACCCACCCCAATGCGGGGAGGGGAAATCCTCCTGTGCATTGGAAGAACAGACCTCGAATCTGACAAAACACTGGTAAACACCAGTGCTCTGAGCTTTTCAGCATGCTGGCATTTGCTTGTGTTTTCCCTCCAAACACCAGCCTTCTCAAAGATTCAGACCTCAAAATCATGCATAACAGTTTCAATGGAATGATTCAACTTTAATCCTGTATTGCTGGATTTAAATTTTCTTATTATTGCAGTAACTGTTTTGATTCAGTTTTGTATTGATCTGGTGTGTTTCCAATTTGGGGAAAAAAACAAACCCTGGCACCTTTGTTTCCTGAAAACTAATGAACTTTGGGTTCCTTATGCTACTGTACCTCAGGCAAAGCTTGAAATCAGATTACATATGGTTCAAATTAAAACCTCAGGATTATATTTATTGCTCCAGAATGCTCCTCTTAATATGATTCACAGGATTTTATAAAAAACCCAGTAATCTGGGACTGATTACAAAATGTTCGACATGAAGAACCCTCTCAGGTTAAATACAAACAGATCCTTTGAAAGGCAGCATGTGTTCTTCCTTTTTCCTCCTCTTATTCTTGAATATAAACCTCGCTATTATGCTAATTTATACAGGCATCTTAACAGATGTCACATCAGATTGTGCTTTTTTTTTCCTCATGAGCAGATTCCTTAGGGAGATGGTGCCATCCATCTCCTTACATGCTGTTGATATAATCAAAATGAAGTCAGATCAGCCCTATTGTTAAGCCATATTGCTCTTTTTTTTTTGGATGCTGCATCTTTTACCAGCAGAGCTAATAATATTTTTTTTAAAGCATCAGCACCTTCCCATCTGTTATCTCTCCTTACGTGGGCAAATAAAGACCCTGGCTGTTTTAGAGAATGTTACAAATATCTTAATCATTACAAGCAAACAATCAGTTTATTGTTGTGACTGTAAGTTATAACGTAACATAGAAATGCTACATGCAAAGATAAGCTGAACTAAAACCAATGCTACAATTTAATCATATAGGCATATTTCTGAATTTACAAGACACTCTGGCAAAAGTATCAAGTAGATTGCCCCAAAGGTGCTTTTTCAGGAAGCAATTGGACTTTCTTGTTTTTCTTTGAAGATCTTTTGCTTCGCATCCAAGAAGCTTCTTCAGCTCTGACTGAATGGTGGGGAATGGAAGGATTTATATTCCCTGCAGACAGCTGATCATTTGCATTCTTTTAGAGAGTCTTTGAGGCCACTTGGAGGTTGACCTGTGTCCTCGGGGTCACCTGAGTAGTGCAAATATGCGTGGAGCCTTCTTGGCTGCAGGATCTTAGCTCGGCCTTGTATCCCTTCACTCTTGAAGACAGGTGCAGGCTGTTGGGGATGAGTCTGTGTTGTCTGCATCTCAAACTGAAGCACAAACGGTTCCAGTGGTCTGCAATGTTTTCTGGAAATCCATTCATAATCCCACTGTCTGCAAGGAATATAAATCTTTCCATTCCCCACCATCCAGTCAGAGCTGTAGAAGCTTCTTGGATGAGAAGTGAAACATCTTCAAAGAAAAACAAGAAAGTCCAGTTGCCTCCTGAAAAAGCACCTTTGGGACAACCATGACCTGGAGGACTGAGAATCTCCAGAGATACCAAGTAGATTGCTAACAAATTCTGTGGAATCACATCCTCAAGGAAGTAACCCAATCATTCTGCTCCTGACCCCTTATCTGCATCAGTGTTTTTCCCCTGATTTCATCATAATGAGGGCAACAGAGAAATAATGGATGACGTTGTCCATTACATTGGCCAGTGCCTCCAAATCATTCCAAACTTGCAATGGTAGTACTTTTTTTAAAAAAAAAAAAGCATGAAGATGCTGAAGAAGCTGAAGAGTTCTGTACTTCTTCATTTTTAATTTTTTAAAAAAGTAATGTTGAAATCTCGCTGCTTGGAAGTATCATGACAGCTGAGAAGCATGACGTCACTTTTTCCTCAGAATTAATGCAGAAAAGGAAGTAGCATGAGCAGAAGGCATCTTTAGCTGTCCAGTGTAAGGAAGACTTTGGGTTTGGCTGCTGAAGTTGGGGAGCTGTTGGGGGGGGGTATCTGTTCTTTTTTATAACTGTGTTCTTAATTTGTTTCAGAGTATGTATTTCATTGTTACCTAGTTCCAGACTAATGTGTGGGTATTAGCACAGTTATTCATTAGATTTCACATAAGTACGTACTTGCAGAGTGTATTAAAATGCATCTAGAAATATGTGTTTTGAGCTGAAATCATCCATTTAGAAATATACCTATTTAAAATAATGTTGAATGCTTATCATGGAATGCCCATGCTGATTTCTTAACATTGTTCTGAGAATAGTCTCACATCTTTATGTTCTTATTATTGGTAGGTCATCTAAAGGACTTCATTACTTGGCAACATATCTGTAAGTGAGACTTAAATTTAAATATATTAAACACGTGGTTAATGTTCAAATGTAAATGTTTGTGATAATTTTTTTAAAAAGATGGTCGTATACACATGTCTTAAGAATAGATTATAACTTTTGTCTCTTTCTAGGTTGCTTTTGCCCCCCCCCCTTCTCTAATCAAGCAGGATAGTGGCTCATATCATTTTCTTTCCTTCTAAATCAGACCTCTGCATCTGACTGACTCTCAGTTCCATTGCAACTTTCATAATCCACATGGAGGAAAAGACTGGGGGGAAATGTAAGAAAGGAAGCCAACAAAACAGCAGTTACCAAATCCAATGGAATGTAGTATTTGGTTCCATCTGTATCCTGGTAGCTATAGTTGGGTAATAACTGGAGAGCCATGTGACTTCACCCCCTCATGTCCATGAAAGGCACTTTGATCTCTCTCTGCCTGTTCCAAAAATATTAACTCCGGTGAGTAGAACTTGTTCTTAACCATGCTTTATGTATGTTCAGCCATTTCTCATCCACAAAATGGAAGGGCTGTGAACTGCCCAGAGATAGTCTGTAGCTGGGTGGCAGGTGGCACCTAAATGGGATGAATAAATAAATGATTGGAAATGGTTGATTCTTGGTTTCGAATTGTTTTACCCTCATCACAAACATTTCCCTTTCTCTTCCCTCCCTTCCATAGACTGCATGAACTATCTTCATCACTTTATAAATAATGGAACATACTGTGTATTTGAGATTGGCCTGCTTAAGATTGGCATATTTAGAACTGGCATGACTAATACTTAAGTGTTTATAAATATGGCAAATTTTCCTGGAAATGATTGATACAAGATTGCTAAAGTTGATACAACATTGTCAGAATCCATGTTGACAAAGAGACAATTTTGCCCAGTGTTGTTTGAACAAAGGGAACTTGGAGGTACCCTGGAATATCAAATTATCCTCTTTTATTAGGCTTTGTGAATCATGCACAAACACACAGACAAGGGATTGACATTAATGGTAGAGTGTAATGTATTATAGTTAGTCACAGAGTACCTATATTCTGGAAGTATTCTCCTTTCTGTTTTCATTCAAAGAGAGTTGTAGCAGATGGCAAAAATTTCAGTCTGAAGCAGGCTGTAGAACTTCAGACTAATGATTAATTAATTATTCCCTTTCCAGCTGCAAAGGCTGCAACAACAAAATTTATTCTAATTATATATGCATTTTGAATAATTCCAGACTCCGGCTTAAAAAAATCATCTAGTCTTATTAGTTCTATAAGCAATAAGAGCCTTGCTCAGGAACAGGCTTCATGATCTACACCAAGGGTCTTCAAACTTGGCCCTTTTATGACTTGAGGACTTCAACTCCCAGAATTCCTCAGCCAAGCACGCTGGCTGAGGATTTCTGAGAGTTGAAGTCCACAAGTCATAAAAGGACCAAGTTTGAAGACCCCTGATCTACACCAAGCAAAGTGACAGTAACTATAATAACTAGAGATTAATAGAATTGTGATCTATCCCATTAGGAGGGTACCATATTTAGTAAATTTAATGTATGCTTTTTGTTGCTTCTTTACATCAAATTGAAGTGAAGTTCCCATACTGGTATTCTCCATTGATTTTTTTAAAATATTCCAGGTATACTCCCAGCAATTGTCCATGAAATCTAGAAATCAACTATAAGGAGCAGAAACTAGAGACTCAATGACTTCAGAACAAACCTCAGAACTTTTCTTATTTTCTTATCAACTTATTTTATTCTTTTTAAAAAATTCCCTGAGCAGGATGCTCCCAGTTTAGATTTCAAATGATGGACCTTAATTCAAATAATTTTAGAGGATTCCCTACTTTTAGGAAAGCAAGAGTTTTCCTTATCCCTTTGTTGCTTATGAGTGTAATCAAGAATAAATTGTGCTAATTCAAGGCACATTTTCATTTTAAAAAAGAATTAACAGGGGAAACCCCTTCATGGATTACTGCCTTGTCGTGGCGAAGGGGCTTGCGTAATTCAATGAAGCTATGAGCTATGCCGTGCAGGGCCACCCAAGACGGACAGGTCATAGCTGAGAGTTCTGACAAAACGTGATCCACTGGAGAAGGAAATGGCAACCCACTCCAGTATCTTTGCCATGAAAACCCTATGGACAGTACCAAAAGGCAAAACGATATGACGCTGGAAGATGAGCCCCTCAGGTCGGAAGGCGTCCAATATGCTACTGGGGAAGAGCAGAGGGCTAGTACTAGTAGCGCCAGAAAGAATGAAGCGACTGGGCCAAAGCCGAAAGGACGCTCAGCTGTGGATGTGTCTGGTGGTGAAAGGAAAGTCCGATGCTGTAAAGATTTTTTCTCCATAGGAACCTGGAATGTAAGATCCATGAATCAAGGAAAGCTGGACGTGGTCAAACAAGAGATGACAAGACTGAACATCGACATCTTAGGTATCAGCGAACTAAAATGGACAGGAATGGGTGAATTTAATTCAGATGACCATCAGGTATACTACTGCGGGCAAGAATCCCTCAGAAGAAATGGAGTAGCCTTCATAGTCAATAAAAGAGTAGGAAAAGCAATACTGGGATACAATCCTCAAAATGACAGAATGATCTCAGTTCGAATCCAAGGCAAACCATTCAATATCACAGTAGTCCAAGTCTATGCCCCAACCACCAGTGCTGAAGAGGATGAAATTGACCAGTTCTATGAAGCCCTACAGCACCTTATAGAACTAACACCAAAAAATGATGTCCTTATCATCATGGGGGATTGGAATGCTAAAGTAGGAAGCCAAAAGATAACTGGAATAACAGGCAAGTTTGGCCTTGGAGTACAAAATGAAGCAGGGCACAGGCTGATAGAATTTTGTCAAGAGAATACGATGGTCATAGCAAACACTCTTTTCCAACAACCCAAGAGACGGCTCTACACATGGACATCACCAGACGGTCAACACAGAAATCAGATTGACTATATGCTCTGCAGCCAAAGATGGAGAAGCTCTATACAGTCAGTAAAAACAAGACCAGGAGCTGACTGTGGCTCAGATCATGAGCTTCTCCTTGCAAAGTTTAAGCTTAAACTGAAGAAAGTAGGGAAAAGCACTAGGCCAGTCAGGTATGAATTAAATCATATCCCTGTTGAATATACAGTAGAGGTGACAAATAGATTTAAGGAATTAGATCTGATAGACAGAGTGCCTGAAGAACTATGGACAGAGGTTCGCGACATTGTACAACAGGTAGCAACCAAAACCATCCCAAAGAAAAAGAAATGCAAGAAAGCAAAATGGCTGTCTGAGGAAGCTTTGCAAATAGCTGAGGAAAGGAGGGAAGCAAAAGGCAAGGGAGAAAAACATAGATATGCCCAATTGAATGCAGAATTCCAGAGAATAGCTAGAAGAGATAAGAATGCCTTCTTAAATGAACAGTGCAAAGAAATAGAAGAAAACAATAGAATAGGGAGGACCAGAGATCTTTTCAAGAAAATTGGAGAGATGAAGGGAACGTTTAATGCAAAAATGGGCATGATAAAGGACCAAAATGGCAGGGACCTAACAGAGGCAGAAGAGATTAAGAAGAGGTGGCAAAATTACACAGAAGAACTATACAAGAATGAGCTTAACGTCCCAGATAATCACAATGAGTTGGTCACTGACCTCGAGCCAGACATCCTAGAATGTGAAGTGAAGTGGGCCTTAGAAAAGCTGAGCAACAACAAAGCTAGTGGAGGTGACAGTATTCCAGCTGAGCTATTCAAAATCTTAAAAGACAGTGCAGTAAAAGTGCTACACTCAATTTGCCAGCAAATTTGGAAAACTCAACAGTGGCCACAGGATTGGAAAAGATCAGTTTACATTCCAATTCCAAAGAAAGGCAGTGCCAAAGAATGTTCAAACTATCGCACCATTGCACTCATTTCTCATGCTAGTAAAGTCATGCTTAAAATCCTACAAGCTAGACTTCAGCAGTATGTGGATCGAGAACTACCAGAAGTACAGGCAGGATTTCGAAGAGGCAGAGGAACTAGAGATCAAATTGCCAACATACGCTGGATCATGGAGAAAGCTAGGGAGTTCCAGAAAAACATCTACTTCTGCTTCATTGACTATGCTAAAGCCTTTGATTGTGTGGATCATAACAAACTGTGGCAAGTTCTTAAAGAGATGGGAGTACCAGACCATCTTATTTGTCTCTTGAGAAACCTATATGCGGGTCAAGAAGCAACAGTGAGAACTGGACACGGAACCACTGATTGGTTCAAAATTGGGAAAGGAGTCCGGCAAGGCTGTATACTGTCACCCTGCCTATTTAACTTATATGCAGAGCACATCATGAGAAAGGCAGGGCTAGATGAATCAAAAGTTGGAATTAAGATTGCCGGAAGAAATATCAACAACCTAAGATACGCAGATGATACCACTCTAATGGCAGAAAGTGAAGAAGAACTAAAGAGCCTCTTGTTGCGGGTGAAGAAGGAGAGTGCAAAACTTGGGTTGAAACTTAACATTAAGAAAACCAAGATCATGGCATCTGGCCCTCTCAATTCCTGGCAAATAGATGGGGAAGAAATGGAGGTAGTGACAGATTTTATTTTCCTGGGCTCCAAGATCACTGCAGATGGGGACTGTAGCCAAGAAATTAAAAGACGCTTGCTCCTGGGGAGGAAAGCCATGGCAAATCTAGACAGCACACTAAAAAGCAGAGACATCACCCTGTCAACAAAAGTGCGTATAGTCAAGGCTATGGTCTTCCCAGTTGCAATGTATGGCAGTGAAAGTTGGACCATAAGAAAGGCTGAGCGCCAAAGAATTGAGGCCTTTGAACTATGGTGCTGGAGAAGACTCCTGCGAGTCCCTTGGACTGCAAGGCGATCAAACCGGTCAGTCCTAGAGGAGATAAACCCTGACTGCTCTTTAGAAGGCCAGATCCTGAAGCTAAAACTCAAATACTTTGGCCACCTAATGAGAAGGAAGGACTCACTGGAGAAGAGCCTAATGCTGGGAAAGATCGAGGGCAATAGAAGAAGGGGACGACAGAGAATGAGGTGGCTGGATGGAGTCACTGAAGCTGTAGGCGTGAGCTTAAATGGACTCCAGAAGATGGTAGAGGACAGGAAGGCCTGGAGGAACATTGTCCATAGGGTCGCGATGGGTCGGACACGACTTCGCAGCTAACAACAACAAACAGGGGAAAAATGAAAAGGAGGCAGAAGTCATTTCTTCCTTTTGCCTGTTAAAGCAATTTGTCAATTTAATTTTTAAAAAAGGATTAGAGTAGAAGTGGAATAAAGGAATGAGCCAGATTCAATCACATCCAAGCAATTATGAACACACTAACTGGGTTTACACCTACTTGTAAGGTATTATGTTATAATGATAACACTACTATTAGCTGCAAACCCATAAAAAGGTAAGCTGTAAAGTTGGTCAACAAGCAATCATAGCTAGTATTATACAATGTGCTAAACCAAATAAATCAGATTACAGATGACTATGATGAGCAAATTCCAAGCATCATTTCCTTTTTCAGTGCAAAATGGAAAATAATCTGAGTGCAGTAGAGCCTTGATAAGTTTAGCTGCTTCAATTTAGATTGCTTGTTTTGTTTTCACTTAGTGGTTTTTTGCAAATTTAGCCACTCTAAACAAAATTTATGGTCATCTGTTTTTGACCCATGTCAATTATGATTTAATCAATACACTGTAATTAAACAAATGATGCCTTAGGATAATTCCTGAACCCACTATCCATCTCTAATTCTCCTTTTACTGACTTCATTTGTAATAATTTCAGAAACAAGGACTAGTATAAAGGAAGATTATTATTTTAAATATCAACATTTTAAAACAAAAGTTATGCGATTCTGAACAATTTCCAGAACACAAAATTTATACCCAGGAAAATCTTTAAGCTCATCAAACTAGTTCAGGTTATACCACATTGATCTGGTGAACTGTAAATCTTTCAAAGTGTATAATTTGTTATTGACCATTTCATTGATTGCTATACTCTAAAGTTATTACCCACATTATTTTGAATCCTGTTTCTTTTAGATCTGACATAGAAAATACACCTGTAATATATTGTATTCTAGTGAATTTAGTCTCTGTACATAGCATTATTGCCTTAAATAACAGGGCTATGGGTTTCAGAAGATGTTTTGTGTAATTGGCACTATGTAACGAACAAATGGAAAATTTCAGAATATTTTTTACTCAGTGTTTCCATTTCAATTACAGTAATGGTTTATTTTTCAATTGTAGGCATTTTAAAGAATCTGCTATATCAGTGTGTGGTGATGCTTGATTTGAGGCCAAAATAGAAGCACTAACTTTTCCATCTAGTGTTAGCAAACTAGAAAAAAATCAGATGTTTAAATCAGACAATCCTAATTATTCTTACAACCATTTCAATAGCGTTAGTTCTATTCATTTATCCCAATCTAGAGCATATTATAAACTGTACAAACATGGAGACTTATATATCATGGGTTCTCTTCTCAGTTTAATCAAGTAAGAAGCTCAGCATTCATATAGAAGTAAACATCATGTTATATTCCTTTAAATAACTGAATAGGTGGGCAAATCATGCCTGAAATACAGATACCTATAGGCATGCTATAGATACTGACTATAACAAAAGTATATTCTCTGACTCACTAAATATTGTTCTTGATATAGCCATTGGAGAATTATACAATTCTTTTCACTATCTAATTCTCAGGAAACACCTGCCAGCATTCAGAGCAAGTAAACATCCTGAAATTCATTTTCAGATAAGAGGATGGCATCTTCCTAGGGAAAAAATTCATAAACTAATATGACACTTGGACACAGCCTTTAGTACATATGGGGAAAATACCTGAAATTTATGTAGCTATACTTACCAAACCAGAGGGGTAATTCCTTGTTCTAGTTCATATAAGATTTTGACAACAACAGGAAAAAGTTTGATAACCAGTCCTTTGTCCATTTAATCTTTTAGATCTTGCTTTTTTACAGGTACGAGCCCTGGTGGCACAGTGGTTAGAATGCAGTATTGCAGGCTAACTCTGCCCACTGCCAGGAGTTCGAACCTGACAGCCTCAAGGTTGACTCAACCTTCCATCCTTCCAAGGTCAATAAAATGAGGTCCCAGATTGTTGGGGGGCAATATGAAAATAATGCTTCTACATTGAAAACCACCCAGAGAGTGTTGTAAAGTGCTGTGGGGCAGTATATAAGATTAAACACTATTTGTTATGTATGCAGGCATCTGCATAGCAACAGCCTTCAGGGGGCGTTGGCCTGGACAGTTTCGGCGGGAAACCTAGGGCCAACCCCATTGGCTGTTAGCTTACCTGGCCAGGTATATAAGGAGGCCAGGTAGCCCTCATTCCCCAGTTCACTTCCCCTTCCAATAAAGAGCTGAACTCACACACCGGCTGGCGTCTCTCTTGCGTCGGACCCACTACACAATAGTGGCGACGAAGGTGGGATTGCTGCCGACCAAGAGCTGAAGTCACTGGGGAAACGCTCCGCGAGCTGAAGGGAAAGGCATTTTACCTTCTTCCCCCCACGACCGCCAGCCGAACCGGCAACGCCAAGCGCCACATCCACGACCAACTGCCGCCATGGCTAGAGCCGGACAACCCCGCGAATTCGACACCCGCCGCCCCGAAACCTGGACCCGTTACCTGGCTCACGTTGAACTGTACATGCGGTTCAATCAGATATCGGAGGACGGTGCAAAGGCGGCCGCCGTGCTCTGCCTTGGGGGACCAGCACTGCTGGAAGTCGCCGCGAACCTGTTCCCCCAGGAGGCCATCAACACCGTCGCGTACCGAGACCTCGTGGCCAGGCTCAACGCACATTTCAGGCCCCGGCGCTCCAAGGTGGCCGCACGGTCACAATTCGAGAAAAGGGACCAGCGCCCCGACGAGACCGGCGCCGACTTCCTCGCCGCCCTGCGGGAAGCTGCCGTCGCTTGCAGGTTCACAAATTTGGAGGAGCGACTACGGGACCGGCTGATTTGCGGCCTACGCGACAGGCGGTTGCAGGAGCGCCTGTTCGAAAGAGAGGAGGTCTCTCTCCAGGAAGCCGAGGACGCCGTCCTAGCACACGAAGCGGCCTGCGGGGCCATCCAAGCCTGCCAGGGAACCCGGCCCGGTAACCAGGCAACCCGGCCCGGCAACCAGGCAACCAGCGTCCACCGGCAAGGGACCACAGAGTAGGACGACCTGAGCATCAACCTCCTCCAGCAGAGGTCGACCCCCGACCAGCGAGCCAGATGCCCAGACAGGCCCAGGCCTCCCAGCAACACCACCGTTCCCCAGAGGTGCGCAGGGTGTGGTGGGAACCACATGCGCAGCCTCTGCAAGTTCCGGTCCACCATGTGCCGGGCCTGCAAGAAAACAGGCCACATAGCCACCGTCTGCCGTAGCCGCCGCCCCCGGGAGGAGATCCACGAGCTGCAGCCGGAGGAACCGCCGTTCGTAGGTACTGGGGCCCCCACCAAAACAAAAATTGGCTATGTCGAGAGCCAGCTGGCCATTAACCACACAGGTAGCCGCCGGCTGCTCAAACCCAAAATTAGATTAGCAATCCGTTTGCAAGGCGTCCCTTGCAGCATGGAGCTTGACTCCGGATCAGCGGTCTTGATTATTTCGGACGAGACCCTTAACCACATAATTAGCCGGAGCAAGCAACGGATTAAATTACGGCCTACTAAATTAACCCTGACCGATTTTCAGAATTCGCCGGTCAAGGTGAAGGGGGAGGCCACCATTTCAGTGGGGTTTAAGGGTCGTGAAGGGCACCTGGACGTTGTAGTGGTAGAGGGCCGCAGAGCCAGCCTGGTCGGGCTGGACTGGTTTGAGACCCTGGGAATCTCAGTATCCGGGATCCATCGGATCCAGGGGGACTCCGTTGAGGCCGTTTGCCGGGAGTTCGCCGACGTCTTCGACGGGTCATTAGGCAAGTACACCGGGGCCCCCTTATCGTTCAAGCTTAACTCGAATGTCTCCCCCGTTAGGGTCCGGCCGCGGCGAGTCCCGTTTGCGCTCAAACACAAAATCGAGCGCGAACTAGACAAGTTGGTGGCCCAGGGAATCTTAGAGCTCGTAGATGGAGGGGAGTGGGAAACCCCCATCGTGACCCCCCTCAAATCCAATGGGGAAATAAGGATCTGCACCGACTATAAGTGCTCGGTGAACCGCGCCCTAAACCCGCACGCTTACCCGGTTCCCACGGTCAGCCATGTTCTCGCTTCCCTCCAAGGCGGCGCCATCTTTGCAAGGCTCGATCTTGCACAGGCGTACCAGCAACTCACGGTCACTAGGGAAACAGCTGACATCCAAACCATAGTAACCCATAGGGGGGCGTTCCGGGTGAACAGGCTGCAGTTTGGAGTCAGCGTTGCTCCCGGCATTTTCCAGGAGGTTATGGAAAAGACACTCAAGGGCATTCCAGGAGTCTGCCCCTATTTTGATGACATCCTGATCGCAGGAGCATCAGCAGAGGAACTGGCAGGGAGGCTTAGGGAAGTGCTGGCAAGACTGCGCACAGCTGGCCTCAAACTCAAAAAGGAAAAGTGCAGCATAGGCGTTCCTTCCACAGAATTTTTGGGGTTCAGAGTAGACGCCAGGGGAATCCACCCCACAGAATCCAAGGTGAGGGCCATCAAACTAGCACCCACACCCAAGAACAAAGCAGAGCTTCAGGCATTCCTGGGTCTGCTGAATTTCTACCATACATTCCTCCCACACAAGGCAGCCATCGCTGAACCGCTCCACAGGCTGCTAGACAAACAGGCAACATGGGCCTGGACGGCCACCCATGATCAGAGCTTCAAGGCCCTGAAGGCATTGCTGTCGGACAAGTCCACAGTAACCCATTTCATCGAGTCCAAGCCCGTTTGTATCGCCTGCGATGCATCCCCTTATGGTGTGGGCGCTGTCCTAAGCCACCTTGAGCCCAACGGGGCACAAGTCCCCATAGCATACTATTCTAGGACACTGTCTGGAGCAGAAAGAAACTATGCCCAAATAGACAAAGAAGCCCTGGCAATCGTGGCAGGAATCAAGAAATTCCACGATTACTTATATGGCAGGGAGTTCACTGTCTTCACGGACCACAAACCACTCCTGGGCCTGTTCACCACAGACAGGCAAACCCCCCAGATGCTGTCCCCCAGGATGCTCCGGTGGTCCATCTTCCTTGCAGCATACAATTGCAAGCTGGTGCACAAGCCAGGGAAGGAGATGGGCCACGCAGACGGTCTAAGTAGGCTCCCCTTAGACACACACGACCCAGACCCAGCACCAGCCACACAGATCCTAGCCCTGCAGGAACTACCCGAGTGTCCAGTTCTTGCCAAGGACATTGCCAGCCACACAGCCACAGACACAGGGTGCACTCATGGGTTTGCACAGGGTGGCAGGACAAATCCCCGGGACCAGAGTTTCAGGCCTATTTCATTAGACGCGATGAAATCTCCACACACAAGGGGTGCCTCCTTTGGGGTAGCAGGGTCATCATTCCACCCGCACTACGTGCCAGGGTATTGGACTCCTTACACGACGGGTACCCGGGGGATGGTCAGGATGAAGGCACTGGCTAGGAGCTACCTCTGGTGGCCCGGGTTGGACAAGGAGGTTGAGGATCGGGTCAAGGCCTGTTATACGTGCCAGAGATCCAGGCCAGAAGTGCCACATGCCCAGGTACACCGGTGGGAGGCCACACACACGCCATGGTCCCGCATTCACATCGACCATGCGGGGCCATTCCAGGGTCAACTATTTTTAGTAGTGGTGGACAGTTACTCCAAGTGGTTAGAGGTAGTCCCTGTCCCCAACATGACCTCGGGGAGGACAATCCAGGTGTTCAGAGCTCTCTTTGCCACACACGGCCTCCCCGACGTAATTGTGTCTGATAATGGGCCTCAGTTTACTGCTGCTGATTTCCAGGCGTTCTTGAAGGCGAACTGGATTAGGCACGCCACCTCCGCGCCTTTCCATCCATCTACCAACGGGCAGGCCGAACGGATGGTAAGGACGACCAAAGACGCACTCCGGCGCATCATCAGCGGGGACTGGCACCACAGACTGGCCAAATTTTTACTAGCCCAACACACAACACCATGCGTGGCTACTGGCAAGAGCCCAGCAGAACTGCGATGGGGACGGCGCCTCATCACCAAGCTGGACCGCCTACACCCAGACCGGGTAGCAGCCGAAACCGGAAGGGCAACATCACCATCATCGCCAGCATCACTACCATCACCATTGCCATCATCACCCACACACAGGGTCCTCAACCTGGGGGACCTGGTCTGGGCAAGGAACTATGGGGCTGGACATCCTTGGGTTCCGGGGACAGTGGTCGGGAAAACAGGACCCCTTTCGTACATTGTAGGGGTGGAGGGGGACAGACGCATAAGGCGACACATCGATCAGCTCAGAGGAAGAGTCCCTGAGCACGTCACACACGCCCCTGAGCGCGTCACACACGTCCCTGAACTCAACACACACAATCAACAGGAGGACCACACTCCAGGAGGGGTCAACCCAGCTGAGGACGTCACAGGGCAGGGACCAAAGGAGGAGGACTTCCTGATGCCGGCTCCTTGCAGCCCTGCACAAAGGCCTCAGGAACCCACGGTCCAAGCCCAGGGGCCAAGCACACCCAGACGATCCACCCGTCCACACAGGACACCAGCCTACCTGTCGGACTATGTGTGCAAGTGACCCTCACACAAGGACACCACTGTTTTTTTATATATATATATACTCATAGTTATAGTAGTTGCATGTTGTTGTTGTTATGTGGGTCTTCTCTAAGGAGGGAGGGGTGTTATGTATGCAGGCATCTGCATAGCAACAGCCTTCAGGGGGCGTTGACCTGGACAGTTTCGGCGGGAAACCTAGGGCCAACCCCATTGGCTGTTAGCTTACCTGGCCAGGTATATAAGGAGGCCAGGTAGCCCTCATTCCCCAGTTCACTTCCCCTTCCAATAAAGAGCTGAACTCACACACCGGCTGGTGTCTCTCTTGCGTCGGACCCACTACACAATACTATTGCTATTGTTATGTTCCCCCCAGTAAAGACTCTAACACATTAAGGAATATCAATTCTCATGAAGTCTCTCTCATCTATTTTAAGCTCAGCTCTTATGAGTAGAAGCCATGTTCTTTAAGACATATTCTAGGTTATGTTCAGATTAAATTGGAGTTAAGGAGAGATCTTTATCCAAAATTTGTAATCACAGATTTGTCATACATGGCAGGCTTTGTCAGCCAGCCACAGAGGAATTTCTATGAAGCAGGTTGGAGTTATTCTGTAAGAGAAAACACCTGTCTGCTGCTATTTAGAAATACAAAGAGCTGCCCTAAAATGATGGATAGCTATCTATCTTGCTAGGCCTATTACATTATTGGTAGTCTTGGACTTGCCATCATAACTGGAACCAGAATTTCAGTTGCTAACAATGTGGTTGTTAAGCAAGCCATCACATGACTGGACTCAAATTTATTACTATTTTTACCATGGTCATTAGGTGAACTACCATGGTTGTTAAGCAAATCATGTGGTAGTTAAGCAAATCACATGGTTGTTAAGTAAATCTGGCTTCCCTGCTCTGCTTGTCAGAAACTGGCTCAGAAGGCCATAAATCATATCATATGACTGCAAGACCTTGCTACAGTCATAAATGTGAACTGGTTACCAAGTATCCAAATTGCAATCAGATGATCGTGAGGAGGTATGTCAACCATAACTTTGAGGATGAGTTGTAAGTCACTTTTTCCAAGGTCACCATAACTTCAAACCATCGTTAAATCAAGATCATCATAACTTCAAATCATGGTCATAAGTCAAGGACTACCTATGCATGAGCCTGGGGAAACAAACAAACAAAAATAAGGCAAAAATTTAGGAGCACCAAAATGCAAAGGCCTACTTTTTATCTCCTGTTCTTGCCATAAGGAACAGTTTTCCAGCTACAACATCATAATTGTTCATGGTTTAATCACTGTGGCACATATACATAGCATTTCAGTATAATGTTTATATACATAGAAACTAAATAAAATACGTAAATAAATAAAAGCTCTATGATTCCAGAGCAGTGTTTCTCAACCTCAGCAACCTCAGATGAGTGGACTTCAACTCCCAGAATTCCAGCTGGATAGGGAATTCTCTGTTGTGATTCAGGGTCAGCCTGTGGGTTCGGCAGTTGGGTCGGATGACTCAGAGGAGGAGGGGGGTGTTGAAGACCTTGCTGAGGGGGTTGAAGATCTTGCTGATGATAGCCCTCAGGCAGGCCCCTCCCACTTGGTCACCATGGAGACCCAGCTGTGTGAGCCTGACAGTGTGGATGAAGATGACCCACAGCTGGCCCTGTTCAAGGATGCCCGACGCAGGAGGCAGTCAAGTAGGAGTAACCAGAGGAAGGCAATGGGGCTTCTCGGAAGGAGGCAGAGAAAAGCCACGCCCTGAACTCTTTATAAAGGGAATGTGTGGGGAGGGCTGGTTTGCTGAAAGCAACCGCTCAGATAGTGTTTCAAAGCTCCTGTACCTTGGTTCGTGTCTTGTTTGTTTTTGTAGTAATAAATTTGGCAGACGTAATTCCAGCCTCTTGCCGTTTGTAAAGGGGTTGCCTTTTCTGCAGGGCCGGTAGCAGGCTGGTACAGAACATTCTCAGAGTTGAAATCCACACATTTGAAAGGTTGAGAAACATAGTCCCAGAAATTCAATCATATTGTCTGTGACCTAATTTAAAAGACAGGAGCAATTAGCATAGATAGGAACCCATGTTGGTCATTCTGCAGCATACATTTGGAGTGAATGTTATTTAAAAGTATCTTGTGATATTAATACTGAAGTGTGAAAGGTATTGCAGAACTGTCCCATTGAAACAAATGCAAACAGGGCTTAGTCACTCATGAGAACGAAGGATGTGTTGAGGCAAAAACATAGGTCGCAGCAAAGTCTTCAGCTGTTGTGTCAGTTTGACCTTGCAACTAAGATGAAAAATGTGCATACCAGGGAATTGAACTGTGGCTCAGCTATCAATCTTAGCCTACCTGCCAGATTCCGGCAGACTGGCTGTTTTTTCTTTTATAATGGTATTTGCAATTTCATGCTTTTACCCATTCATTGTTTTTAAAACATAAATCTTTATTTTAATTTTCTTATTTTTGAAACTTACGAACACAATTCATAAATCATATTTTCTGCATATTAAGAGCTTCGCTTCTCTTTATAATTGTCAGATCTTTAAGACCTTACAAATAGCATTTTTAAATGAGTTTTTATTCTGTTTCAGTACCAGACTAGTATACATCTGATGTGAGGAACTGAGGGATCCTGCTATTAACAAGGAAAAATCTCCTAATCAGCCTACACATAGCAAGATGTCTCTTTTGATTATAATTGACCAACTAAGCTATAATATGTACTTATTTTCTCTCCTTCAGACCTGATGAGCAATCTGACATCTAACTCCAGATGTTGGCTTAACTCCATTACATACATACATACTTTTACCCTGTGAGATTTAACTTTGTCAGGGTGCATTTTTGTGAGACCATTAATGACCCAGAGGCCGAAAACAGAAACTTTAGTATGAGCTACTCTTACTCTAGTCCAGGGGTCTCCAAACTTGGCCCTTTTATGACTTGTGGATTTCAACTCCCAGAATTCTTCAGACAGGCATGCTGGCTGAGGAATTCTGGGAATTGAAATCCACAAGCCATAAAAGGGCCAAGTTTGAAGACCCTTGCTCTAGTCATTCTAATATAATCTAAATCAGGAAATGTGGGAAATCATGAACATATGTGGATTTTGGTAATCCCCTGCTTCTGAGCTCAGGTTTTTAGTGTACCTTTTAACCAGCTCAATTTGAATTTGTCATGCACTTGGACATTAGGCTCTACAAAGCAAAGTAATTGCAAAACATGGAATTATGGCCACTGTAGTCCAACACATGGAGGCCATCAGGCCCAGGTATGCTGCTAGAAAATGAACAGTAGCTGGTGCACACCCAGATGCTGAGAAATTTACTTTCCAGTTTGCCAACCCCCAGGAAATAAGACATCCAGCAATCTGCAAAACCTATCCATTTCAAATAGATCTCAATTTTCAGTGTTACCGTAATTATTATAAGGTATGACTGCTTTATAATACAGGAATATATTAACTTAATGGCTATACCGAAAAGTTGGATGTTATTTGATGAATATGGCCTTCATCTCCTGGAATGAAAAATGAAAAGACTAAACATAGAAACATTCAAGACTTTTTTTTTGCTACAATGTCAAATAATCAGTGCAGTCAATTTCAAACTTATCATTCTAATCTCTTACTTCTACACCTAAACATGACACTTAAAAAAGTCAACATCAGAAAGGAGAAAGATAAATAATTAAAATAAGTTCCTGGCCAACCAAAAAAAATAAAAAACTATTAAGGGATCACTAATTTTGGTTTATGTTGTTGCCCTAAACAGTAAAAGAAAACTGCAAGTCTTTCTTTTTTTTCTATTTAATTCTTATGTTCTTTATTTATTTACTATTTTCTTTATTTCTTTATTTTCTTTACTGCTCTGAAATATGTATTGTTTTTATCTTGTTGAAATTTCTTTAATAAAAAATCAAAACTTATAAGGTTAGACTCCGACTGGGGATCAGAAGGACTTGTCTTCAAACTGAGCTCCACCGTTTGTGACTTATTGACACAACTATGGTATATGCTCAGCTGCAAATGCTTGGTTGCAAGGTTCACCATCTACTCTAGTTCCTATCTGTCAGCCCAATTTATCTCACAGGGTGTACTAGCAATTAAACTAAGCTGTAGGCTGGGAAAACAAAAAAAGAAGGAAAGAAATCTCAGAAGAACACAAACCACTTGTGTACTGACATTAAAAAAAAGGATGTTTTCATAAAGTCATCAGCTTTTGAGCTTGACGTGAAGGAGAGTTGACCACGATTGTAATCCATATCAAAGTTTCTTAAAAAACTTCCATTATGATGCGCTTGGGTAATTTCTAACGTTTTCTGAGGTAACAGAAGAACCTGAATCACCAAGTTCAGTGAGGTTATCAAAAGACTGTGAATTGCCCTGTCTTTGCCCTCTATTTATCCTGTAGCCTCATGCTGCTGCTTCAGCAGACTGTAGGAAAGTAAAGGCCATTGTCACTGCTGGCATCTCTGCCATGAAGAGCTACTCTGTGCTCTAGTGACTGCAATTGCTCCAGCAAATATGATGTTGAGCTTCACTGATTTCAGCATTTCAGGTCAAACACTATTTTAAAAAAAGAACTTTACTGCATGGCAGTTAAGTTATTTATAGATGGTCCCTTGATCTGATGTTAAAAAAATGAAATTGGATAAAGGAGTCCATAATATGAGAATAAATGTTGGCCTGATTCTGGGTAGTGCTGCTGGATCTGCAGAATAAAATGCTGTATTCTGATCTATGGGGGTTAAATGAATCTAGGAGAGGCAAAACAACCTGAGGTTAGAGGATCACCCCAAAAAAGAGCAGAATCTAGGCCCAAAGAAGCAGATGGTTGGAGTCAGTAATGGTAATACCTCACAAACCACAACCCCAAGATGGTTTCCAGATGCAACAGGGCTGATTTATTACATATAAAGGGAAGGAAGGTAATATACTTTGCATTCTAAAGGCAGGGGTATAAGAGCATTTCACCAAATGAAAGTCAGGTACGGTAAAAGCAGAATGAGAGCCCTGGGGCTCTCAATTCAGTAGTGCCAATGAGTCCAACATCTACATATGCCACCTCCAGTTAAGCTGCTGAGAACATGGTGTTCTTGCAGCACCCACTGTGAACATCTGTCCTGATGTCATGGGTCCCCTGCATTTAAAATATTTCCAGTGCTCTGATCAGCACAAAGCAATGGGATCTGGGAACTGGGCCCCTTCAAATTTCCACAGTGCCTCTCCAAAATCATTCTGTTATAATAAAGACAGCCCTCATTCATTGCACATTATGGGTTTTTTTATTAAAAAAATCTATGCTTTAATAGCACTTGAAATAGATGAGTTATTAGAAGGTTGGATTGGATTACATCAATTATTTGTGTAGGATAATCACTAACATAAGATATTTGAATAACATAAACAGGCTGTTTTGATAATTAGACTACAGGAAATACTATTAACTGGGAAGAAGAGAGTAGGATTAAATCAGAGTGAATGACCTGTAAATCCAGAGCATTGCCAAGCATTCACTATCACAAGGGCTTCAAGTATTATTTAGTGTTTTTCTCTGAGCTTTAAAAAACCCAGCAGCAACAGTAATGCTCCTCTCCTAAATCTCTGAAAGACAGAAATGTATTATATGCCAGCTCTGGCTAGCAAGATCTTTCCCCCTAAACCTGAGAAATATTGGATCAAATGCAGATCTTTCTATTGACAGAATTTGGTCCAAACAACTGTCAACTTTTATACCATCATGGCATGCTAAGTTTCCAAAGAGAAATTTTCTCTTTGGCCCACATATAAAAATTTTAAAATCCCATGATTCCTGGTACATTGTAGTCTTTTGAAACTTTTAATAGATTGATGTATTTAAATAAAGTAGGACAAAGGATAATTCTTTACCATTAGAAGTGCTGTTTTTGCTACCATTAGATAAGCCAGTCAAGATTTGCTTGCCTGTATATGAAGAATCCACTCATGTTCAAAGATGCTATCAAAAGAGATTTTGTTATGGCCTCTTCAAACCTGAAACAATGCTTGGACTCCAGATCTAAGACTCCATTAAGAGACTGAGGCCTGCCATGGTTCAAACCATCCATTTTACAAACCATTCCTCTTCTCCACATTGCCGTCACTCATTGCAAATATAACAGGCTATTGTGGCAGGTTCATGGGGAGGAGAATGTCAGAGGATTTTAAGTTGATTTCCTCCCATTTATCTTCAGGCTGCATGGAATGGCCAGAACAGATGTCAAAACTCCCCAAAAAACCCAATACTGAGATGTAAGAAATCAGACAGTTCTGAAGATGGAGCTTAAAAGAATTTCAAAATACCAATTTTGAACATTCCTGAAAGCATATACAGTAAAGCACCAATTAGTACTACAGAATACAATCTTATAATGCTCTGTGCTTCTTTTATTTCAGTTAATTCAGACGATGCACATGCTTAATACCTGGGAGAAGGGAGGGATTAGGATATCATGAATATCCTTTTGAAACAATATACGAAGATTTTCAGCAGAGTTATAAAGTACTAGACATATAAAAATACTCATAAAATATGTTTCATATTAAGCTGTTTAATCAATATGTGGACTATTTAATAGAAACTAAGAAAGCCTTATAAGTAGTTCTCAACGTATCAAGCTCCCTTCGTCCTGTGCACTCCCACAGGGAGGGCCTTCTCAGGATACCGCCGGTTAAGGAATGCCGGCGGGTTATTCCCAGGGGAAGAGCGTTCTCTGTGGGCATGCCGGCCCTATGAAACCAACTCCCCATGGAACTTAGGACTGCCCCCGACCTTCGCTCATTCCGCAGGGACCTGAAAACTTGGCTCTTTGAGCTGTCTGGCCCAGGCTGAGGGGTTTTAATTTTTATTGGGTTTTAGTTTTAAATTTCAGGGACTTCATTTAATTAATTGTCTTAATCTGATTTTAATTTTTGTATGTTTGTTTTAATCCTCCCTGTACACTGCCCTGAGTCCTCCAGGAATAGGGCAGTATATAAATTTAAATAAATAAATAAATAAATAAATAAATAAATAAGAACACAATTGTTTGTCTGCCACTAAGTGAGGTAGTTAAGTAAGTCGCGCCTAATTTTATGAGCTCTTTGTGGCAGTCGTTAAGTGAATCACACAGCGTTAAGCAAATTCAGCTTCCCCTATTGACTTTGCTTTTCGGAAGCCAGTTTGGAAGGTTTCTAATGATGATCGTGTGATTCCAGGATGCTGCAACCATCATAAATACTTGCCAGTTTCCAAGTGCCTGAATTTTGATCATCTGACTGCAAGGATGCTGGGAGTAGATGTATGAACCGGTGGTAAATTACTTTTTTCAGTGCCATTGTAACTTTGAACACCTGCTTAACAAAGGGTTATAAGTCAAGGAGTACCTGTGTAGGCAGCAGCAACATACACCCTGAAATGCTTGGAAAATGACCGGATGTCTGTTCATACAAAATCTATTTCAACCATAATGTTTTAATGCTGTGATCACTGAAGCCTCATCTCTTACTTCAGCCAATCAAAGGAACTCTGTCGATAGCATATAAGATTGTCTTTGAATTGAAGGTTAAAAGGCTTCTTATGTGTTCCAGACAAGCTTATAAAGTATGCTGTATCAAAAATAGCATTTCCTTCTTCGGCACCATCATTTATTAATTTGGAACAGGCAGGTGATGGAACCAATCTACACTTTATATCCATCTTAGCCTGGTGCCCTTCAAAAGAACTGGATTAAGCCTGGGAGTTCTGAACCAACATATTTACAGGATAGCAGGTTGCAAAAGGCAGTTTTACTTTCTTAAACATTGTGGTATTGGTATCACTGCAATTCCTTATACCATTACTCCCATTTATCTGTTTCAGTCTATGTGAAATTGGGGGTTTATATATGGAGAGACTATTGTATACAGTTAAATGAGCATATAACACTAAACTAGAGGGCTGTCGTAGGCTAGCCTAATGACTGTCAAATCAATAAATCCCTTTTATTTGTTAAGAGTATTAGTTTGCTGGTGTTCACAAAACAATTTTCTTTGAAATTTTAAAAAATGCAGAAAGAGTAAAGTAAGCTTACAGTACATGTGTCTCCGCAGGTATAACTTTTATTGATTCCAGCGGACTTATAAATTAGAGGAAATAAAACTGTAGTGTTGTTACATATAATCAGGAGTATCTTTCAGTCTTCTTGTAAATATACCCCCCCCCCAAAAAAACAGTATGCCTTTTAGTCAATTTGACTCCTAGCAACCGCCTGCTCTGTTGTTGCCATTGCCTCTCTCCAAAGGCTGAGAGAGACTGGCTGGCTCAAGATCATCCAGATGGCTTTATACCTAAAGTAGGATTATAACTCACTCTCCCAGTTTCTGCTTTGGCACTTTAACCTTTTTACCTAACTGAATCTTTGTACATGTTCTAGGATCCTTACATCTGTGCGTGCCTGCTCCTCAAACCATGACTCTTAAGAAGACAATTCTTTTATACAAAGTTAAGTGAATGATTTAAGAAAACAATTTTATGTCACTTAATATATCCTTTAATTCAAATAGGGCATCACAGCTTTCTAGGACATGGTGAATGAAATGACACATTTTAGTTACATGCAATTTGAATTCAATCTAGGTGCATGAATGAAATCGCTATATAATCAAAAATTCACTCTAATTAATTTGGTTGATTTTAACCATTTGGGGGATCCTGCCTACCTTTATCAAACATGATTCAATACAGGTAATAAGAAAAAAAAGAAAGGTAGCTGTAAGATGTAGAATAATGCATTTGTTAAGGCCATGTGTGGAATGGTTTTTGGAATTACCACAAGGTGAGTAAAGGACAGCCCTGTAATATGGCTTCTAATAAGGCAAATGAACTTTTATCCCGCATCAGTAGAAAATACAAATCATAAAAAGTAAAACCTCCATTATATTCTTAATTGGTCAGACACAAAGTCTAGTTCTAGATATTACTAGATGTTACAGCGAAACAAAGGACAATGAGGATGATTGGGGGACTGGGAATGCAATGTTTATGTTTCAGGGTTTATGTTCAATGTTTATGTTAATTAGAAATCTTTGACCTTGAAAAAGATTACTGAGGAGACATGATACTACTTTTCAAGTACTGAAGGAGTATCACATAGAACAGGGGCCTCCAACCTTGGTAACTTCAAGACTTGTGGACTTCAACTCCCAGAATTCCTCAACCAGCAAAGCTGGCTGAGGAATTCTGGGAGTTGAAGTCCACAAGTCTTAAAGTTACCAAGGTTGGAGACTCCTGACACAGAAGATTCTTTTTCTTTATCTTCTCAGAGTGCAGAACAAGAAATAATTTATAGGAAGCCAGATTCCAGTTGGATGATATGAAAAGCTGTATATAACTCTATGTGTACAGAGGCTGAGCAACCATCCACCACTGAATAAGGTGTCGGACTCAATGATCTTGTCCTGTGATTGACTTGCATTTTTTCAATTCACACCTGAAAGAGAGGCTGTTTAGACAAGCTAACTAACTCTTCCTATTTACTCTGGTGAGCTGTGAGATAACAAACTTTCTGCTCTAACCTCAATTAGATATTATTTCCCTCTTTTGTTGTAGCAAGTGCCTTGTGCTTGCTAGATGCTTAATCCAGATGAAGATGTAAGCTTCCTTTGCTGGTGCCTAAACTAGAGCAACTCTGGGGTTGGAGGGGGGGAAAAGAGGGATTAAAATTTGCCCAATGAAACCAACCCCGGTGCTCTAAGTAATTAATAGGAACAATTTAAATAAACATGATGCTGTTTGTCAGTACTGATCCGGCAAATTCTAAAATAGACAGCAACATAGAAATTTCAGAAAACAGGCTTGTACAGCCCCCTCCAACTCTCTTAATTCACTAATTTATATCCATATTCATTCAGAAGAATACCTTTATCCAGTGAACTAAGGGTTTACCCAACAATGCATCAACTTTTGAGGTTTCAGTAATATTGCTCAGGACAAGATGGCAATAAATCCACCTGAGAGAGAGAAAAAATTAAACAACTGTCATGGAATAATTTTAGGTAGGTGCAGTGTAGCATGAATACCACAGAAACATAAAAGCAATTGTTCTGGGTCTTCCGAACAGATTATATAGTTGCAACAAAAAAAATCCTTGCTTACAAAAATTCTTTCCAGCTACAGAATCAATTTCAACAACTTTCTCTCTAAAGATAACATTTATATCTCCTATGGGATGCCTTGCTATATAAGTGAACATATATCTGGGCTGAATCACTACAACCTATCAAATCACCTGTGTAGCCCAGCTTCATCTAATTATGTTGTACGATACAGAAAATTGTCTCTTCAAAGGGAAGTGGGGATTGGTCACAGCCTATACTATTATATATAAATATATTGACAGAGAAAATTAGTTTGGCCTACTAGTTATTAGAAGTGGAGGAAGGATGGGAGAATTTTCCTTATTCTAAAGGAAGCTTGGGGGCACTACAAACATTACTCTTTATTTAGTAGGAAGAAACTCAAGGGTAGTTTCTTTTTCTAATAATGGTACATTGCCCAAAAAGTATAATAAACCATTCAGAACTTCAAGATGAGAGACGAAACAATGAGACTGGATAATATCTTGATCAGTTTATTAGTAATGGAGATCTCAAGCATTCCCGATGTTACTGAATGATAACTTCCAATATAATTTATAATATCTGGCCATGCTGAGTGGAGATGCTGGAAGTTGCAATTCTAAAACACTGAGACGGCCACAAGTTTTCTGTGTCATAAATAAAGGTATTAGTATAAAATAGTATTAAATATTAATATTTAATTTATTCTGGTCGGTTACCCAGTCAGATATTTAGACTGTATTTGGCATTTTTATCTACCTATCAAGTCTTTCCCAAGGACATGAGATAGGCAGATGTTAATGTTTGATAATATTAAAGGTATCATTGAAGGACATAAGCTGTTCCACATAAAGCTGCCTTTGACTGATGGTGTCTTTGTCAATGGCGATGGTGTTCAAGTGGTCCAGTTGTTTTGGGATGGTACCCAAGGCACCTGTTACTACCTATTGGTATTATCTTTGCTTTCTTTTGCCACAGTAATTCTACTTTTATTTGCACAACTTAGTATTTTGTGATTTTCTCTAGTTCCTTTTCTCCTCTCCTGCTGTCTCCAAGTACTACCACTTCCACTAGCCAGGCTATTTTGTCTTTATTATTGACATTTTTTTAAGTCTGGGTATTATGTGGCAGGTACTTGTCTGTTTGAATTCTAAAATCCCAGAACACTTTAGCTTCTTTGTTTTGTTTCATTTTGTCTACATTATGGTCCCAGTGCTTTTTTGCTTGCAGGTATTTCTTGCAGATATTCTGATGCACCATTGTTGCAGTTTGTCATGCTATTGTTTGTAGTAGTAGTAGTAGTAATAATAATAATAATAATAATAATAATAATAATAATAATAATAATAATAATAATAATAATAAGAAGAAGAAGAAGAAGAAGAAGAAGAAGAAGAAGAAGAAGAAGAAGAAGAAGAAGAAGAAGAAGAAGAAGAAGAAGAAGAAGAAGAAGTTGGAAGGGACCTTGGAGGTCATCTAGTCCAACCCCCTGCTAAGGCAGGAAACCCTATACCATTTCAGACAAATGGCTGTCCAGTCTCTTCTTAAAGTCAGTCAGTCTGTGTGATTTTCTTGCAAGAGCCAAGTGGTCCAATGTTTGAAACCATCAACTTTCTCTATGCCACCCAATGTATCTCAGCACTCAGCACAGATGATTAGGGGACTGGAGGCTAAAACATATAAGAAATGGTTGCTGGAATTGGTTATGTCTAGTTTAATGAAGAGAAGGACGAGGGGTGACATGATAGCAGTATTCCAATATCTCAGGGGCTGCCACAAAGAAGAGGGAGTCAAGCTATTCTCCAAAGCGCCTGAAGGGAGGATAAGAAGCAATGGATGGAAACTAACCAAAGAGAGAAGCAACCTAGAACTAAGGAGAAATTTTCTGACAGTTAGAACAATTAATCAGTGGAACAACCTGCCTCCAGAAGCTGTGAATGCTCCAACACTGGAAGTTTTTAAGAAGAGACTGGACAGCCATTTGTCTGAAATGGTATAGGGTTTCCTGCCTGAGCAGGGGGTTGGACTAGATGACCTTCAAGATACCTTCCAACATTATTATTATTATTGATCATCGCATAGTCAGCCAGATGTTCACACTGGATTTGGCATTTTTGTCTACCTATTGAGTCCTTACCAAGGACCTGGAATAGGCAGATGTGGATGTTTGATGGTATTATAGATATCATCGCAGGATGGAAGCAGTTCCTAGTAAGGCCGCCTTTTGCAATTGACTAATGGCGAATTTGTCAATGCCAATGGTGTTCAAGTGGTGCTCCAGTTGTTTTGGGATTGCACCCAAGGCGCCTATTGGTACTACCCTTGCTTGCCTTTGTCACAGTCTTTCTATTTCTATTTGTAGGTCGTTGTATTTTGTTATCTTCTCCAGTTCTTTCTCGTCTATTTTCTCTTTGCTATCGACAATTGTTAAGTCCAGGGTGTTATGTTGCAGGTGCTTGTCTGTTTGAATTCTGAAGTCCCAGAGCAGTTTAACTTTATCATTTTCTATGACTTTCTCTATTTTATGATCCCACCAGTTCTTGCTTACAGGCAAATAATATTTCTTGCAGATCTTCCAATGCACCATTGTTTCTACTTTGTCATACCGCTGCTTGTAGTCAGTCTGTGCAATCTTCTTGCAGCAGCTTACCAGGTGGTCCACTGTTTCTTCAGCTTCTTTGCATAGGCGGCACTTACTGTCTGTTGCTGTCTTCTCAATTTTGACTTTGTATGCATTTGTCCTTAAGGCTTGGTCTTGTGCAGCCAGAATTAGTCCCTCGATCTCTTTCTTCCACTTTCCTGCTCTTAGCTATTGCCAGGTCTTGTTATTATCTGCTTTCCCAGCTATTTTTTAATGTACTGGCCATGTAGTGCTTTGTCTTCCCATGCCTATATTCTGTTCTTCATTTGGTCTTTCTTGTAGGTCAGATTGGTCTCTCCAGTAGTCAGTAAGCCTTCCTGATATACTAATTTCAGTACATCTTCATCATTGTTCTTCAGATGTTATTCCAAAGCCATTTTTTCTTCTTCAACCATCTGATGTACTTGCAGCATTCCACGTCCACCTATTTGCCTTGGTAGATAGAGTCTGTCAATGTCACTGGGTGGATGAAGGGCATGATTCATTGTCATTATTTTTCTGGTCTTCCTATCCATTGCTTTTAGTTCTGCTTGAGTCCAGTCCACTATTCCAGCTGTGTATCTAATGACTGGAATTGCCCAGGTGTTGATTGCCTTCACCGTATTTCCTCCATTGAGTTTGGATTTTAAGATCTTCTTCACTCTCTTGATGTATTCACCTCTAATCTTTTTCTTGATTTCAGTGTGCTTGATGTTGTCAGCTTGAAGGATACCCAAGTATTTGTAGTAATCTTCCTCATCCAGTCTCTTAATGTTATTTTCATGGGGCATCTTTATTCCTTCAATTTTCACTATTTTTCCTTGTTTGAGAGTAAGTGTGGCACATTTGTCCAAGCCAAGCTCCACAGCAGTGTCTTGGCTATATATAAGGACAGTGTTCAGCAGCGATTCTATTTCAGATGATGTTTTTTCATACAGCTTCAGATCATCCATGTAAAGGAGGTGGGATAATCTGGCAGATGTTTTTGATGTTTGATAGCCATGTCCTGAGTTATTCAGTATTGTTGACAGAGGAAACAGTGTAATAACAAATAGTAGTAGTGATAATGAATCTCCTTGAAATATTCCTCTCTTGATATTAACCTCTCCCAGTCTTTCACCATTGACCTACAACTGTGTTTTCCATCATCATCATCATCATCATCATCATCATCATCATCATCATCATTATTATTTATAAAGATAGGAATGATGAATAAGGATTGCTGTATTTAATCTTGAGAGTTACAATTCCTAGTCTTCCTACTAACGTCTCATTTAGTAAATCTCTGCATCATATTGAAAGTCCCAAACAGGAGTTCTATCAATAGAGGAGAATAATGAGAATAACTCAATATTTGAATAACTCATATTTGAAACGAGGGGTCCTTGGCACTTTCTGAGCTTGGTTGTTTTCTTGCAGATGTTTCATTACCAAACTAGGCAACATCATCAGTGCTCCTTGTCAATGTTGTGACAATGGATGTCGTCGCTCTGACAACTGAGAATCAGCAGCCATTTTTACCATGACATTCCTATTGTTGCAGCACTTTCACATAATTCAGGGATTTCGCAACCGGTAGGTAATTATAACAGTTGCAGCATCCCATGATCATGTGATTGCCATTCACACATTTCACAGTTCCTGATGATGTAACTTAGTTTGGTAGTGAAACATCTGCAAGAAAACAACTAAGCTCAGAGACCCCCAAGGGGCCCTCATATCTCTGTGCTGCAGAAATCTGAAAGACCACAAGATATCAATAAACCTGCTCCTCTTTATTTGTTGCTATCAAGTGATCATCTGTATTTTTGCCACCCAGGTATGATGAGACCATTCTCTCTCCCCTTGTTCTTTCATAATTAGGAAGGGGCCATGGTAAATTTGATGAGAAGATCAGTCAGAAGCTGCCAACATTTTACTTGGACTAGCAATAAAAGAAGTGGTGACAGCAGCAGCAGCAGTACAATTTTACATGTGTAAAAGCATAAAGGGTTAAATCCTGATTATTCTTTTTTTCCTCCTTCCTCTATATTGGAAACCCACACAGCTGTTTTCTTCTGCTTTTCATAGTGTTCTCTGTCCCCAGCTTTCTCCCTTTCCTCCCTGCTAACCTCAACCCTGACACATACATAGTCCTCTACAGCCAACAAATGCATAGGATGAATCACAATTGCACCCCAGCATATGACCATAACCTCATAGCAGCATAAGCAAAAACCTCAGCTTATCAATTTATCTACTAGTGCCAGGAAGAATGCATCATACATATCGTATGATAGGTTTTTACTGCACATTAGAATCTATTTACCCCTTTATGTAATCAATATATGGGTTTAAGGATGTTAAGAGGAATGGGATCACCTCCTGCAGGCATGGCCATTCAGTGTTATGTTGGCCATAAATAAGCAGTAGAGAAATGGAGATTTTTCTCCATACAATCATAGGGTTAGTTACAGTGGTGGGGTTCAGATATGTGAACAACCGGTTCTCTGTGTGGATGCCACTTCCAGAAGTCCATTCTGGGCCCAGGCAACAAAAGATTAACTACCGGTTCTGCCGAACTAGTGCGAACTGGCTGAATCCCACCACTGGTTAGTTATAACACATGAATTTTATACACCTATTAATCAGTCTTTATGACAGAGAATTAACCACTAACTTTAAATGACCAATAACTTTTTAAAAAATATATAAAGAATCAACCACAGACTTTTACATAGGAAATTAAATCCAATAAATAAATTAGGGTTGCACTTTTGTTACAAAATGGTCCATTTATCTCTCACGCCATTTACACAGTTAAATTCGTATCGGCATATACTGTATAGATCTTTCTTCTGGGTATTATTTCTGAAGACAAAGAAACGTAAGAGGCTGCTTTGGGCAATGCAACGCTATATCCATTGGAAGCATTATTTCCCTACCTCCCCCCATCTATTCCCCTTCCTTAGCAGCTGGTCTGAAGGAACTAAACTTAGCAAGGCTGAGGTGTAGGAAACTAGATAGCACATTCTAGTGCCTGAAAGGAAATGTAAGGCTCAATGTGTTTGAGGTTAAGATTAATACCCAACTTCCTTTAGAGCTATTTTAAACAGTGGTAAAGGATGGCTTGCTTTCTTATAACAAAATGACAGATGATCAAAAGGTTGAGTATGAACTGTATGTCAGGCATCTGTGCCCCTATTGTAGCCCTTTAGCTGACAGGAGCATTTGAACCTGGTGGCTTCTACTTCCGCTATTCTTCCTTCGTTTCTCCAAAACATTCCAGGAACTGGTCACAGAAAAGCATCAGCCAAGGAATGAGTGGATATGAGAGAGAGAGAGAGAGAGAGAGAGAGAGAGAGAGAGAGGGAGAGGGAGAGGGAGAGGGAGAGGGAGAGGGAGAGGGAGAGAGAGGGAGAGGGAGAGGGAGAGGGAGAGGGAGAGGGAGAGAGAGAGAGAGAGAGAGAGAGAGAGAGAGAGAGAGAGAGAGAGAGAGAGAGAGAGAGAGAGAGAGAGAGAGAGAGAGAGAGAGAGAACAGCTGTCTTTGTTTTGGACAAAGTGTGACATTGTGAGAGGCTGGAAATGTGGCTGTTTCACTACTGACAATTATTGCAAGGATGTATTCCTGAGCAACAACCCAGGAAGTTGAACAGTTTGAAACCTAACCTCCCACACTGAGTTGCAGGAAGGATGTGTCCAAGGCAGGTCACTGCCTTCTCCTATCCTGGAGGAACTAATAAGTCTGTTGACACACTGAAGTTAAGGCTGGGCTCTCTCATTCTGCTAGTGAGCTAAATCCAGGAGGCAAACCATGGTATATGCTGGCAGCATTTTCTTTTGAAGTAGGTAGCCAGTTTCTAGTTAGACCATGAGGCACAGAAACCGGCATAGACCAAGAAGGAAGCAGGAAGCTTTCCCTATTAGCAAAGAGCATGTTTGGCGATTGAGTTTCCCAGACTCAGGGTTCTGGGAGATTTTAATCTGCCTTCCCTGGGCGGTGCGTCGCGGGTGGCCCAAGAGTTCATGGCTTCCATGATGGCCATGGACCTGACCCAGATTATTCAGGGTCCGACTCACGAGGGGGGAAACACACCCGACCTTATTTTTATCTCTGGGCAGTGGCTTAATGGTCTGGGTGGGGTTACTCCAACATCTCAGCCCCTTTCATGGACAGACCATTATCTCCTGCGGTTGGGCCTCCGTCATGCCACCCCCTGCTGCTGGGAGGCAGAACCGACCAGGTGGTTCCACCCCAGGCGCCTGATGGACCCAGATAGGTTCCAGACAGCGCTTGGATTGATTCCTACCTCCCTTTCCCACAGCCCGGTCGAGACCTTAGTTGACGCCTGGCAACAGGCTGCTTTGGAGGCCCTCGACCACGTTGTGCCTTTGCGGCCTCTGACCCGGCACAGATCCCGGCTCTCTCCTTGTTTTCCGTGGACCTGCGGGAGATGAAGCGCCGGAGAAGGGGCCTAGAGAGCATTTGGAGATCCAGTCGGTCCAAGTCTGACCGAACACAGTTAAGATCCTTTTCTAGATCTTATCTTGTGGCAATGGAGGTGGCGAAGCGTGCTTACTTCACCACCCTCATTGCGTCCACACATAACCGCCTGGCCGCCCTGTTTAGGGTGACCCAGTCCCTTTTAAATCAAGGGACGGGAGAGGACCCCTTGCAGGGACGGGCCGAGGAATTCAGTGAGTATCTGGTGGATAAAATCGCTCAGATTCGGGCTGGTCTGGACTCTGACTGGGCAGTATCTGACAAGGGGGAAGCGATGGGTTTGGCCAAGAATATTTGGGAAGAGTTTGATCCTGTGACTCCAGATGAAGTGGACAGGATCATGGGGAAATTAAGTGCCGCCACGTGTTTGTTGGACCCGTGTCTCTCCTGGCTGGTTTATGCGGCTCGGGAGGTTACACGAGGCTGGCTCCTAGCAGTTATTAATGCTTCCTTGAGTGAGGGGTGCTTCCCTGCCACCTTGAAAGAGGCAGTGGTAAGGCCCCTCCTCAAGAAACCTACCTTGGATCCAGCTATTTTAAATAACTTTCGTCCTGTCTCCAACCTTTGCTTTCTTGCGAAGGTTGTTGAGAGCATGGTGGCATGGCAGCTCCCTTTGGTCCTGGAGGAAACTGAGTATCTGGATCCATACCAATCGGGTTTCAGGCCCAGGTACAGCACGGAGACGGCATTGGTCGCGCTGGTAGATGATCTCTGGCGGGCCCGAGATAGGGGTTATTCCTCTGTCCTGGTCCTATTAGATCTCTCAGCGGCTTTTGATACCATCGACCATGGTATCTTGCTGCGACGTCTTGAGAGGTTGGGAGTGGGAGGCACCATTTTACGGTGGTTCTCCTCTTACCTCTCGGGCCGTTCGCAGACGGTGTTGGCAGGGGGGCAGAGGTCAGCCCCTAGGCCCCTTAGTTGTGGGGTGCCTCAGGGGTCGGTACTTTCACCCCTCCTGTTCAACATCTATATGAAGCCGCTGGGTGAGATCATCCGTGGTTTCGGGGTGAGGTATCATCAATATGCTGATGATACCCAGCTTTTCATCTCCACCCTGAACCAACCCAGTGATGCCCTCGAGGTGATGTCCTGTTGCCTGGAAGTGGTACGGATTTGGATGGGGAAGAACAGACTCCGGCTCAACCCGGCCAAGACTGAGTGGCTTTACCTACCGGCATCTCGTTTAGTCCAAGAGGTTCCATCTTTGGTTATGGGAGGAAAGGTGTTACCTCCCGTTGATAGGGCATGCAATTTAGGCGTCCTCCTGGATTCACGACTCAGTTTTGAAGATCATATTGGAGTCATGGCCGGGGGGCATTTGCCCAGGTTCACCTGGTGTGCCAGTTGTGCCCCTATCTGGACCGAGATGCCCTACGTACGGTCACTCATGCACTCATTACCTCCCGTATAGATTACTGCAATGCTCTCTATATGGGGCTGCCCTTGAAGACCACCCGGAGGCTCCAGCTGGTGCAGAATGCGGCCGCACGGGTAGTGATGGGAGCATCCCGATACTCCCATATTACACCCCTCCTGCGTGAGCTGCATTGGTTACCAGTTGTCCTCCAGGTGAGATTTAAGGTGCTGGTACTTACCTTTAAAGCCATACATGGCTTAGGCCCGGGATATTTGCAGGACCGTCTGCTGCCAGGAACGATCTCCCATCGCCCAGTATGCTCACACAGAGAGGGCCTCCTCAGGGTGCCATCGGCTAGACAATGTCGGCTGGCGACCCCCAGGGGGAGGGCCTTCTCTGTGGGAGTGCCAGCCCTATGGAACCAACTTCCCCTTGAGCTCCGGATGGCCCCGGATCTCCGGTCCTTTCACCGCGGCCTTAAAACACTTCTTTTCCATCAGGCTGACCTGGACTGACGACAGGGATTTTAAAATGTTTTTAAATTTTTAACTTCAATTGTAATTTATTTTATTGGGGCTGTTAATTTAATTCTTTTTAACTTTTGTATCGTTGTATTTTATTGTTGTTAGCCGCCCTGAGTCCTTCGGGAGATTGGGCGGCATATAAGTCCCAAAAATAAATAAAATAAATAAGGAAACATGCCAATTAAATTATACATTGTATTTTCCTTACTTGCACTTTCTTTCTGTTTTCCTCAAAAATCTGGATCTGTTGGTATTTTCAATACAATGTACTAACTGATCAATGGGAAAACATGTGGATAAATGGACTGAAATTTATAATATGCTATAACCTCAAAGACAACATTGATAAAATGATGGGTAGATGGTATTTCTCCCCAAACTGGCTAAAATGTATAAAGGCTCTCCAAAGATTTTCTGGAAAAGAAACTTTTTACCACCTGTGGTGGACTGCCAAAAAGCTAAGCAATATTGGGTTGAAATTTATAATTTATTTATTTATTAAAAAAAAGAAAATTAATATACAATTCAGATCAGAGTTCTTTACGCTGGGGTTATGGATAAAGTGTTGGAAAAATCAGATAATATTTTACTTTTATATATGATAACAGTGGCATGACTTCTATATGCTCAGGGCTAGATGGACCTTGTGATGCCTGCAATAGAAGAATGGCTAGTAAATGTACAGAACTGGCAACAATAGCTAAATTAATAGATTTTATGAGAGAGAAGTCACTGAAGAAATTCAACTTTAATTGGAAGGCTTTTCTTGACTTTTTTCAGAAAAGGGAAAAATATCAAATTATGACATACAGATTTGATGATTGCTAAAACGTATTCATGTGGCAGGACAGGAAGTGAGAATGAAAAGAAGGACTAGGGATGATATGATAGTGTTCCAATATCTCAGGGGCTGCCACAAAGAAGAGGGAGTCAAGCTATTCTCCAAAGCACCTGAAGGCAGGACAAGAAGCAACGGATGGAAACTAATCAAGAAGAGAAGCAACCTAGAACTAAGGAGAAATTTCCTGACAGTGAGAACAATTAGCCAGTGGAACAACCTGCCTCCAGAAGTTGTGAATGATCCAACACTGGAAGTTTTAAAGAGGAGATTGGACAACCATTTGTCTGAAATGGTATAGGGTTTCTTGCCTAAGTAGGGGTGTTGGACTAGAAGACCTGCAAGGTCCCTTCCAACTCTGTTATTCTGTTAGAAACCATTATTTGTATATATTTTTGTTTTTTTTAAAAAAAAACATATCTTTCTGCACCTCGATTTCCTCTATCTCTCCTCTTTATCTTTCTTTTTGGGTGTTAGTTTTTATTAGTTTTTATTTGTATGTTCTCTAAATAACATTAACTAAAAAAATTCTGGATCTGTTGGTGAAATTATCTGAAGTTGGAAAGTAAACAAAACCAACTCCATTTATATGTCTCAGAGAAGTTTGAGAGCTGCTTCAAGACATTTTATTGCTTGTAAATTGCAAATGGGTGCCTGCTCCAATTTTCTATGTATATAGCTGACATGGACAGGATTGAACCAGACTGGCAAATTCTGTGTTTAGTATGGAGATGTACCCTGCACTGTGGTCATATCCTACATCTTACGATAGTGGATTTGCTGAAGGGCTTAGGACAGGCCATGTAACAAACAGGGATCAGGAATGCAACAGAGGCACCCTGTCTCTGAACATGGTTATTGCTTTGTCGAAGAGAGCAGACGAGACAGCAAAGTTAAGCAACTTAACTTTTATTAAGAACCAGGCAAGGAACAGAAGAACAGCGCTCTTATTTATACTCGCAGCTGTCAACATCTCGACCAATCAGGGCTGAGCCGGTTTCCCGCGCCGTCTGCTTCGCCAATCCGAGCCGGCTGGGTTTTGACAGCTCGGAGCTGTCATCGGTAGCACGTGCGGTTGCCAGGTGATTCTGACAGCCGAGAGCTGTCAGACGGCGGCGCCTGCGTGGTTCTGTCCGGCAGCTTTTGACAGCTGTCAAAAGCTGCCGCGGCTTTTACCTCAGCCCTGTATTTAATTATACTTATGTTAACATTAATAACCTGTGAATACACAACACCCCTTACCCCTCCCTCTGATTGAGTTGCCGTTTCCCCGATTGTTTCTTTTTGGGGTTGCCCCATTCGTAGTCTTCTAAATAAGTGGGGGGTCTTTTTATTCTTTCGGACCGTCGGGAAATGGGTTCTTCCGTATGTTCTTTTTCTTGGTATGTGTTTGCATCAGGCTCGGGGGGTGGGGGGCTTGATTCTCTTGCTTCAGGGTTTCCTTGATGGAAGAAGTCTCGTTGTGCTGGGTTTTGTAATGGTGTCAATTGTTCAGGGGTGTCTTGATGTGCATTTGCCAGCGGCTGTGGTTCAGATTGCATTTCCAGGTTCCCCCTCTCCCCCATATTTTGTGGGCTGCGACGCCGAAGTTGGTCTATGTGTCTGCGGATGTGGGAATTATTTCCCGTGTCAATGATGTATGATAGGGGACCCGTTCGTTCTAAGACGACCCCCTGTGTCCATTTATTGCCCCCTCCGTAGTCCCTGGCCCAGACAGCTTGCCCCGTACTTAGAGTTCTGTACTGGAGGGGAAGCTCTGGGTCTGGTGGGGATCTGTCGGGATGTAAACGGTCCAATCTGGTAGTTAGTCTCTTGCCCCAGCGAAGTTCTGCTGGAGACTTCCCTGTAGTTGTGCAGGGGGTGGTGTGTTGTGATAAAAGGAATTGAGCAAGTCTGCGGTGCCAGTTGCCGGTGATGATTCTCCGCAGTGCCTCTTTGGTCGACTTCACCATCACCTCAGCCAAGCCATTAGTGGATGGGTGAAACGGAGCCGTGGTGGTGTGCCTAATAGAGTTCGCCGTTGTGAAACTCTGGAATTCGTAGGAAGTAAATTGGGGGCCGTTATCGGAGACTAATACATCCGGAAGCCCATGTGTGGCAAACAACCCCCTTAAAACCTGTATTGTGGCTGCAGAAGTTGTGCTTGTTACAGGGGCCACCTCAAGCCATCTGGAATAGCTATCCACGACTATTAGGAATGTTTGTCCTTGGAATGGACCTGCAAATTCTATGTGGATGCGTGACCAGGGTGCCTTGGTTGTTTCCCATCTGTGTATGGGAGCTTGGGGCTGGGCTGCTCTGACAAGTTGGCAGGGATAACACCCAGCTACATGTGCTTCTATTTGCTTGTCTAATCCTGGCCACCAGACATAGCTTCTGGCCAGAGCTTTCATTTTGACGGTGCCCGGGTGACCTTCGTGGAGGCTTTCTAACACCTTTAATCTGTGCTTTTCTGGTATTACTACCCTGCTGCCCCATAATAAACATCCTTGATGGGTGGATAATTCTTTTTGTTTCAAAATATAAGGTCGGAATTCTGGGTCTGGGGGTGTGGATTGCCAGCCTGACGTGACATAGCCTAAGACTCTGCCCAGTGTTTTGTCTGCAGCTGTGGCTGCAGAAATGTCCTTGACAGATAATGGGCATTCAGGCAGTTTGGAGATAGCCAGTATCTTTCCAGCTGGTGCAGGGTCTGGGTTGATAATTGGTTGGGGCAGTCTGCTAAGCCCGTCAGCATGGCCCATGCTTTTCCCTGGTCTGTATTCTAAGGTGAATGAATAGGCTGACAAAAAGGTAGACCATCTCAGGATGCGGGGAGATAATATTTGGGGTGTTAGTTTGTTTACTGTAAAGATTCCTAATAGAGGCTTATGGTCCGTAAAAATGGTAAATGGACGACCATATAGGTAGTCATGAAACTTTTTTACGCTAGCAACTATAGCTAAAGCCTCTTTATCAATTTGAGCGTAATTGCGCTCAGGTTTTGACAGCGTTCTAGAATAGGACGCTACAGGGGTTTGCGTACCTTCCTTAGTTAAGTGGCTTAGGACTGCTCCAATGCCGTAGGGAGAGGCATCGCAAGCCAGACATAAAGGTAGTTGTTCGTTGAACAGTGCCACCGTAGCGTTGCTAGTGAGTAAATTTTTTAGAAGTTTAAAACTATTGTCGTGCTGAGGTGACCAAATCCAGGGTTTGCCTTTATCTAATAGCCTGTGGAGGGGTTCAGCGATGGAGGCTTTGTGAGGTAGGAAGGTATGGTAAAAATTAACTAAACCTAGGAAGGCTTGCAGTTCCTGCTTATTTTTGGGGGTTGGTGCTGTCTTAATGGCTTTTATTTTTGTTTCAGTGGGGTGAATTCCTTTTGCGTCAATTTTAAACCCTAAAAACTCCGTTGAGGGCACCCCTATGGAGCATTTGTCACGTTTTAATTTGAGGCCAGCCTCCCTGAATCTAAGGAGTACTTTAGTTAATTTGTCTGCTAAGTCGTTTTCTGATTCCCCTGCAATTAGGATATCATCGAAATATGGGCAGACCCCAGGGATCCCTTTAAGTGTTTTTTCCATAATTTCTTGGAAGATCCCTGGGGCTGCAGAGATGCCGAACTGAAGGCGGTTAATTTTAAACACTCCTTTGTGCGTGACAATCGTCTGTGCTAAGGCGGTGTCAGGGGTGACAGGCAGCTGTAAATACACCTGTGCCAAGTCTAACTTAGCAAAAATGGCGCCTGACTTAATGGCCGCGAGGATGTCTTTGACAGCCGGGACCGGGTAGGCATGGGCGTTTAATGCGCGGTTTAGGGTCGCTTTATAGTCAGCGCATAATCTGATTTGGCCATTGGGCTTAATTGGGGTCACTATGGGTGTCTCCCATTCGGCCCCTTCTACTGGCTCTAGGACCCCTAAGTTAATTAACCGGTCTAGTTCATTTTCTATTTTTTCCCTCAAGGCGAAGGGAACTCTTCTCGCCTTGATTCTGACAGGCAATACACTCGGGTTTAGTTTTAAGGATACAGGTGGTCCTGTGTATTTTCCTAGTGAGCTGTCAAAAACGTCCGCGAATTGAAGGCAGACGGATTCTAATTTTGACAGCTGAGTGGCGTTGACGCCTGTCAACGCTATCCCTAGCGCCTCAAACCAGTCCAGCCCTAGCAGGCTGGTTCTGTTTTCCTGGGTCACTAGTATAGTAAGGGGTCCTTTAAATTGCTTAAACTCCGTTGGGACGGAAGCCTTTCCCCGGAGTTTAATGGGCGTTTTTTGGAAATCTGCTAGGCGGAGTTTAGTGGGGTGAAGGGCGGGCCGTTTCCTGCTGCGGATACAAATGTCCCTGTAAGTTTGCCAAGAAATGAGTGAGACGGAGGACCCAGAGTCCACTTCCATCTCACAGGGAATTCCGTGAATTAGGACGTCCACCTTGACTTTGGGCTTAAGGGTGCTGTGGACTGTATGTTCCCTCACTTTTCCCTTCACATTTTGTACTAGGGGTTTGGATTTGTGCCTGACCCTGGGTGTGGGCTGGTTCATACCTGCGGACGTCACCTCCAATTCATGCAGATTCTCACGGCTCCGGCTGCGGCACACGGCTTTGAGGTGACCTGTTTTCCCGCATCCATGGCACTTGGCACTGCGGAACCGGCACGCTGCTCTCGGGTGGCTTCCGCCGCAGCTGGCACATTTAGCCCTGTTCTGCTGGTAGCTGGCGCTCTTTTGGTTGTTGGCAGGGCCCCCTCGGTTGTTACGTTGCAGTCTGAGCCTTTCGAATCGCCGCTGCACCGCATCGATGTCCATGGAGACGTCGTCATCCTCTGGACCGCTGAAACCGCCGTCCTCCTGGTGCACGGACCCACTGGGCCCGCTATCAGGGGAACGTTGGTTGTCACCGTGGCTGTCCTCGTAGGCGATGACTTCCATTGCCACTTCAGCCAGTGTCAGTGCGGGCTTGGCGATCAGCTTCTTCCTCAGTCGCTCATCTTTAAGTCCAATGACAATTTGGTCCCGGATTCGGTCCTCTAAATCAGGGAACCGACATCGCCGTGCTGCGTGTCTGACCCGGGTTATAAAGTCATTGGCGGGCTCGTCAGGGAGCTGAACTCTTCGGGCAAAATTTACCCTCCAGAAGAGCTCTGACTTCATGGGCATGAAGTGTTTACTCAGCCCCTCGGTGAGCTCAGCGTAGGAGATTGTAGCGATTGGTTCTGGACTGAAGAGTCCCACAGCGGCATCGTAGACGGCGGGCCCGCTGAGCCAGAGGAGGGTGGCTGCCTTTGCCCGGTCGTCCGTAATCTTCTTCACCACCAGGTATCCTTCTACCTGGCCTAGATGAGATTCCCAGCATTCTGGGTGGCGAGTGTTGAACTTGCGAATGTGGCCGTGGTTCGTCATGCTGTCTATCTAGTCGTGGGTGCAGCTGCTTGCGTTGTGTGGAAGCTAGGCTTCCAAGTGACTTCAGCGAGTGACTAGCTCAGGCTAAGGGAAAAAATCTCTTCTCCCCTTAGGCGGTGACTTCAGCTATGCAAGCAGGCATCCCATCCTCGTCGCCAGTGCTTTGTCGAAGAGAGCAGGCGAGACAGCAAAGTTAAGCAACTTAACTTTTATTAAGAACCAGGCAAGGAACAGAAGAACAGCGCTCTTATTTATACTCGCAGCTGTCAACATCTCGACCAATCAGGGCTGAGCCGGTTTCCCACGCCGTCTGCTTCGCCAATCCGAGCCGGCTGGGTTTTGACAGCTCGGAGCTGTCATCGGTAGCACGTGCGGTTGCCAGGTGATTCTGACAGCCGAGAGCTGTCAGACGGCGGCGCCTGCGTGGTTCTGTCCGGCAGCTTTTGACAGATGTCAAAAGCTGCCGCGGCTTTTACCTCAGCCCTGTATTTAATTATACTTATGTTAACATTAATAACCTGTGAATACACAACACCTATATTAATATTGCATATTTTACACAGCAGCTTAGTGTATCAATTTTGCAGGGATATTGTGTGGGAGCAAGTGTCACATATGATGTAATCAACTGCATATTTATCACCATCCCTTTTCCTTTCACATATGGGATCAGTATGATGTAGTAGTTAAGATGTCAGAGTGGGGTAAGAGACCCAGGTTCAAATCCACCCACTGCTATGGAGTTTCTATGGGTGACTTTGGATTTCTCACTCTCTCTCAGCCCAGTCATCTCACAATGTTGTTAGGATGGGTAGAGGGAATGTTACTTATATAGTGACTTGAGCTCCTATAGCAGGCTATAATGGCAATAAATGAAATTATTATTATCTACACTATGGAAAATTACTGGTGCCAGTTCTTTAACTGGTGTTGGCCTTCATACACCTTGAGTTCTTCCTAAGGATGTCATAATGTGTCGGCATAGTATATGTGCAGATCAGTGTTGGGATTCATCTTGTTCGCACCACTTTGGCAGAACCAGTAGCTAATTTTTTGTTGCCCAGGCCCAGAATGGACTTCCGGAAGCAGCATCCACACAGAGAACCGGTTGTTCATATTTTTGAATCTGACCACTGGTGCGGATCCAAGCAGTGTAGCCTTTTGTATTTGAGAGACAGAAATTGTTGTCAATGAGCAGATTTTTCTAAGCACCATCCAAGATTTTCTGGTATGACCCCCTGTGTGCTGATTACTACTGGGACAGCCAAGATCAGTTTATGTCATAAATTATTATTTTGTTCTAAAAATCTAACAAATAAATTAACCTCTTGAAACCTTTCCTCCAGCAGCTGGGCAGGGAAGCAGTCACAATTTAAAAAAAAAAAGCAGTAATCTTCCAGGATAGTGTATTTGTGATGTGTGAAAGATCGGAAGGCTGCCAGTCTGAATTGATTTTGAGCTGCTTTTGCTCTTTTCAATCCTGCCTGACCCCAAAAGTAAACAATTGATTTTGCTGAGGAAACATCTTCATTCTTGCACAATGTTTCCTGGTGAGAAAGATTCCCCGTTTGAGCAGCAGAGCCAATTTCTACATACGGTTTTTATTATTTCAATGCAATTTTCTCAAAATATAATGATTGCCTAATACACATAAGATCACACAAAACTCTTTTTTTTTTGCTTTCAGAAATCAAATCATTTATGGTTTGATTTTTACAATAACTTTCTATATTGTTAGCCAGTTAAAATATTAACCAGGCCTTCTAAGTAGCATGGTTGTCTAAGCTGAACTTTAGAGAAAAAGTTCAAAGTGTCTGTCTCAGAAAAAATCCGAAGAGGCCCTCTGAATACAGCAGCGCAGCCTTGCCCCATTTTGAGGTAAATGAAATAATATATAGTACTGTCCAAAAAGCCTCTTTCTTCTCTCTCCCTCCCTAAAACCATTAAATTCAGAGTCTAAAATTACATAGTGAGTTACTGACATCAACAACCACAAACCTAAGCCAATGATTTTCCCCGAATTGAAGCAGTATACACAAACACACACACACACACACACACACACACACCACCAACACTCAGACTGTAGGTTCCAGAGAGCCATGTGCCGGGCCTGCAGAAAGATTGGCCACATCACGTCCGTCTGCAGAGGTCACCAGAGGGACCGGCCATTGAATCGCCAGTCGGACATCCCGACCAGGAGAGGTACCGGGGCCCCGGGACAGTATAGCGTGGGGGTTTTGCTCCAGCCACAGAAGCATTTGCCATATAAGAGCTCGCCGCCCCATTAAGCCAAAGTTTAGACTTCAGGTGGAGTTGCAAGGGGTCCCCTGCAAGATGGAACTGGACACGGGCTCCACCGTATCTATTATTTCATTAGAGACATTTAATTTCATCTGTAATCGCAGTAAGAGATGGGCCAAGCTGAGGCCTTCTGACATTATTCTAACTGATTTCCAGAATGCCAGAGTTACAGTCAAGGGTGAGGCCACACTAGCTGTTAAATTTAAGGGGTTTTATGGGCACCTGGACATTGTCATAGGGGGTCAGCGAACGAGCCTGATTGGGCTCGATTGGTTTGATGCACTAGGCATCCAAGTAACCGGAATCAACCAGACGCAAGTCGAGAGTCTAGTGACAGTATGCAAGGAATTCGCAGATGTGTTTGATTCAGCTCTGGGGACATACACGGGCCCGCCAATAACATTTAAACTAGATCCTACTGTAGTGCCAGTCAGGATTAAACCTCACAGGTTGCCATTTGCTCTTAAACACAAGATAGATGCTGAGTTAGATAAACTTGTTGAACAGGGCATACTGCAGCCAGTAGATGGGGTGAATGGGAGACCCCAATCATAATGCCACTAAAAGCCAACGGGGAGGTCAGGATCTGTGCCGATTACAAATGCACAATTAACCATGCACTCAAACAGCATGCATACCCAGTGCCAGTAGTAAGCCACATCCTGGCATCTTTGCAAGGTGGTACCATTTTTGCAAAATTAGATTTGGCTCAGGCCTACCAACAGCTCCCTGTTGATGAGGCCACAGCTGTGGCACAGACAATTGTAACCCACAGGGGGGTGTTTAAAGTAAAGCAAGTGCAATTTGGGGTCAGTGTAGCCCCCGGCACTTTTCAGAGCATTATGGAAGAACATTCAAGGGCATTCCGGGGGTTTGCCCCTATTTTGATGACATGCTCATTGCCAGTGAATCCACTGAGGTGCTTGTAAGGAGGCTGAGAACCGTCCTTCAAAGGCTGCACGAAGCAGGCCTCAATCTTAAAAAGAATAAGTGCAGTATTAGAGTCCCTTCAACTGAGTTCCTGGGTTTCTGTATAGATGGTGACGGCATCCATCCCTCCGAGTCTAAAGTAAAAGCCATTCAGATGGCACCCAGCCCCAAAACGAAGGGAGAGCTGCATGCATTCCTAGGCCTCCTAAATTTTTACCACACGTTCCTTCCTAACAAGGCCACAGTGGCAGAGCCGTTACACCAGCTTTTGGACAAAAATGCTACATGGAAGTGGACTAGTGTTCACAAAAATTGTTTTCAGAAATTGAAGGCTCTTCTGTCAGTTAGTTCCACGATCACTCATTTCAAGGAATCAATGCCAGTATGCCTAGCGTGTGACACGTCCCCATATGGGGTGGGGGCAGTCCTAAGTCACTTAGAGAGAGATGGAATTCAAGTTCCAATTGCTTTTTATTCGAGGACACTGTCCTCCGCCGAGCGTAATTACGCTCAAATTGACAAAGAGGCACTGGCTATAGTAGCTGGAGTAAAAAAAATTCCAAGACTACTTATATGGCAAGGACTTCACAGTCTTCACAGACCATAAACCGCTATTGGGGTTATTCACTACAGACAGACAGACACCCCACATCTTATCCCCTAGGATGCTAAGGTGGTCCATTTTTTTATCGGCTTACAGCTTTAAGCTAATTCACAAACCTGGCAAGGATATGGGCCATGCAGATGGCCTGAGCAGGCTTCCACTGCCGCAAATCCAACCAGATCTGGTCCCAGCAGCCCACGTTTTGTCCATTAAGGACTTGCCGGAGTTTTCCCTCCATGTGGGGGACATAGCTGCTGAAACGGCAGCAGATAAGAATCTAAGCAGAGTGCTATCTTGGGTACATACATGGTGGCTAGTTTCAGAGCTATTTCACAAGGAGACATGAGCTCTCAGCTCATAAAGGTTGTATTCTTTTGGGGAATAGGTTCATAGTTCCCACCTCATTAAGGGACAGGGTTTTTGCAATCGCTTCATGAAGGTCATCCAGGTATTGTTTGCATGAAAGCTTTGGCAAGAAGCTATTTATGGTGGCCAGGATTAGATAAAGCCATTGAGGCTCAAGTGCATGGGTGTTATACATGCCAGCAATCGAGGCCTGAAATGCTGCACGCTTCCGTTCACAGGTGGAAGGAAACACACACACCCTGGTCAAGGATTCATATAGACTTCACTGGGCCCTTTCAGGGACAGCTTTTCCTTATAGTGGTTGACAGCCAGTCTAAATGACTAGAAGTTATACCAATCGCAAACATGACTACTGCTAGGACCATCCAGGTGCTTAGGAAACTCTTTGCAATGCACGGGCTGCCGGACGTCGTAGTGTCCGATAATGGGCCCAATTTACTGCGGCAGAATTTCAAGCATTCCTGAGGGCAAACCTCATTAGGCATGCGACATTGGCTCCATTTCACCCATCTAGTAATGGTCAAGCCGAATGTATGGTATGCACCATGAAAGAGTCATTGAGGCGTATAGTGACTGGGGACTGGCACCATAGACTGGCCGACTTTTTGCCCTGCCAACATTCCATGCCATGCATGGCAACGGGGAAAAGCCCAGCAGAGCTATGCTGGGGGAGGCACCTAATGACGAAACTGGACAGGTTGCACCCAGACTGTGTGGCAGCTGAGGCCTCTCACCCAAAACCCCCAAGGGGGCTGCAAGTGGACAATGGGGTGTGGGCCAGGAACTATGGGCATGGGAACTTGTGGGTGCCAGGGAAAATCACCAAAATGTCAGGCCCTCTCTCATATGAAGTGGGCCTAGAGGGCAGGCGAGTCGTCCATCACCATATCGATCAGCTTAGAAAGCATTTTCCAGAATGCTCACAAAGCGAGGACTTCATCCCAGGTCCCATCCATGGACCATAAACTGGCAGCCAGGCCGATCAATCCATAGGCTCTGAGGTGCCAAGCAGTCTGAGCAACAGGGAGGTGGCTGTAGGGGAGGAAAGCCCAGGAGTGCAACATGGGGCCCATGACAGAGAAAGCCAACCAGAACACTACAGCCACTGTGCTAACTCTGTGGAGCAATTGGACTCTGGGGTGGGTCGTCCTGGAAGGGCCAGCCAGAGAATTCCGAGTCAACCAGACTTGCTTGAACTTATGAGCACTGGTCTACCCAGCCTGGCGGACAAACTAATATTTTATTTGCACACTGCCTAGTCTCCCTCTAAAGTTGGAATTAAGATTGCCGGAAGAAATATCAACAACCTAAGATACGCAGATGATACCACTCTAATGGCAGAAAGTGAAGAACTAAAGAGCCTCTTGTTGCAGGTGAAGAAGGAGAGTGCAAAACTTGGGTTGAAACTTAACATTAAGAAAACCAAGATCATGGCATCTGGCCCTCTCAATTCCTGGCAAATAGATGGGGAAGAAATGGAGGTAGTGACAGATTTTATTTTCCTGGGCTCCAGGATCACTGCAGATGGGGACTGTAGCCAAGAAATTAAAAGATGCTTGCTCCTGGGGAGGAAAGCCATGGCAAATCTAGACAGCACACTAAAAAGCAGAGACATCACCCTGTCAACAAAAGTGCGTATAGTCAAGGCTATGGTCTTCCCAGTTGCAATGTATGGCTGTGAAAGTTGGACCATAAGAAAGGCTGAGCGCCAAAGAATTGAGGCCTTTGAACTATGGTGCTGGAGAAGACTCCTGCAAGTCCCTTGGACTGCAAGGCGATCAAACCGGTCAGTCCTAGAGGAGATCAATCCTGACTGCTCTTTAGAAGGCCAGATCCTGAAGCTAAAACTCAAATACTTTGGCCACCTAATGAGAAGGAAGGACTCACTGGAGAAGAGCCTAATGCTGGGAAAGATCGAGGGCAATAGAAGAAGGGGATGACAGAGAATGAGGTGGCTGGATGGAGTCACTGAAGCAGTAGGCGTGAGCTTAAATGGACTCCAGAAGATGGTAGAGGACAGGAAGGCCTGGAGGAATGTTGTCCATAGGGTCGCGATGGGTCGGACACGACTTCGCAGCTAACAACAACAACAAGTCTCCCTCTGTGAGGGATTTAGATAGATAGATAGATAGATAGATAGATAGATAGATAGATAGATAGATAGATAGATAGATAGATAGATAGATAGATAGATACACAGAAAGACAGACAGACAGACAGATGTTGAAATATTTCAAGGTTGTTTTCCAGAATATTTTATTGCATTTCCTGCCCTGACTCACTTGGGTTTTTTTAACTTCTTCTCAGTGATCCTGTGCAAAATTCAATCTTCACATCAAGATGTAGTACAATTTTAACTACTCTCTCCTCAGAATAAACAGGGAGCAAACATCTCCATCACTGGATGTCTATCATTTCTAACTGCTAAGTTTGTAAAGCCGCCCTGAGTCTTCGGAGAAGGGTGGGATATAAATGGAATTAAAATAAATAAAAAATAAATTTCTCTCTAGTTTCAAGATCAATCAATTACTGGTGGGGATGCTACCTCTTTCAAGAATGCACATACTCAAGAGGCCTATTGAAGGTGACAGTGGCATTCTGCAAAGGTCAGACATGAATTACAGATCACACTGATATTTTCTTTTGTATAGCTCTTGAGTATCTGAAAGTACCTGCAGCAATATGAGAATTTATTCTCAGGAAGATTCTCACTCCCAGTGAGTCAGTCTTAAACCACTAAAGGTCACTCCTTTGTATGCCCTGATAGACAGTGGTTAATTAATGCAGACTACTTTTTTGTTTACTATGTGGCTTCAAAGGGGCTCCATTTTGAAACCTGATTATCAGAAGCTTAATTAAACATTAGGAATAGAGGAAAGATCAAGTACTGTGGCAGCCCATTCCCCTGACCACCCCAAAGAGCAAACTCGAATATATTTATTACATTGTTGTGTATTAACCATTAATCCATTTTTAAAATTGTTGCAGAACTCTTGTAGTGAGAGAGGGGGAAAAAGGATCACTCACAAACTATGTGGCATTCTTCACATTATTGTTTGCAGTCTGACCTCTCTGCATGCATTCTTTCAATCTTTTCTTAAAAAATGGAAGAGGTTTGGGTTTATTGTCTTGTTTTTTCTCTGCTTCCTTGAATTACAGATGTTTAGAGTTCTGAGGAACCTATGCAACAACTCAGAATGAAGCTGTTTGGCTTTTCAGAGTTGGTTTCAAATATACAGTCCTGGTTTTTCATTTTCCATCTCTGCACAAGGGAAACATTGCCCAAATAAAAATATACCATTTCCAGTAAATTTAACACAAATAGTTCATCTTACTGGAAGAGTTATATTTTAATCTGGGCATCAGGATACACAGACAAAAAAAAATGAAGAGACAATCCTGTATATTTCTTCGGACTATTTAAGCAATAAAATAAATAAAAATGGAATTCTGTCCTTGCTATTGGACCCAAAAGTGTGTGAGATGAGAAGGGAAATTACTAAATAATTCAAACCCTGAAAATGCAGTGTTCCATTAATACTGTAAGCGGAAAAATCTAAGCATTTTCAAAAGAACTTTTATGAGTAGAAAACACATCAAATTCATTTTTAATAGCCAGTATTTCAGTCAATTTATTGCCACCAAGAGATGTTTAGGCTAATGGCCAGGTGTGCTTTCTGTCCCCAAGGGTTTATAAATCAACCGTCTCTTCTCAATACTTCCCATCTCTGGTCATTTGTTCCCCTTATTTTATTTTATTTTAAAAGTTTATATTACACGCTTCAGACATGAATTACTTCCTTCCAGGATAAGGAACAATTCTTGGGCAATGGAGCAATTAGCATGCACAAGTCTACAAGTGTGAGGTTATTTCTTTCCTTTAGGTTTTTTAATTCACTTAATAGCTAAGGATTCTTCTTCAAACAGATATTGATAGTCGGGGGATTATTGCTTAAATTAATATTGAAATGTTCTAATGAGTGATATCTACTATCTATAGACATCTATAGACATTTGACCTGCCTGAATGTGTGATGTTGCAAAAGAAAAATTTCGAAGTCTTGAATTTAGTCAGCAAAGAAAGAAACCTAGCAAACTTCAGTTGGATGCATTAGGATGCTGTTTAACTTTGACAGAGCTGATGCTGCTTTAACAGTAATGATTCACACCATTGATTATTCATGCTAATCTTCAGGCACTCCTAAAAAGAATGTACATAGAAGAAATGGGGACGCATTTCCTGGTATTTCTGCCTCACTGCCATCACCACATTGATGGAAAAGTTTTACAGTGAGTATAGTTACATTTTGGTGTAAGACGGCCTGCTGGCACAGTGGTTAACGTGCCCACAGTCTGGAGTTTGATTCTGACCAGCTCAAGATTGACTCAGCTTTTCATCCTTCTGAGATCTGTAAAATGAGATGGTTGGTGGCAATATGCAAATAATGCATCTACATTGTAAATCACAAAGAGAGTGTTGTAAAGTGCTATAGGGTGACATATAAGTCTAAATGCTATTGCTATTGCTACATTTTGTTGCACATGTATGACTACAGATTTTCATGGTGGGGAATGGGAGGATTTATATTCTTAGCAATCATCTGATCATTAGCACTCTGAGGGTTGCTTCCATCCGTTCATTCCCCACCAGTCAGTCAGAACTGAAGAAGCTTCTTGAATGAGAAGTGAAACATGTTCAAGGTAAAAAACCAAGAAAGTCCAGTTGCCTTTTGGAAAAGCACCTTTGGGACAAACATGACCTGGATGATTGAGAATCCCCATAGACACATATGATTAGGAACCATACACAATTATGCTCCCAGATCCCCAAAGTCCTTTAAAAACATTCGGCAAAATGTGGTCACACCCTCATGTCAAGTACATCTGATGAGACCTCAGGTGAGAAGTTTTATGAAAGATAGCAAACAAAACAAAATAAATGTTTTTTAATAAAATACATGCATTTTAATTTTAGTCAAGAAAGTCATTTGACTGCATTAAAAAAAAACCTAGTGGGAACCCCAATTGAGGTGTTTTAATGCACAATCATTTATACTTATCCAGAAAATTCAGTTGGCAATTATATCTTCTATTTCCAATTGCAATGTTGCTATGTTTCCCAATCATTTTTTCCAAACATTTTCCTAATCAAAGGAAGATGGAGATTGTTACATGGTGTCTTTTGATTCATAGACCTTGAAGTCATCTATTGCTAGTGCAACTTAAATCAAAGAGGTGGTCCATGTACCTTGTTAGGAATACAACTGACATCCCATTTGTCCAGTCTCTGAAATATGGCATAACAGTAACTTTCAGTATACAAACACATTGAAACAGAAATTAAAATGATTGGTCACACCTAATTCGCATCTAAATTTATTCCAGCTCCTGAACCCAATTGTTCTTCTTTTAAGAGGATGTTTGAAGCAAAAGTATCTGTCAAAATCTTCAAGCTGTTATTCTAACTTGTTAAATTTATTAGAAAAAATGCAGAAAACAAATTTCTCATTAAGATTGCCATACAGTATCTCCTTTGACATCATTTATTTTAGAGTTTATATCTATAAACTGTTTCCTAGGTTTGAGGCAAACTGGAAATGAATATTTTTCTTAATTTGATGTAAGCTCGTGTTCCCACTGACTACCATAAAGGAAATAAAAAAGACATATCCAGTTAATCTTACATCTAGAATACTTAGTAAAATGTTGAACCGCCTGTATAATATTTGTTAATGAATTAGCAAGTTTATCTAAAATTGCTGAAATATCCATTTTAGCACATAAAAATGGTTTATAATCAAAGTCCAACAGTGTAATATGATTAGACTGCCTAATTAAAATAGCTAAGTATTCCAAGACTAATTCAAACATAGCAGAGAAAATAGATACCCCCTGACAGGTACTGCAGTGTAACTCAAATGGCTCTGAAGCAAATTGGTTTGTTATAAATTGCACGCAGGTTTGTTGGTAATAAATTTCCATCCATTTAATAAAATAGAATGGAAACCTATACTGCCTCATCACTTGCTTAAGAAAATTAATTTGAACCACACAAAAGCTTTCTCAGCACTTAAAGATAATAGCAACATGGGGTCAATTCTGTCTCAAACTGTACCCAAAATATCACCGAATAAATCTAAATTGTCTGATCCTTTTCTATCTACAGTATATACTATTAAAACTCTCATTCTTGTAACCTTTAGCTGGGCAAAACAGTGCACCATAGGGCAAAAATGTTTTGAATCAAGGTACCTCAAATAGGCTGACTTATACAATGCATCCAAAGTCCGGGGAAAGTTTATAAAACATTTTATGACATAAAGCAGTTTATGACATAATAAAAAATGTCATAAAACATTTCCTGTGCTGATGTTTGACTGTACTATACAATTTGATATGGGCTACTTTCAAGGCAGAAACATCTCTGAATGCATCCCATCTTTCCCATTGTTGAAGGAATAGGGAATCTGATAAGGAAATATCTCTGAAAGGATGATCCAAGGGGTCATTGGTTGTCTATTTTTTAATAAATTCAGATTGAAAGCTTGATGAATTATATCTGAGAGAGATGAATTCTATCTTGCAGAGCCTTTTGCAAACATTAAAAAAGTTAATAACTTTGTATCAACATTAAGGAATGAAATAAGTCTCCAACATGCAAAGTTTGAGAATTTTACCAGGTTTTAAAATCACTGTTATTACATGTGTCATAAAATGATTGGGACATTTACTTGGTTTAAAAGTTTTTATTATAATATATATGATGAGAGTATTCTCTCTCTCTCTCTCCCTCCCTCCCTCTCCCTCTCCACTCCCCTCCGTCTCCTCAAGGTGGCAGTCCACAGGTCTTAAAGTTGCTTAGTTTGTAGACCCCTGAGCTAGCTGGTCGGCCCTTCTTAGCTCTCTTTCCACAGTGTAATAAGAATGCACCCACACCTCCCCCCAAACCCTTCCCTGTACCCTTAAAGACACAGGAATCAAGTTCAAAGCTAGAAAGGCTCACAAAATAAAGAAACACATAAACTCCAGGTTTCTTTTTCTTTAAGCTGCCTCAGGCAAGTCACATATCACAATGTTGCAATGCAAGACTGAAGGTAAAGGTAAAGGTTCCCCCGCACATGCGTGCTAGTCATTTCCAACTCTAGGGGCCAGTGCTCATCTCCGTTTCAAAGCCGAAGAGCCAGTGTTTGTCCGAGGACGTCTCCGTGGTCATGTGGCCGGCATGACTAGACGCCAAAGGCGCATGGAACGCTGTTACCCTCCCACCATAGTGGTCCCTATTTTTCTACTTGCATTTTTACGTGCTTTTGAACTGCTATGTTGGCAGAAGCTGGGATGAGTAACAGGCGCTCACTCTGCTATGCGGCACTCGGGATTCGACCCGCCAAACTGCTGATCTTCTGATCGACAAGCTCAACATCCTAACCTACTGAGCCACCACGTCCCTTACTGCAAGACTGAAAGGCTCCTGCAATTGCAAAAAGCTTTAGCTTTAAAATTAAGCCTGTTTACCTTCAAAGAAAACTTTCTAAAAGCCATAGACAGACTCAAGATAAGGGGGTAAAATTAATTACATTTGTTTAAAGGGATTAAATCTACAGAAGGTGAATTAGCGGGATGCAAAGACCACGAGAGACAGCAGGCTCAGTTCTTGAAGCTTTTATTCGGGAAGGCACCAGACCAAAAGTGAAATTTTTTCACGCTGGCCACGATTGCTAGTGCTTCTTTGTCGATTTGTGCGTAGTTCCGTTCTGCCTTTGAGAGGGTTCTGGAATAGTAAGCGACAGGTGATTGAGTCCCGTCTGCTTGCAAATGGCTCAGAACTGCTCCGATCCCATATGGGGAGGCATCGCAAGCTACGCAAAGGGGCTTGTTTTCTTTATAATGGGTGATTGTGGAGTTGTTAGAGAGTAGTTTTTTGAGTTGCCTGAAACTGTCCTCGTGGATTTTAATCCACTGCCATGGGGCCCCTTTGTCTAGCAATCTGTGTAATGGCTCAGCAATGGTTGCTTTCTGGGGCAGGAAGGCATGATAAAAGTTAAGGAGCCCTAGGAAGGCTTGTAGCTCAGTTTTGTTCTTGGGTGCTGGGGCAGCCTTGATGGCCACAATTTTTGAATCTGTGGGGTGTATTCCCTGAGCATCTATTCTGTACCCTAAAAATTCAGTGGAAGGCACCCCTATTGAGCATTTTCCCTTTTTAATTTGAGACCTGCGGTGCAAAATCTGCTCAGCACCTCCTGCAGTCTCTCAGCTAAAACTTCCTCAGTTTCCCCTGCAATTAATATGTAGTCAAAATAGGGGCAAACCCCGGGAATCCCTTTAAGTGTTTTTCCCATGACTTCCTGGAATATGCCAGGAGCCACCGCTATGCCAAATTGCAGGCGGGTTACTTTAAAAGCCCCGCGGTGAGTTACAATCGTCTGCGCGTCTGCTGTTTCCTTGGTGACTGGGAGCTGTAGGAACGCATGCGCTAAGTCAAGTTTGGCGAAGATGGTGCCTGGCAGGATTTCTGAGAGGATGTCCTTAACAGCGTGGACCGGGTAAGCGTTGGGGTTCAGGGCACGGTTGAGGGTCACCTTGTAGTCTGCACAGACCCTCACCTCCCCGTTAGGCTTGATTGGGGTGACTATGGGGGTTTCCCAGGTTCCCCCATCAGCAGGTTCCAATACCCCGAGTTTTACCAGCCAGTCCAGTTCGTTCTCAATTTTACTCTTGAGGGCGAAGGGGACTCTTCTGGCCTTAATCCTGACTGGTAAAACCTCGGGTTTTAGTTTTAATTCTATTGGGGGGGGGCGTGTATTTTCCTAAGGAACCATTGAACATGTCTGCAAATTGTTTGCAGACGGCTTCGAGGGCTCTGGTCTGTGTCTGGTTTACACCCTCTATTCTGATTCCTAGGGCTTTGAACCAGTCGAGGCCAATGATACTTGTCCGTCTCCCTTCGGTGATTTGGGCAGTGAGTTCCCCTTGGAACTTCTTGTATTCTACCTTAAACTTAGTTTTCCCCTTTAGCTTGATCGGAGCCCCTTGGAAATCGGCAAGCAGAATTTGGGAGGGTTGTAGGGGGAATTGACGTTTGCTGCGGCGGGAAATTCCCTGAAGGGTGTCCCATGAGATAATGGAGACTGAAGACCCAGAGTCCACCTCCATTTTGCATGGGACCCCTTGCAGCCTGACCCAAATTTTTACGTTTGGCCTGAGGTGGTGGATGGCTAGGGAGCCCTGGTCTGAGTGGACTGTTAGGACAGAGGCCTGAGGGAATTCCCTGCTCCGGGGTTGTGGGGTTGTCCTACCTGATGGGGTTGCCTCTAGCTCGTGGAGGTTTTCCCTGTTCTGGCTGAGGCAAATGGCACGGATGTGTCCCATTTTTCCGCAACTGTGGCACTTGGCATTTCGGAACCAGCAGGTGGTTCTGGCATGGTTTCTGCCGCAGCTGGCACACCTTGATCTGGCGCTCAGGGGATTTTTGCTGGTGGCGCCTGGCCTGTCAGGTCTTCTGTCTCTGTCGCGGCGTGTTTGGAGCTTGTTAAACCTCGGGAGGATGGCATTGACTTTGGCCTCATCCTCGGGTTCCCCATTGACGGTTTCCCTTATGCAGTCTTGGTGGACCGATCCATTGGAGCCGCAGCCTGGTGAGGTCAGGTCTTCCCGGTGGCTGTCCTCATATGCCATGATTTCTAGTGTGACTTCGGCGAGGTCCATTGTCGGCTTTGTGACTATCTTCCACTGCAGTCATTCGTTCCACAATCCCGCTATCACTTGGTCGCGGATCCGGTCCTCGAGATCTGGGAAATGGCATCGGCGGGCAGCGTGGCGCACCCCCACAATGAAAGCCGTGGCTGATTCACCCGGTTGTTGGCATCGGCGGGCGAAGTTCAAACGCCAGTATAACTCTGACCGCCTCAGCATGAAGTGCTTGCTGAGGCGTTCGGTCAATTCCGTGTAAGGTACGGTGGCGACCAGTTCCAGGCTGCAGAGTCCGATGGCGACATCATAGACCGCTGGCCCGCTGAGGCACAGTAATGCCACGGCCTTTAGTCGGTCTTTGGAGATTTTATTCACCAGGAGGTAGCTTTCAACCTGTCCCCAGTGGGACTCCCAGCCGGGTGCCTGATGTCAAATTCCCGAATGTGTCCGAGATTAGCCATGCTGACCGGGTCCGCAGTTCTGCTTCGCTAGAGGTCTGATGGAGGGTTCCCTTTTTATCCATCCAGTGACTTCAGCGAGTGACTACCAACAGCTGGTGGGACGGCTTCCCTCCCTTGGCTCGTGACTTCAGCTTAGTGATTTAGCTCTCTGAAGCAGACCGATCCCATCATCATCACCAGGTGAATTAGCAGGATGCAAAGACCACAAGAGACAGCAGGCTCAGTTCTTGAATCTTTTATTCAGGAAGGCACCAGACCAAAAGTGCCTGGGGATTCCCCCTATCTATACATAACCTTGTCAAACAATTAACCAATCCCAATAGCGCGTTCTCCCGCCGCTGCTGCTGTGGCCAATCCGCTGCCGGCAGGTTTTAACAGCTCGGAGCTGTCAACAGCTGCCGCGTCTCCGCGCTCAGCTGACGGCAGGTCTTTGACAGCCTGGAGCTGTCAAAGGCTGCCGCACATGCGTGGTCAGCTGGCAGCTTTGACAGCTGTCACTGCTGCGCATGTGCGATCAGCTGGCGGTGGCCTTTTGACAGCTGTCACTGTCAGCCGGCCACTGCGCGTGCGTATTGGGTAGGCGGCAGCCTTTTGACAGCTGTCAACTGTCAACCGGCTGCCGCGCCTTTTTTACCTCAAGTTGAACTTAACAAATCTGTGCTTTAACACAATATATATCAGAAGCCAACACTTTGGACTCATTGCTAGCCTAAAATACAAACTAAAATATTCCAATAACCAAAGCACACAAACTGAATTACAAAATGCTGTAAAAACTGTACAAAAATCCTTATGGTAACCCAATCAAGCTGCCAGCTGATCCAGAACTAAATAAACCCACCTCCTTTCCGACATGCCAGCTTCTCATTTCATCAGTGCTGATTGCATTCTCCTGGCTGGAGAAAACAAACCAGGGGAACTTTTCTTCCAGCAATAGCTGCTGCTTCTTCTCTGCCCATGTTTCCTCCCTGCCTGCTGACCTCTCCTTCTCTTTCCCTGTTGTCTTTTTTCCCTTTCCCACCCAAAGAATCTCCTTTTATAACTTCTCCTCTCCTCCCCCCACCTTTTTCTTCACCTCCAGCTCGGTGCTGCTTCCGGAAGTGCCAATCAGCTGGAGCCAGTGGTGGGATTCAGCCGGTTCGCACCACTTCAGCAGAACTGGTAGCTAATTTTTTGTTGCCCAGGCCCAGAATGGACTTCCGGAAGCGCCATCCACACAGAGAACCAGTTGTTCACATATTTGAATCCCACCACTGGCTGGAGCCAATCAGCTGGAGCCCTGCCGGCTCCTGGGACTTCCGCCAAGCCCAGACAGTCCTGCAGCTGCCTCTCCCTTAGGCTCATTACCCTCCCCTGCTACACCAGGCTAGCAGTTGCGTACCACCTGCCACGTGGCAAAGTACCACAGGTGGTACATGTATCAGTGGTTGAAAAGCCCTGTTCTAGATAACCCTCTGCTCAAGCAGGAAACCCTATACTATTTCAGACAAATGGTAGTCCAATCTCTTATTAAAAAATGTCCAGTGTTGGAGCATTCACAATCTCTGGGGGCAAGTTGTTCCACTGAAGTAGGAAGAATACTTGCATCCTGCAATTTCCTCTTTGTACAACTCTGGTTGTTGACACCACAATACAAAGATTTCACATTTTTTAATGTGCATTTCAAAGACAAGTATTACTGGATATTTCAAAAATGTCAAAACTAAATTGAAATTACAGATGAGGAACTCTGGATAAAAAAATACATGACCACAATTCTTGTTGTGAGCACTGTCTTTCCTAGACTTTGGTTTTCAGCCTACATGTACTGTATGTAGCAAGAATATAATGTTACTCATATGCTTTGTATAAATAACCCTTCTACAGGTCACATCTTGAATGCATCAACGCACAAGAGATACTAAAGCATAACCTATAATCACAACAGACCTTGTCCTTTGTCACTCCCTCTTTTTTTCTCTCTCTCTCTTTGCAAGCTGCTGAACTTCAAATGCCTACAGAAATGCTCAGAATATGAGCACTGGTGTAATCAAGAATGCTTGCTGGTCCCCATGTAAATGCACATTGCAGTATGTGGATGTTTTAAATTTGCTCTGTGTAGAGCAAGTAAGCTCATCAGTTGACTAGGCAGTTAAGGAAACATAATCATCACCATTTTTCACAGCTAAAACTTAAGCAAGTCTAAGAGAACAGTTGCAATTCCCTTTAATTTACAAGGGGCATATGATGGTTTATAAGCAGGGGTCTTCAAACCTGGCCCTTTTGACTTGTGGACTTCAACTCCCAGAATTCCTCTGCCACCGTGCCTGGCTGAGGAATTCTGGGAGTTGAAGTCCACAAGTCATAAAATGGCCGAGTTTGAAGATCCCTGGTTTATAGGGTCACAGTTAATGCTTTCATACTCTCTACTGTAGAATTCAGCACAGTGACCACTAGCACAGGATCAAATAACTTACATTAATGCAGTGTCTTCCCTCAATAACACAAAATGCATTTCAGATCTTTTGTGTATCATATTCCTGAGGCAGAACATTTTCCAGACAAGAACTTTAATGATATAATATAATTGCTAATGTTGTATAAACTGTATTCAGATTCATATTGGGATTGTTGTGATTCAGGGTCAGCCTGTGGGTTCGGCAGTTGGGTTGGATGACTCAGATGAGGGGGAGGAGGGGGGTGTTGAAGAACTTGCTGATGATGGCTTTGAGGCTCCGCAGAGCCCCCAGCCAGGCCCCTCCTACCTGGTGGAGACCCAGACCCAGCTGTGTGAGCCTGACAGTGTGGATGAAGATGACCCACAGCTGGCCCTGTTCAAGGACGCCCGACGCAGGATGCAGTCAAGTAGGAGCAAGCAGAGGAAGGCTGTGGGACTTCTCGGAAGGAGGCAAAGAGAGGCCACGCCCTGAACTCTTTATAAAGGGAATGTTTGGGGGAGGGCTGGTTTGCTGAAAGCAACCGCTCCAATAGAGTTTCAAAGCTCCGGTATCTTGTTTCATGTTTTGTTTGTTGTTGTAATAAATTTGGCAGATGTATTCCAGCCTTTTGCCGTCTGTAAAGGGGTTGCCTTTTCTGCAAGGCCGGTAGCAGGCTGGTACAGAACAGTTTGCTTTCAGCCTCCCACCCCTTACTAATATTATGGAGCAGCTACGTGCGGAGAATGCCCAGCTCACCCAGCAACTCACTTTGCTGGCAGCTCAGGTGGCTCAACTGCAAGCTCAGGTTCATGCTGCACCCCCACCATCACCCCCACCCAGGAGAAAATGCCAAGTTGCAATGCCGGATAAATTTACAGGCACTCCAGAACTGTTTCCTGCTTTCCTGGGACAATGCCAGCTCTTTATCAGCGTGAGAGCAGCTGATTTCCCCACTGACCGGGATAAGGTGGGGTTTGTGTTAAGCCTTCTTTCGGGTGATGCAGCTCGTTGGGGCACGCCTCTGCTGGCTCAACCTAGCCCATTGTTGGACAACTTTGTGGGGTTTTGTGATCATATGCGTCTGATGTATGAGGACCCTATTAAGACGCAGACTGCTACTCAACATCTGAAAGCTCTGAGGCAGGGTCAACGCCCCCTACAGGGCTATATCAGCGATTTCCGGCTGCTTAGCCAGGATTCCGCCTGGAATGAGGCTGCGCTCGTGGATGCCTTCCAGGATGGATTGTCGGAGGAGATGTTGGATGAGCTGGCCTGTGTGGATATTCCCTCAGACCTGAATGGGCTGATCCATCTCTGCCTGCGGATCGATGCTCGGTTGCAGCAGCGAAGGAGTCGCCGTGCCACCCCACAGACCCCTGCCGCCCCTGTTGTGCGAGAGCCCCCAGTTCAAAGGGAGGAGCCAATGGATCTGGGTGCCGCCAGGTCTCGTCTATCGGTGACTGAAATGAACAGACGACGATCAGGGGGGTTGTGTTTTTACTGTGGGGACCCTGGACATTTGGCTGCTTTTTGCCCAAAGAAGCGACAGCGGGCATCAGTGATCGAGTCTGCCCCGAGAAAGTCCCCTACTTTTCTGTCGGGAAACGCCCCGAGCCCGATCTAGACGGTGTGATAGATCGGGCGTCCCACAACAACAACACTGAGCGACGTCTTTCCGATGCTGCCTGTGGACCTCCACGGCATCTGATATTGGAGGCACGTCTGATCCTTCCTGGCAAGCCAGAGGGGATTCCAGTCCATGCCTTAATTGACTCTGGGGCCACCACAAATTTTATGGACTCAGCATTTGTGGCCAAATGGGCTGTTCCCCAGTGCCTGGTGGATCCGCCCATGTTAGTGGAGACTATCGATGGTCGAGTGCTCCTGTCTAGGCCTATTACAGCCGCCACGCAACCATTATGTATGGCCATCAGTTCCCATGTGGAGGCCATCCAGTTCTATATCACCTCAGACCTGCACTTCCCCGTGGTCTTGGGACTGGCGTGGCTCCGGGCGCATGACCCACAGATCTATTGGTCACAGAACTTGGTCACCTTCCCAAGCTTGCAGTGCGTGGACCACTCCAGCCATATTTGTGCCAGCCAGGTGGAGGGTTTCCCAGGGGTTTCCTTGCCTCCCGAACTGTCCGACTTTGCTGATGTGTTCAGCGAGACAGAGGCGGATCAATTACCCCCGCACAGGCCCTATGACTGCCCCATTGATTTAGTCCCTGATGCGCCTCTCCCAGTGGGGCGTTTGTACTCCATGTCGGACCCCGAGTTGGCTGCATTGCGGGACTTTCTGGAGAAGAATTTGGCTCGCGGTTTCATCCGGCCCTTGTCCTCGCCAGTGTCTGCACCCGTGCTCTTCGTCAAAAAGAAGCTGGGCGAATTACGGCTTTGCTGCGATTACAGAAAACTCAACGCCATCACGGTGTGCAACCGTTACCCGCTGCCCCTCATCCCAGAACTCTTGGACCGACTCCGGGAGGCTAAGATCTTCACAAAACTGGACCTGCGTGGAGCTTACAACCTCGTCAGGGTTCGGCTGGGTGATGAGTGGAAGACGGCGTTTGGTACTCGCTATGGACATTTTGAGTACACGGTGATGCCGTTTGGCCTGACCAACGCCCCCGCTGTGTTTCAGCATTTCATGAATGACATTTTCCGGGATTTGTTGGATCAGTTTGTCGTGATCTACTTGGACGACATCCTGATCTACTCCCCGTCGCGTGAGGTGCACCATCAGCATCTCCATCAGGTCCTGCAGCGACTCCGAGAACATCGGCTGTTTGCCAAGTTGGAGAAGTGCCAGTTCTACCGGGTGACCATCGATTTCCTGGGTCACCGCATTTCTCCTGAGGGCATCGCCATGGAGCCGAGTAAGGTTGAGTCTTTGCAGAGTTGGCAACCCCCGCGTCGCGTGAAGGATGTTCAGCGACTTCTTGGATTTGCCAACTATTACCGAACTTTCATCCCTGGGTTTGCTGCCTTGACAGCCCCCTTCACCCGGCTCCTGCAGAAGAAGACTCGGTTCCAGTGGAACGCACCAGAACAACAGGCTTTCCAGACTTTGAAGGAAGCCTTCATGAAGGAGCCCATCTTGAAGCATCCTGACCCGCAACGGCCGTTTGTCGTGGAGGCGGACGCCTCCGACATTGCCATTGGGGCGGTGTTACTCCAGGCAACGACGCCCAGCGGTACCCTCTTCCCTTGCGCGTATCATTCACGAAAACTGAACCCTTCGGAGCGCAATTATACAATCTGGGAGAAGGAGCTGCTGGCCATCAAAGCGGCGTTCGAGGCCTGGAGGCATCATCTGGAGGGAGCGCGGCATCAAATCGAGGTCCGGACGGACCATAAGAATCTGGAAAGCCTGCAGACCGCTCGGAATTTGAACCAACGCCAGATCCGGTGGTCTCTTTTCTTTGCGAGGTTTGACTTCCGGGTTTGGTACATACCTAGCGGGCACAATCAAAGAGCGGATGCTCTGTCCAGGAAGCCCGAATATTCCCGAGTGGAAGACAAGCTTCTGCCCAGGACAGTGATCCCCGTCGAGTCTTTTGCTGCAGTACGGGAGCCGGTTGATATACGGGCTCGGATCCGGGAGGCACAGCAGCAGGAGGTGTGGGTGGCTCAGCGGAAGGAGGAGGTGGGGCCAGATTCTCCTTGGACGGTCACGGATGGACTCTTGTATTATCGTGACTGGCTCTATGTTCCGGGAGGGCCACTCAGGGGACTCATCCTCAGCCAGTGTCACGATAACCCGGCAGCGGGGCATTTTGGCCTGTTCAAGACCCTGAACCTGGTCTCCCGTACCTTCTGGTGGCCCCGAGTCTGACACGATGTCCAGTCCTATGTCACCTCCTGCATCCCATGCAGGCAGGCCAAGTCAGCGACAGGGGCCCCGCCTGGATTACTGCAGCCCTTGCCAACACCCAAAAGACCCTGGGGGGCTGTGTCCATGGACTTTCTGACGGATTTACCCCCATCCTCTGGTTTTACGACAGTGTATGTGGTGGTGGACATGCTGACAAAGATGGCGCACTTCATCCCCTGTCGCGGCTTACCGTCAGCCCGCGCCACTAGTCGTATGTTCATTCAGCAGGTGTTTTGGCTGCACGGCCTCCCTGATAGAGTCGTCTCTGATAGGGGGGCCCAGTTTACAGCCCGCTTCTGGCAGGAGTTGATGCATGCGTTGGATATCAAGATTTGTCTCTCGTCCGCGCATCATCCTCAAACTGACGGGGGAACCGAGAAGGTCATCGGTATCCTGGAACAATATCTGCGCTGCTACGTCAATCTGCAGCAAAACAATTGGGTGGACTATCTGGCCATAGCTGAGTTTGCATTTAACAATTCGCAGCACACCTCCACACAGATGACACCGTTCTTGGCCAATGTGGGTTATCACCCCCGGTTTTTCCCCCTTTCTCCCGTGGACTCACCGGAGCCGGCAGCGAACGACTTCATGGCAGAGTTATAGGCGATCCATCGATTGGTGCGACATCAGTTAGAGAAGGCCAAGGCCGATTACAAAAGGTTTGCTGATCGGTCAAGACGGGATACGCCTCCACTATCGGTGGGGGATCGGGTCTGGTTGTCCACCAGGAACCTACCGTCAACACGGCCGGTGAGAAAGTTAGATCACCGATATTTAGGACCGTTCCCAGTCGAGGCTGTCATCAATCCGGTCGCCTATCTCTTAACTCTGCCACGTTCCCTGCGCGTGCACCCAGTCTTTCATCGGTCTCTGTTGGTCCCCGAGCAACCGGCTTGTCCACTCCGCCGAGCGGAACCTCCCCCATCAGGACCTCGTGATGGAGGCAGCACCCCCGAGTACGAGGTCGCCAGCATCAGGGATTCCCGTTGGCTGAAAGGTCGTTTCCAGTACCTGATTGAATGGAAAGGTTACGGACCAGAGGACTTCACCTGGGAAGACGCGACCGCCGTTCATGCCCCTGCGTTGGTGACTGCTTTTCATGAACAATTCCCATCCCGACCGCATCCGGATCGGCAGCCCTGGGGGAAGGGCCCTGCGGTGCGGGATAGTGTTGTGATTCAGGGTCAGCCTGTGGGTTCGGCAGTTGGGTCGGATGACTCAGATGAGGGGGAGGAGGGGGGTGTTGAAGAACTTGCTGATGATGGCTTTGAGGCTCCGCAGAGCCCCCAGCCAGGCCCCTCCTACCTGGTGGAGACCCAGACCCAGCTGTGTGAGCCTGACAGTGTGGATGAAGATGACCCACAGCTGGCCCTGTTCAAGGACGCCCGACGCAGGAGGCAGTCAAGTAGGAGCAAGCAGAGGAAGGCTGTGGGACTTCTCGGAAGGAGGCAAAGAGAGGCCACGCCCTGAACTCTTTATAAAGGGAATGTTTGGGGGAGGGCTGGTTTGCTGAAAGCAACCGCTCCAATAGAGTTTCAAAGCTCCGGTATCTTGTTTCATGTTTTGTTTGTTGTTGTAATAAATTTGGCAGACGTATTCCAGCCTTTTGCCATCTGTAAAGGGGTTGCCTTTTCTGCAAGGCCGGTAGCAGGCTGGTACAGAACAGGGATGTCTGAACTTTTAGTGGCATTCTCACGTCCATTCACTTCAGTTAGCTAGGAATGATCACTCAGGAATGATTTTTTTGATGTCTTTGAAGCTATCCAATCAATGTCATTATTATTCATTCACAGGTGTATCCTGATTGGCTCTGATCATAGGCAGTTCGTGAACCAGTTGAAACCCCTTCTCTGCAAAGAGGGGAGAAAAAAACCTAGACGTTTGATTCCTGACTCTTTCTTGATAAATCTATTTGTTTACTGTAAGCACAACACAGGGCCCTCAGGAAGCTAACTGGGAGATCAAACAAAGAATAACGGGGGAGATGAAATGTAATTAAGGGAACATCTGAATGAAAGCACTTCTGGAATATGAATTTTATTTCTCCAGGAAGAGCCCTAATATCTAAATAGTGCTGTGATGCCAGAAATACATTTCTGAAGGGGAAAATGCTATCTGCAAAATATCCATCCTGACAATGATGGGATTCAGCCAGTAAATAAGTAAAGGTGATATTCTGTTACTGAAATGAAATATGGAAGTCATCTAGAATATTGTAGATATGTGTATTCTGGTCAGATGGCAATTTTCCATGGAGATGTGACATGTAGCACCAGAAAGAGGATTAATAGCTTCGGCTTTAATATCCTTGCTTAAACATCCATTGATGCAGAATGAGGTTTTCTCTCTTACAGTATTTTTGCAACATGTTCCAAATCCAAATATTTGACCATATATTACTTCCCAAGTTACCAAAATTTGTATCATAATTCCAAGGTTTCATATTCCCTCCAATATTTCTTATGGCTTCTCTCCTTGCAGAATCACAGAAACAGGATATCATGTTTATTAAAATTGATCGGATCTGGAGTAATTCAGAAAAGTTAGATTCTTCTCCCTCCTACTCATGTTATAGAGCAGTGGTGGCGAACCTATGGCACGCATGCCAGAGGTGGCATGCAGAGCCCTCTCTCTGGGCATGCGCGCCGTCGCCCCAGCACAAAGTGTCATGGTTCCGATAAAAGACACAGTTTCAAACAAAATGCAAGCATTGTTTATCTAAAAAGTCTCAATAATGAAATGAAACATCGGCACTCATGGAGGGATGCCAGAGTCTGAAATCTCCTCCCCCCAAACCCATCATCACACACAAACAATCCCCGCCATTATCTACACGTCATAAATCACATCATCCAATTAGTTTTATATATGAGGTTTCACTTCCCATTCTGTACGTGGGCTTTTCTAATCTTCTCACAACATCCGAGTAGATTTCCTCCCCCCCAAATGAAGCAATTAAAGTTTGAGTCTGTCTCTTATATTGTCAGTGCAAAAACATGTCAATGTTTGCAGCATTGACACAGAGTTCACCCGAGTAGCTTCCGCCTTCACTTTTCCTGTTTCCGGTCTCGCTGTCCTTCAGTGGTAGCGAGGCCTGTGGGGCGATGGTGGCCGTACAGGGCCTCCGTATTTCGGTGAAGGTGACCAAGCCAGAGCTCATGGAAGTAGAAAAGGGTGAGCTGTTTCTTCAGACTGGAGCCCCTTGCCTGTGTTATGGCATCAGCAAAGGAATTAGCATACCAGTGGGGCACTCACTGAGGGAGCTGCTGCTGGTAATGGAGCCAGGGAAACAGGCCAGGTGGGGGAGGGAGCTGCCCGTGCTGCTGCCACAAGGCAAAGCCGGTGGGGGAAGTGGGATCAGACCCGTGTACCCCTCTTCCTGGTATCCTGCCACAGCTGTGATGCATTGCCAAAATCAGCCGCATCACCAGTGGGGTGGCGTGAAAGGCTACAGCAGGATACCGGGAAGTGGACACGTGGGTCCAATCCCCCTTTCCTCTCCAGCTTCACCTTGTGGCAGTGGTACTGGCAGTGCCGCTCCCCAAACCAGCCTGTTTCCCTGGCTCTGTTACAGGCAGCAGCTCCCTCGAGTGGCGCTCTACACAGCCGGTCAGTGTATCTGCTTTCACTTTTGCTGTTTCCAGTCTCATCCTCCTTTGGTGGTAGTGGGGCCTGTGGGGCGATGGTGGCTGTACAGGGCATTCGTATTTCAGTGAAGGTGACCGAGCCAGAGCTCGCTGAGGGAGCTGCTCCTGCTAGCAGAGCTGGGGAAACGGGCCGGGTGGGGGGGAGCTGCCCATGCTGCTGCCATGAGGTGAAGCTTGTGGGGGAAGGGGAATCAGACCCATGTGCCCCACTTCCTGGTATGCTGCCACAGCCATGGTGTGGCAACGTTGCTGAAATTGGCTGCAGCACCAATGGGGTTGCGTGAAAGGCTGCAGCAGGATAATGGGAAGAGGGCGCTAGGTCCAATCCCCTTTCGCCTCATGGCAGCAGCACTGGCAGCTCCCCCACCCCACCCAGTCTATTTCCCCAGCTCCTCCCCAGCAGATGGAGATGGCAAAAAGGGGCTGGGGGCATGCGCGGGATGATGCAGAGCAGCAGCTGTGAGGGGTGTGCACACGCCAGAGCCTGCTTTCACCTGCCGCCAGCCCCACCAGTGCGAGGATAGGCAGCACAGCTTCACTTCCAGAACTGCTGCCAGGCAGGCCTGGCAATGCAGGGATCACAATCGCCACTGCCTCCTGCCCAGCCTGCCACATAATAAAGCAGGCAGAACTGCAACTGTCCCTCTCTTCAACCAGCCTCCCACTAACTTGCCGAGGTCCCACGTGGCCAGTTACATCCCAGCATAGTTGGTTTCCCTCCTTCCCATCCCACCCCTCCTGGCCTTGCATCTTCTCCTTTTCCTGGGCACGACCCACTGCATCGCCTCCTCAGCTGTCAGCTGGCCGTCCAGCTCAGAGGCAGCTTCTCTGAACTGCTGGAGGCGGGCAAGACGGGGTTGCTTTTTGTCTTCTCCTCAGGGCAGCTTCAGCAGATCCCTCCTCACCTACCTACCCACCCTCTTCCCTTTCACTCGACTTCTGAGCCCTCTTCGCAGCTCTGCCCACACAGCCATTGAAGCAGCAGGTGGAGGGCCTCTGCCACTGCAGAGCTGGAGAGATTGCCCCACCCACCACTGCCCAGATGCCCTCGCTTTCCAAACCATTTCTTTTCTGACCTTCTTTCTTCATCACGCGCCTCCCCCCTCGCCTACTCCACCTGTTGCTGGAGGGCTGGCCCGGTATTTGCAGCAGGCTGAGGAGCCCCATGTTGGGCCTGGCACGCCCGACATTCAGAGGGGCCGCGGAGCGACCCGCCAGGCCCCTAAACCTACCGCCGGCGCCCGCAGAGCGCCCCGCCAGGCCCCGAAACCAACCGCCGGCGCCCGCGGTTTCCTGGAGGGCCGGGACAGTGCTCGGCCGTCGCCACACCCCAGCAACCGCCTGCCCAGCACTCGGGGAAGCCACGGAGCGACCTACCAGCCTCCAGGGACTCCCGCCAGCCTCTTCTTCTCCCCGACGAGCTGCCGCGCTCCGGAAACGGCCGCCAGCGTCCACGCTGTCCTAGCAGACCAGGAAGAAGGGCGGCCGGGGTGACAGCGCAGCGGCGGGCCGCCCGTCAGCTGGGGAGGCCGCGGACCAGCCCGCCGGCTCCCGGAAGCAGCCAACGAGCCGGGAAGGAGCACGGCTGCCGTGTACGGCCAGGGAGCGACCTACCGGCCTTCAGGGACTGGAGAAGAGGGCATGGACGCCGACGCAGCCTAGCAGCCTCCGGGGCCGACCAGAAGGCCGGGGAGCGGCCGTACGGTGGAGCAGCCGGTGGATGCCCAGCGCTCGAGCGGCAGAACAAGGACGGGCGCCAGGGTGACTCAGGGGGTGGTGGAGACTACCGGCGGGTCGGGGAGGGGCTCAGGGCACAACTCACGGCGGACTGGAGAGCTGAGGGGGAAGATGAAAGTATGCGGAGCCCTGGGGAAAAAGAGGGTGGTTTGGGCTGGGGGGTGGCTTACCGGCTGCAATGGTGGTGGGACGGGTGCCAAAGGGCGGGAACCATGGGAGGCGGTAGTTAAGTAGGGTGTGGGCGTGGTGGAACAATTAAGGGTGTGGTGGAGGGTGTCGGCTTTGCTGGCTATTTAACAGCGTTGATTATGCTGTAGAATCAACGCTGACTTCGTCTGTCTTCGAGCAACTGTTTATGAGGATAATAAACGTGGCTTAGGAGAACCAGCTCCCGTTCCGGATTCATTCTTTTTGGTGGCTCGTCGGACGGGGCCTGAAACCCCAGAGTGTGCCGGTCGAGGGGCCGGCAGGCTGTGGCTGCTGACGGAAACTGTCAGCCCCCATGCACTCTCTGGCCTCTGTGTGTGGAGGCCTATGGTGTCAAAGCAGCCCCTGCCAGACCTTGCCTTGCCCCGTGGCAATGGCACCCCCCCTGCCCCTCTGCCTCGCCTCACCTTGCAGGATGAACCTCCTGCCCACTGCCCCACCCTCCAGAGACCCCCCAACCCTGCCTGGCCCCACAGGCATCCCTCCCCATGAGCAACATCGAAGAGTCCACACTCACCCTTCTGTCGTGACCCACCCGGCACCCAGCAATAAATAAGTGGCTTTTGGGTTGCAGTTTGGGCACTCGGTCTCTGAAAGGTTCGCCATCACTGTTATAGGGAATCACCTAGAAGATGCACAGTCATATTAGATTCCATAGATTACTCAGTGTGGATTTTCAATTAATCTCTAGTCCTTTTGATCATCCATTGAAATATATTTAAACATATTCTTTTGTCTTTCTCTCTGATAATTATTAACTATTTTTCTGTGTATCTATCTCACCCTAAAATTTGTCTTTCATTTCTAAGCATCTTTTGTATTATATGAGTCTTGGTTTTTATTTTCTTTTGATAAGTAAGTAACTTACCTTGTTAAATGTATATTCTTTAATTTGCTTTTTAAGAGCAACTAGTCATTTTTTTAGCTTCTCTCATCTTAAATACTCAATTACTGCAGTATCTTTAAAGGGTATCCACATGGAAAGTTGAAAAGGTCAATATCCCACAACCCATGGGATAAAATCCCCCTCCCCCATTTTTACATGAATGTGATGAGGGCTTAGTTATATAGTCATGTTTGTATTTTGACACCCCCTACCTATATATTGCTCTTTAGTTTTGCATGTCTAGGACTGATTTTATCCAGGCCACCTAAGTTGATAGGTAGAATTAAAGAATCTCACTAAAGAGTACTTGTTATTTGTGAAAAACAATTTCTCATATATTTCCAGTGCCTCAAATGACATTGTCAGGGAAACTTTTAGACAAGAGACATAAGGCTTCCTTTAATTAAAAAAAAAACAAGTTTAATCTCAGATCAATCAATCTAATGATAGACACTAGCTTAATTCAGAACAGGCAAAAAAAGAACACATTCCTTGCAAATTAAGTTTTAATTAGTTCCTCTGAATTTTTTTTCTCCAGCTCATTTAATGAGTTAAAATAAGATAAAAACCAGTACAACAACAAATTAACTTCCTCCTGTCTTTCTGACCTAATCTAAATCAGGAAATAAGGAAATCGTAGCAATGTGTGGGTTTTGCTGTCTGTATTCCAAGAATCACATGCTTCTCAGCTTTGATTTGTTGGCATGGGAACGAAGGTACAGCCTACATGTTAACAGTACACTGGCTATTATTTTAATTTTGTAGAAATTTTAATCAAAATAATTAAATCCCTAGTATTCCAAATTCACTGTTGAATTTATATATTGGATTTGAATTTAATGAAGATTAAAAGGGCTTCTTTTTCCAATATATACTGCAGTTGAGCTGTTAATACTACCTTATGATATAGATTTATATAACTGTTGGTGAATAAGCCCTGACTATAGAATTTTATTTGGATTAGAAGTCAGACTTTTTTTTTCTTTTCCTTCAATTGTGTCTGATTCTTGGAGACTGCCTGGACATGTCCCTGCAGTTTTCTTGACAAGGTTTTTCAGAAGTGTTTTGCCATTGCTTCTTTCTTAGGGCTGAGAGAGAGTGACAGGACCAAAATCACCCAGTTGGCTTTGTGCTTAAGGTGAGACTTGAACTCACAAATTCCCTGTTTCTTAACCTAGTACCTTAACCACTATACGAAACTCTCTCTCAAAGTCAACATTCAGGACAGTGTAATAAAGAAGACTTTTAATACAATATTTTATCTAAAGCTTATTTTCTCTGATAAGAGCAAAGGAAAAACCATATATGGATAAGATCATATATGAATCTCATCCATAGTACAATATGCAACACAAAAGAAAACTGAGGGGATTTCTCTCCATACTTTATGTGATCACAACACCTTTCATAGTTTCCATGTATATTCAGTCCTCAACTTACAACAGTTCATTTAGTGTAGACATGTCAAACTCACGACATCACGTGACATCACGCGACGTATCGGGACTGTTTTGCCATTGCTGGCAATGGGTTGGGCGTGGCTTCTGTGTGACACGTCCAGCCCGTGGGCCGGCAGTTTGACACCCCTGATTTAGTGCTATTCAAAGTTACAACAGCACTGAAAAAGTGATTTATGACTGTTTTCACATGGTGGCAGCATCCCTATAGTCACATGATCAAAACATGGATGCTTGGCAACCAGTTCATATTTATGACGATGACAGTGTCCCAGGGTCATATGATGCAACCTTCTGATAAGCAAAGTCAATGGGGGAGTCAGTTTCACTTAAAAAACTTAGCTTACTAACTTAACAACTGCAATGATTCACTTAGCAACTATGGCAAGAAAGGTTGAAAAGTGGGGCAAAACTCACTTAACAAATGTCTCACTTAACAGCATAGGTTTTGGGGCCAATTGTCTGTACTAGCCACCCACTGCATGCTAATACAGAAATTTATCCACAATATAGGGAATCAGTAATTACACCTGAGAATCTGATTTTCAGGGAATAATTTAATTTTCTTTCATAAACTAGGGCTGTGCTTGAATTGACAGTAATTCAAAAACACTTTGGACCATGCATAAATGCTACAGCAGTGTGCTATTAAGTAGCCTGACTTTTTTTCAAGCTTTCTTCCGCTTCAGCTTGAAAAAAGAGCTGACGCTGTTATCTTAATGTTTGGGGTGTGTTGTTTTTTTTAGCAGCCATAACATTTGTTCAAATACCCGCAGAAATCTGAAAATAGCTTATTTATTGAATAGCAGAAAAATGCTGTCCCTGTACAAGGCTTGGAACACATTTTCCACAGCATTTTTAAAGAATTCACAACCCCCTCCCAAACAGAAGTCAAGGGCTGAATGGATGGAGACGTTTTCACTAGAATGCTTAATACTCTTTTCCTTTAAAGACTGAAAAAGCTTTCTAAGGAAATGATCACATGGCCAAAAGTTGCTGGCTCCAACAATATTTGATCTGAGAGCAACAAATTTTGGGGAGATTTAAAAATTACTCATTCCAAGTGAGTATTGTCAGTTTGTCATACCCTTTTATTTGCTGTAAAAAAGAAGGGGGGGAAACAGCCAATCTTCTCTATCTGCCAGCATTCAGACATGGCAAATTGATCATTTTCATACAGTATAGTAGCCTTTCAAATTTGACACCTTTCATTAAGGTATCAAGGAGAGATTTCCCAACAATTAGAATCAGTGCAACAACTTGCCTCCAGAAGTTGTGGGTGCTCCAACCCTGGAGGTTTTTAAGAAGAGACTGGTCAACATTTATCTGAAATGGTATAGGATTTCCTGCTTGAGTAGAGGGTTGGACTAGATGACCTCCAAGGTCTCTCCCAACTTCGTTATTCTGTTGTTATTATTCTGTTATATGTGTTCTGGTTACAGCCCCAACATCCCCAACCAGAAACCATAATGATAGAAGTTGTAATCTATTACTCATAGAGGGGAGAGCTCTTTAAAGCTTTACATTTCTCCATGGGAAATATGTCAGTTGCATTTGAGTTGTGTAATCTGTCTGCATTTATATATATATTTTCCAAATCTCAACATTATTGTTAACTTCTAAATTAGTTTTTAGCCATCTGTCTGCCTACTCACTAGTTCAAAATGGGGCCATCGTGGGTGTTTTGGCAAATTCAACAGTCTGTTTTGTTATTATAATTCATAAGGATGATGATGTACCTGTGGGAAATGTCCATTTGGACACAAAACATAGTTAGTTTTTATCAAGATGGCTTATGACAACAATTGATGATAATAAACAGAAAGCTGCCAAACCTTATCATGGGATAGGAAGAGGAATGCTTAATGGAGTCTTACTCAGTGTTTAAACAAAATAAATAAATAACAGACTGGAATTTTTTAGACTTCCATCATATCATTGTTTTCAACTGTCAGTTTGTTCCTTATGTAAATGCAATAATAATCTGGTCCAACCTGCTGGCTTACTGCCAGTCAACTGCATAGATGAATTTCACAGACAATAAAATCCTACATGTAAGACAAACTATCTGAACAATACAATGTGTGTTGTTGATGGGATCATATAACATGCTAGTAATAAATTGGATAAAGGGATAAGTTTTTAGAAAGGTGTATTTTAACAGAAGCTAGCCAAGACTAAGCCTCAATCAGATACTCTCTTTATACAGTAGGATAAACAATCATGTAGGACAGAGACTAGGGCCCAATCAAGTCCCCAGTATGAGTGGCCCCACATCCATTATGTGTGGGGCTGCATATTTATAAATGGCAGCTTGGTGGAGTCCTAATCATACAATCCATCCACATGTGACATTTGCACTGCTCTGGGACTAATATCACATTTGGGGGGTTATTTGGGTTTGCGTAGCCTTTTTTGCAGCTGCAAAGTCAATTTCTGGTTCAGCCATAGCAGAAATTCCAAATGAGAGAATGAGGTACAATGAGAATGAGGTTCATTTTGATTTTATTTGGAAGGACATATTTTGTATACTACTGGAACAGACTCTATTATAGAGATTACAGGTAGTCCTCAATTTACAATTACAATCGAATCCCAAATTTCTCTTTCTAATAAGTGAGTTTTGTCCCATTTTTACAACCTTTCTTACCACATTTGTTAAGTGAATCACTGCAGTTATTTAGTAACATGGTTGTTCAGCGAATCTGCCTTTTCCATTGACTTTGTTTGTCAGAAGGTCACAAAAGGGTCATCCCGGCACATTGCAACTGTTGTAAATATGAGTCAGTTGTCAAGTGTCTGAATTTTGATCATGTGACCATGGGGATGTTGCAATAGTCATAACTGTGAAAAATAGCCATACAGTGCCGTTGTAACTTTGAATGGTCACTAAATGAACTATTGTAAGTCAAGGACTACCTGTGTATAAGAAAGAATGTTCAAAAATTTTTTATAAACAGCATGGTCCTGAACCATTCCATCTAAGAAGGATAAAATGTGTGAGCAGCAATCAGTATACAAGCTAGAAGACTTGATAAGAAAAGTAAATGTTAAAATGGATTTCTGATCTGGAAAAACACTGAATTTTGCTTCATAATCAGCTACCACTCAACACTTATTGAGGGCCAATAGAGTCCTAATTTCTGAATGCCATTATGTAAAAGAGATGAGCTAGTATAGTTCATATGAAGCTTATGGTATAATCTCCTATTCATATTGGTGGTAGCTCTCTCATAAAAATCATTACAGTTTTATAGGTTAAAATTTCACAAGAGACAATAAACTAACTCAGTCTAAAACAAAATACCACAAATGGTTAGGGTTAGCTTGTTGAAAGTCCAGTAATATATATGCAGACAAGCATTGGACAAAGTATTCTTAAATAAGACCCAGTCACTCAAATATTCCTGCCATTTTATCTTCAACAATGTTCTGCCTAGCAGTTTAGGGATTGGAGGCGGAGTGTGACTGATTTTTGCCTCTTTAATTCAATGCTATTTTAAAAATTAAGCTCACAAGAATTCAGATCTAATTCTCTTAGAGGAAGTAGAAGAGAAAGAGCTCTCTTTTGCACCCTCACAGTTACATGGTCAATTTTGCATGCAGTTTTCCTTGCTTTGCCCTATTTCAGAGAAAACTGGTGTATAAAATGATAAAAATTAAAATGGATTATAAATAGGTACAAAAATTTCTCCGTTGAAAATGTGGCAAAAGAATCATCTGGAGAATGCAACCTACAGACTGCCTATGTTATCCATTCTCATTATTTTGATTAATGTACCTCTGCAGTCTCAGAAACAGTTCTTTTTCAATACTATTCCCAGATCCTTTGGCCTGAATGTGAGACCTTTTAGTTGAAAAACAAGCACCCTGTCAAAGATCTTTCTCCTTTGTTGATCAAAGATTGAAGACTTTGTTGACCATAGTGCTAAGTACAATTCCGTATTATATCAGATTAAAGGTCCAATTTCTCAAAGCATTGTCTGAAGTTTAACCACACACATTCCTATCCATCTCCAGGTCCAAGGATAGAGAACAAAAAGTATTTCACAGACACACATTCCACCTACAATGGTGTACTATACAGCTCCATGGTGTGATCTTCCTAAAATTACCAGATAATTGATGTAGCCAGGGATATACAATTTAATGGTCCTCTTGATCTTTCTTTGTATTTCAAATGTATAATACATTCACCACCACCATTCTCTCTCTATTGAACAATTAATCCTTGCAAATCACTCTCCAAAGATAAAACTTGCACAGAAGGAAAACATTTATTAACCAAGACAAGGCTAATACCACAGATAGAAAATGTCAATTTTCATCAACTGTTTCCAAGATAATTCTAGGATTTATGGTGTGCAGTCTACTAAAAAATTAACAAGATTAGAGAAAGAGGGGAAATAAGAGAAGTTCCTTTCTACTGATTTATTGCAAAATGAGAAAGAATGAGTGAAGTTGTTGCAATTTATTTCACTTATTGAAACTACTGGTCTTCCTTACAACTATGAGATGCATGCCCTCTAGATGTAACAAAGGAATAGATTAATGACTGTTCTCTTGCTCTTAATTCCAGTGAAGGAGGAAATTGGTACCATAAGACATAACATAGTTGAGCACAAAAAAGTTAAAAAGACAGATTAGTCTGAAGAGCTGTCAGTGCATTATATCCAAATGCATGAAATAACCACCACAGGTATTTTTAAAAGAGCAACTATGCAGAGGTTGAAAGTAGCCAGGAGGCAATGATGGAATCCATAGGAGGCAAGAGACTGAAACTAAATCTCAAAAAGAGAGAAGACATCCACAGGTCAGCAAGTCAGGATTGTGTTCAAGGAATCAGAAAAGTGAACAGTTCTGGATGTGGGAATATTTTCCTATCAGGACTCTAACTTGGAGAAGCTCCTCGATTCCAATTGGTCATAAGAGGCCTCCTCAGTGGCAAGGAGGACCAGGATCCGGTTTTGGATGATGGGACAATCACAAACCTTTGAGTTGAATTGGCTAATCTTAGTGGCTCACGTTGTAATAATGCTGACATTGGATTGTACTGCAATCCACACTATACAACAAGGCTACCCTAGAAGATGCTACCATCAGTAGCATGAACAAAAAAAAAGCATTCCTGTGCTTTAAAACCTATGCTGCCTTCCCTTATATAGAAGATTCCCTTCTGTGAATCAGTAAATGAGAAGCTTTGGACCAGCTGAAAGGTTGCTAAGGCATACTTGAACTACAGAGGCTGTTGCAAGCTTCAGTCTCAAGGGTTCTTCTCCCTGCAATCCACTGCCTCATGCCACCCTCTCCTAAGCAATTACCCTGGTCAGTCTCAGCTTGACCACCACTTGGCGGTGTCTCTCTGCCATCACATCTCTTCGATAATACACTGCTATTCTAGCTTCTTCGGTAGCTTAAACTCCATATTAACATATATATATATATATATATATATATATATATATATATATATATATATATATATATATATATATGTATGTATGTATGTATGTATGTATGTATGTATGTATGTATGTATATATATATATATATATATATATATATATATATATATATATATATATATATATATATATATATATATATATATATATATATATATATATATATATATATATATATATATATATATATATATATATATATATATATTATTTGCTTGCTTATGCTCCCTGTATTTCTCTTGAATAGCCTCTAATAGCCTTCTCTTGTACTCGCCTTGATGCACAGGCACTTGCTGACCTAGATGTATGCTATTTATCTCAATCATATCGCTATGATGAACAGACGTACTCTATAACCCTTCAAAAGGAAGGATGAGTTGACAGATGCCAAGTAAAGACATTTTCTCAGAAATGTTCTTGGTGGGCATTTCCAGGTGTTACTGCGGATCATCCTCCCTCATGCATGAAAAATTATTGAAGCTAAGTGAATTCAGGGTGAGATTAGGAAGTTTGGCATAAATTTAACTAGGAAGGTCTGTGTCCAGCTGGCAGGAAAAGAGATCCATCTGCAGTTTTTCTGGAGTCTGCAGAAAGCATGCATAAGAATACATTGTCCTATAATTTATATTACTTATGATACACTTCTGGACTGTTTTGTCTATGAATGAGTTTATTGTCTCAAATCCTAAAGCAGCCTACTTCTATCCAACTGGCTACAGGATACCAGAATAATTGCTTCACTCCCTTTCTTCTCCATTGAAATGTGCCCCCACTCCTAGCCAGAGTTTAAAACACAGGTTAGCAACCACACATTAAAACTATATGGGAGAACAAGCAACTGGGAAGGTGTGAGGGGAGAAAGAAATCAACAGAGTCATTGTCGAGTAGAGTGGTTTTATACAGTGTATATATAATTGGGCAGTAAATCAAATCAGAAGTCCATGCAATTCAAATGAATATAGGTTTATTGTATGTTAATGCTCTCTACAAGAATCTGAACTACTAACAGTCAAAGCAAATTGGTGGTAAATAAGAATCACCAGAATTCAAGGTAGGCAGGACTTAGATCTTTTGTGGCTATGAAGGGACTCAAGACTGATGATGCATTTCACTCCTCCCTCAAGTTATTTCACTTTTCTTCTCACACTAGAACAATATTTTTTTTGTAAAAATTCCCGAGTGTCTTTGGAAATATCCAGAAATCCAGAAACGTATTCAATAGAATCCAACCAAGAGTGCAACAGAGAAGAAGATGCTTGTATCTGTGGCTAGTTCTCAGTAAGCTTGTCACCCTATGCCTAAATTTTGTCAAGATTCACAAAATCCTTGTTTTTCTATTTTTTAAAAATAATTTTGTATATCATTCTACAATTATTTAGACTGAATGTAAAGTATATAAAATGGATAAAATAAATAGCCTATTACAAAAGCAATGAGAATAACAAAAATATGTTCAAGCCTAAACAAAACACAAATGAAACCTCACACACTTGCATACATGGGCATACATATCTGAACACCATTGATGGATAAGCACACATACAACTCTCAGTATCAAGGGAAACCTCCTCAGAAAGAGAGCTCCAGAATTAGTGCCATAATTAAGATTAATTAATATGTAATTAAGAAGATACTGCTTTAAAAGATTCAGATGCTGTTCAAGGACTATTGGTGATTGGGAATTCTAGTTTGAAGCCCCAACAGTTTAGAAAACACCTTTTTCAGGAAAGCTTATTTAGAGAGAAAGGCCTAACCTGAGCATGGTCATATGGAGCACTTTAAAATATTGGTTACTTTTGTTATCCAATTTTAATTGTCATATAATAAATGGGAAGTCTTTATATTAATAGTATTTAATTGACTGAAGTGGATTTTAATTTAATTTGAAATGAAAATAAGTTCAAATCAAATGTATCATGACATTTTTCAAAAAATAATTTCTACCCTTCATTTATTTTGGCAGGATACACAGTCCTTCTAGCTTGTACATTGATATTCTGTACAAAACTTCATGGAAATTTTTCATTTAATTTGAAAGCTGACATGGAAACTGAACTGAAACTACTTGCAATAAAAAAAATGCAAAATCTCTTTGCTTCCTCCTAGATAAGTTAGTAACAGATGTTATGGCCTATAGCCAGAAGGCTGAAACTCTACAGAACCATTTATTGTCTGTAACAGCCTGTCTCAGAACGGGGGGGGGGGGGGGGAATGGCATTGTCCGAAGAGGTAGCAAAACTGCCTCCATCACTCTGAGAACTCTAAATCTGTTTTCCCTCACAAGCAACTTTGAGTCATGCCAGACCAGCACAGGGCCAACATGACTGATATGTAGGAAGTCAATCCATTACATCGCCTGTTTTTTTCTAACAAAAGTAATCTAAGCTTGTCACAGAATTTTCATTTTTCAGACAATCCAAATTCTTTTTTAAAAAATGGTATATTAGATTTTCTGTTGGATGGGTACCTTTTATCTTCTTTTAAATTGCCTTTTGTTTTTAGTATTTTTTGTTGCAAATTGTTTTGCAATCTGTGCATTGTCGTAATAAAATATTTCAAAAAGTAGGCAGATGATTATCTTAAACTCACCTCTGTTTTGCAGCTTGATTCCCAAACTAAACTTGCTCCGGTTCCGTCTCAAAAGCAGAGAGAGGGGCAACAGCATGCAAAACCTCAACTCAAAATTAGCAATAAATGCTACATTTGTGTTTTCTCATGCAAAATAGCATTATATTGCAATGGAACTTGTTTTACAGCTGTATGCTCTAATTGCTAGAGAATCAAGATGTCAATTTTACTGTGTCAGTGATAAAAGGAAGTGACATTTCCAAAGCCTAATGAGCATAGGTTCTCCGCAGAATTTATCAATAGTTTTCTTAAGACAAATTGTTTTAAAGTGTTCCCGAAGGATCAAGGGGATCAAACATATAGGGAAAAATATTAATGTTAACCAAAAATGGATGTGCAAGAAGCAAAGCTCTATAAATGGACCTGATGTAAATCTCCTTCTAACAATTTGTGGCACACTTTCCTAATTTTTAAATTGTTCTTTGGACACTGCATATTTCACAATGTAAACATTAATATCAACTGGGAGACAAACTCTGCAGCGAGTGGTAAATGAAACAGATTCCTAACCAACCCAGCCGACAACTTTTTCATACAAAAGGTAGAGGAGGGAACTAGAAGTAAAGCTATACTGGACCTAATTCTTACTAATAGAGAAGAAGTGATAGAGGGAGTCAAAGTTGCCAGAACCTTTGGTGAAAGTGACCACATCATGCTGGAATTCAATATAATGCAAACATAAGCAATAGAATATAATCTAACCAGTGTCTTAAACTTTAAAAGAGCTGATTTTAACACACTCAGAGAGAACCTAGGAAAGATTCTATGGATGAAAATCCTAAAGGGGAAAACAATTCAAGAAGCATGGGAAGCTCTGAAAAATGTGATCATAAAAGCCCAGTCTAGCACAATACCACTGAAAAAGAAAAACAAGAAATCCAAGAGGAAACCAGCATGGCTGCACAAAATCTCTCTGACAAACTGAAAGACAAAAAGAACAAGTATAAAAAATGGAAAGAGGGACACATAACTAAGGCTGTTTATCAACAGATAGTCAGAACATGCAAAAATAAAATCAGGAAAGCAAAGGCTCAAAATGAACAAAGACTTGCAACAGAAGTCAAGGACAATAAAAAAGTTTATTTCAACATATTAATAATAAGAAAAAGGTCAAGGAAACTGTAGGTCCACTAAAGAGAGAAGATGACAAGGAAGTTACAGGCAGTAGGGAGAAAGCAGTGCTGCTTAACTCATTCTTTGCATGTCTTCACACAAAAAGAAATTATAGCCCAACGTACCAAAAAAAACTACTGTAAAAGACAAACTAGAAATAAAAATTAAAATAAGAAAACAGTAAGAGAACACCTATCAGACCTTGACAAATATAAATCACTGGGACCTGACAGATTACATCCCAGAGTTCTGAAGGAGCTGACAGGTGTTATCTCAGAGCCATTGTACCATATCTTTCAAAAATCCTGGAGCACCAGGGAAGTACCTGAGGATTGGAAAAGGGCTGATGTGATTCCCACCTTCAAGAAAGGTTAAAAAACAGACTCAAAAAACAGACCCAGGAAATTACAGACCAATCAGTCTAACATCAATACCTGGAAAGATCCTGGAAAAGATAATTAAAAAAAAGATCTGCAAACAACTAGAAGCAAACAAACTTATAACTAGTAGCCAGAAAAGGTTTGTTAAAAACAAATCATGCCAAACCACTCTTATTTCATTCTTTGGTAAAGTGACTAAATTAGTAGACCAGCGAAATGCTGTGGACATAGTATATTTAAATTTCAGTAAGGCATTTGACAAAGTAGACCACAACCTATTTCTTGGTAAGCTAGAAAAATGTGGAATAGACAACATCACCACCGGATGTATTTGTAGCTGGCTGACAAAACATACTCAATGAGTAGTTCTCAATGGTACTATATCCACATGGAGAGAAGTAAGCAGTGGGGTACCACAAGGCTCCATCTTAGGCCCAGTACTCTTTAATATATTCATAAATGACTTAGATGAGGAAATAGAAGGGAAATTCATCAAATTTGAAGATGATACTAAACTGACAGGAATAGCCAACACCCCAGAAGACAAGCTCAGCATCCAAAAAGATCTTGACAAATTTGAACCATGAGCCTTATCCAACAAAATGAATTTTAATGGAAAGAAAAGCAAAGTTTTACATTTAGGCAGGAAAAATCAAAGATATAAGTACAGGAATAACTCCCAGGAATTCTGGAAGTTGAAGTCCACAAGTCATAAAAGAGCCAAGGTTCCCCATCTCTGGTATAGATGGAATTTCAAACATGTGATGGTTGAAATACATTACATGATACTGACGGTGAAAATCTACATTACACGGAGTCTTCCACTTACAACCACAATTCGAACTAGAATTTCCGTTGCTAAAAGCAAAGTGGTTGTAAAGTGAGTCCTGCCCAATTTTACAACCTTTTTTGCCATGGTTGTTAAGTGAATCACTGCTGTGATTAAGTCAACTACATAGTTGTGAAGTGAATCTGGCTTCCACCATTGAACATGCTTGTTGGAAGTCAACTGGGAAGGTCACAAATTAGGGTCACATAAGTCCAGGATGCTGCAACCATCATAAATACATGCCAGTTGCCAGGTGCCTCAATTTTGATCAGATGATGTGAAGATGCTGCAATCATCGTAAGTGTGAAGACCGGGGTTATAAGTCACATTTTTTTCAGTGCTGTTGTAACTTTGCAGTCACTAAATGAATTATTCTAAGTCGAGGACTACCTGTATACTAGTTTGGACTACTTCACAGTGTTCAATATGTTGAACAAGAGCTTTTTCCCATCAAATACTATGTCTCTCCCTGTTTTAAACTGCATTTTTCTTAAATTTTAATCCCATTTATATCCTGCCCTTCTCCGAAGACTCAGGGCGGCTTACAATCTAAGCACAAATCAATGTACTTAGCAATAGCCTTTATTCTATGTATATGCCTGCTTATTAGGGCTTTCGGGGGGGCCCAAGCGGCATTATTACAAAGTCAGCTTATTGCCCCCAACCATCTGGGTCCTCATTTTACCTACCTCGGAAGGATGGAAGGCTGAGTCAACCTTGAGCCTGGTGGGACGCGAACCTGCAGTGATTGCAGGCAGCTGGTGTTACTTAAGGAGGCATTAGCCCACTGCTCCACCAATGAGGATTGAACCCCAAATCTTCTGCAGGAATGTTATGGAGTTTTTATGGAGTTTCTTCTACAGGGGTCCCCAACCCTCACTCTGTGGAACCACACCAGTCCGCGGCATGCCAACAATCGGGCTGCACAAACAACTGAAGCCCCATCCACGGGATGCAGGCAGCATGCAAAACCACACCCATTCTGGTCTGCAGAAAAATTTCTCTCCATGGAATCGGTCCTTGGTGCCCAAAAGGTGTAAGGCTAACCATTATCCACAGCCTTGTGTGGCAGACATGCTATAGGAGCAACGGCCTTCAGAGCATTTAATGGCCTATTACAAAGGACCATATTGGCAAGGTTCAGGATCTCTAAAGAAGCAGTAATGGCAGAAGCTGAGGGCCATCAACAAGATCAAGTTTATTTCAAAAGATTGTGTGTTTTATGCATGGCTCCCTGGCTGTGGGGATAGGAAAGCAGAGAGAGTAATTTTCGTAGACTCCTACAGTTGACTGTAGACACTTAAAGGGTGCTTTCAAGGGGTTTCAGTAGTGTATGGGTGAATAGCTAACGAACCTAGAGCAAAGTAACAGCTTATCATCTGCATCACAGCACTGGCTTCAGTCTACTGCATTTTATATCCATGGATTAACTAACCATGTGCCTTGAAATAGATTACGTTTTTATTGCTAAAGTGGGCTTCCTTGCACTTTTCCTATTAATCACCTTTCAGTGACCATATCTCTGGAGTCAGTGCCCTAGAATAGAAAAATACCCATGTAATTTTCCCTATTCCAGAAGAGAAGCTCTTGGGAAGCATGTCTATACTGTATGTGAGTTAGTGTAGAGTGAGGGGTCCTTGGTGCTCTCTGAGCTTGTTTGTTTTCTTGCAGATGTTTCATTACCCAAACTAGGTAACATCAGGTTGCTCTCCTTAATCTTGAGAGTTACAATTCCTGCTGTTCCTACTGAAATGTTAATGCATTACTATCCAGACACAGTAAATCTTGAAAATCACAAACAGGAGTTAAAGCATAGTTCTATTGACATAGGAGAAGCGGTTGTTGTAATGAAGCATCCTTGGTGCTCATGATAATGTTACCTAGTTTGGGTAATGAAACGCCTGCAAGAAAACAACTAAACTCAGAAAGCACCAAGGACCCCTTCATTTCAACCCTGAAACTACAAATATTCTTCTTTATGAGTGTATACCAACTAAAGGGAACAGCATCCTAGAAGCCAAGACTCTAATCTTTTATTCTGGGTTGGGGAACTAGCAACTATTCAGGTTGATCAAAGAAAATGGGTCTCAGTGATGGTGAACATTTTGGATTTAGGCAAGTCAATTTTTTTTTAAAAATGCCTAATTTGACTCTGCTCTCTCTCTCTCTCTCTCTCTCTCTCTCTCTCTCTCTCTCTCCCTCCCTCTCTCTCTCTCTCTCTCTCTCTCTCCCTCCCTCCCTCCCTCCCTCCCTCCCTCCTCTCTCTCTCTCTCTCTCTCTCTCTCTCTCTCTCTCTCTCTCTCTCTCTCGTCTCTTTCTTTCTCTTTCTCTCTCACACATACATACACACAAAAGAAAAACAATTCACAACAAAGAGTCCCTTTGGATAGTAAGATGGGTAGAATATAAATTAATTAAATAATTAAATAAATAACAACCTACATAATTCTAAATATTTTTCTATTTGTCTTTGTCTCTCGGGGGGGAGCCTATCTGAGGAGGTTCCAGCTTGCACGAGGCCTGGAAATTTTGGAGAATGCTCTTGCATGGCCTTGCACCTCAGAAAAGAGCAGGAAAGCACGCCCCTCCCCTTCTCATATGATTTTTGGAAGCTCCAGAGGCCATGCAAGAGCAGGCCCATCTTACGCAACATCCAGAGGGTTCAGAGGCCACGTGAGAGTACAACATATTCTTGTGTGGCCTCTAGGCATGTCTCCAAAAATGATGTGGCATGTCACTTGTGACATGTGTGTCATAGTTTCACCATAATCAAAATAAGGAAAAGAATAATAACGTGGTAGGAAAAAGTAGCAGAGGCAGAAGAATCTCTGGAACGATAAGGGCATACATGCAAGCCTGTTCAATTGGTTCCTCCCACTTGTGGACCTGTCAATCCTTCCAATCTCCTCATTCAGTGGCTCTTCACAGGAAAAGGTTTATCCATCCTGTTTTTAAAACCATGTCCAATTTTGGTAGGCCATTCTGGCTATCAACCGAACCTTTTTGCTATTATTCTTGTGGATAAAACTATCTCAGCAAAACATAACTGGTCATCAACAGTTTGCAGCTATTGTTTAGATAATGTTAAATTTAATGTTACTATTAAATTTCAGTGCATTGAAGCATTCTAAACCATCTGTTAAAATGCCCAACAGCTAAATTCAGGATGTTTTGCCAAACTCCACTTATTGATTTGCAACATTGTTCCATTCGTGTGCACACCGACTGCTTCACCATGGTGCTCAGCCCTGTGGCAAAGTGCTTTCAATTCATAAGCTAAGCATTTATATTTAAATCAACTTTGATCAGCCTAAACCACCAGGTCAATACAAAACCATTTAAAAGCCCTTTAGGTAGTCTGAAAATTTATTTATGCTCATCTTGGCTAAAACTAACATGAAAGAAAGCAAGGATCTGAAATCAATGCTCAGTAGATATGCTTTGTGTAAAATGTGGGGCTAGTAATAAATATTTCTGACTATAAGATACCATGGTATTAAGTCAGGTAAATGGCTTTTAGGAAGAAACTGAAAATATAAACTGGATTAATGCAAATATTATAATAAATCTAATATTTGGGGGACTGGCTTTAACATAAATAAGCAGAGAAAACAGGCAAGAAGATATACTGTCTTTGGGACTTACAGTAAACAACAGATACTGTATGCATCAGACTATTTCAGTGGTTAAACCTGTAAGCCACAGACTTCCTAAATACCTCAAGGTTTTTTTTCTCCCAGACAAAACAGCAAAAACTCCTGATGTACAATTCCCTTCATGAAGGCTCCATATCTGTAGACTGAGTCTCATTCTCTAATTTACTAGAAATAGTAATTGACTGGTTATTGGATCTGAGATCTCCCAGGCTCCCCTCAAAAGCAGTGAACATAGAGTTTTAATATTAGCTAATCTTAAAATGGCCTCTATACTGTATGTTCAGAGATCCAGTATTGTTAAAGGTAAAGATAAAGGTTCCCCCGCACGTGTGTGCTAGTCGTTTCCAACTCTAGGGGCCAGTGCTCATCTCAGTTTCAAAGCCAAAGAGCCAGCGCTTGTCCAAAGGACGTCTCCGTGTTCATGTGGCCGGCATGACTAGACACCAAAGGCTCATGGAACGCTGTTACCTTCCCACCGTAGTGGTCCCTATTTTTTTACTTGCATTTTTATGTGCTTTCGAACTGCTAGGTTGGCAGAAGCTGGGATGAGTAACAGGCGCTCACTCTGTTACGCGGCACTTGGGATTCGACCCGCCAAACTGCCGACCTTCTGATCAACAAGCTCAGCGTCCTAACTCACTGAGCTACCACGTCCCTACAGTACCGTTACTTCGATTCAAATCTACTGGAGACTGAAAAGACCAAAACACAGCAACCAACACCCAGATAAGCAGAGATTAACACCAAGATTAATACTAGGCCAACAATCAAGCAGTAAACAATATCCCAAACGAGGAACTACCAACTCAGACAAAGACTCAAATAATAAACAACAGCTAATCAAATAAGTATCAAGAACACCCCCACCAACACTGACAGGGCAGTCCATTTATATATAAACAGAGAGAAATCCCCATCTCTTCTAGCACTGATGATGTTATCTAGTTGAGTAATGAAACATCTGCAAGACAACTGCCAAGCTCAGAGAAGACCAAGGACCCCACAATTGAAAAGTATGGTAAAATGGAATTCCATTTTCTTTTCAGAAAGGGAGAATGGATAGAAGCTCTTGCCAGCTACCATTATGTTATCGATAGCATTGACATAAGGGCTTCCAGGCTAAAATGCTGGATTCATGACAAATAAAAGTACTTTTTTATACATTTTGCAGACAGTGGAAGTCATTGCTAGAAAAAGTAGAGTGTCAATTTGCATGGCTTTAAAAGAGAGTTAACAGAAGTGTGGAGGATAATATTATCAGTGGCTACTGTACTCTCTTGATAGCTATATATTAGCTTCAGTATCAGAGTCAGGATGCTTCTCCATTCCAGCATTTGGGGAATGGTGAGCAAAAACCAGGTGCTTAACTACTGCGGTACGCAGGGCTAAATTGGTCTTTGCTTTGATCCAGCCTTCTACTCTGGATAATTTCCCATGTATTTTATTATCCGTGGTCAAAATATTAATACAAAGATTTAAATGATAATTTATCCAAAGTAAAAAAATATATGCTGCAATTGACCATAGCACATGAAGTTAAGCAATGGAACGGGAGCAGGAACATGCCTGCTACCAGTTCACCTCTTATGTGTATTCTGCTCGTACTTTCCTTATTTATGCATTTAGCAATGAGATGGACTTTGAACAGAATATGCATCAAAGAGCTCTTCTTTGCAAGAACAGAGGCTTACATGGTCATGTTAGAAAAATCAGTAAATTGAGCAGGTGCTGTCTTTGCAAACTTGTTAAATGCACATCTTAGGGATAAGTGACTGTAACTGGGTAAATTCAGAAGCCATGAAAGTTTGCCTTTAGCATTTGATAAAGTAGACCACAACCTACTCCTTGGTAAGCTAGGAAAAAGTGGAATAAACAACATCACCACCAGATGGATCTGTAGCTGGCTGGCAAACCGTACTCAACAAGTAGTCCTCAATGGCACTACATCCACATGGAGAGAAGTAAGCAGTGGGTACCACAAGGTTCCGTCTTAGGCCCAGTACTCTTCAATATCTTCATCAGTGAGGGAATTGAAGGGAAACTCGTCAAATTTGCAGATGACACCAAACTGGCAGGAGTAGCCAACACCCCAGAAGACAAACTCAGGATCCAAAAAGATCTTGACAAACTTGAACAATGGGCCCTATCCAACAAAATGAGTTTCAATGTGGAGAAAGTTTCACATTTAGGCAGGAAAAATCAAAGATATAAGTACAGATTAGGCGAGAGCTGGTTTAAAAACAGTAATTGTGAAAGAGACCTTGAAGTCCTAGTGGATGATCACTTGACTATGAGCCAGCAATGTGCAGTAGCAACAAAAAAAACTAATACAATCCTGGGTTGTATAAACAGAGGCAGAGAATCAAGATCACGCAAAGTATTAGTACCGCTTTATAAAACCTTAGTAAGATCACACCTGGAATACTGCAGCCAATTTTGGTCACCATATCACAAAAAAGTTGTTGAGAGTCTGAAAAAAATTAGAGAAGAGCAACTAAGATGATCAAAGGCCTGGAGACTAAAATATATGAAGAATGGCTGTAGGACTTGGGTTTGGCTAATCTAAAGACAAGAAGAAATTGAAGAGATGTGATAACAGCATTCCAGTATTTGAGGGACTGCCACAAAGAAGAGGGGATCATGTTATTCACCAATGCACTAGAGGGTAGGACAAGAAACAATGGTTGGAAACTGATCAAAGAGAGAAGCAAGGGCCGGGCTGCTCCCCTCCCCCTCTCCATGCATGCAGAGTCTGGGAAAGCTGTGAGAGCTGGGTAGGGAGAGGTTACAAAAGAAGCAAGTTTTGGCAGGAGACACATTTGGTGCAGACAGCAAGCAGGAATGAGCAACCAATGGTGAGTTTTAGTGGCTGTTGTTGCAAGCCCCTTGATTGGCTGGCCATGCAGGGGAGGAGGGGGGGTGAGGGGCTGCCGGGTATGTGAAGTTTACACACCGGTTGCCCAGCTTCATGGGGTGGTGCCAGGCCTCCGTGCTGATTGCCATTATGTGAGCCGAGGGGACAGTGACACACAACCCCCGGTGTTGCGATGATGGCTTCCCTGCCATCATTGGCCAGTCCGTGACCCCACCTGCCAGGCGGGGAATCGGTGGGTCGTCCCACCACACGGCTCCACACTGCCCGCTCTGGGGTCCTCTCCTCCTTTTGCGGCCTACAGCTGGCTGCCAGCATGTCACCACTGCTGTCCCATCTGTCCTTCTGTCCATCTTCGTAGGCGAGAGCTGGCCCGGCGAAAGGGCTCGTCTCCCGTCCCTCTCTCCTTCAGATGCATTGGACCGATTGGAGGGAAACTTCTGCAGCTCTGAAGGGAAAGGCGGGTTGCCGCCACAGCCATTCTTCACTCCAGACTCCCGAATGCAGCTGGCGTGCCACGCGGCTGAGGCTGGGGCCAGCATCATCGCGGTTGCCATGCCTGAGGGTTGCCCTCTTTCCATGCCACCAGTTTCCCTCCCCAACATGTGGGCCAGGTACCTGAGGCGGTGGTTCAAAGCCTCAAGCTGCCTTGCATGGCAAGGCCAGGGACTGGGGAGCTCCTCCTCAACTCCCCACGTCCCCTCAGCAGCCATGGAGCCTCCCAAGCAGAGGGGTCCTGAGTCACGCCAAGCACCCGGTCCCATAACCATTGAAACCTAGCTCTGCCCGAGTCTTGTCTTTCCATCAGGCCAGCCAGCCACGCAGCAGAAGAGGAGGATGAGGGGCAGCTGGGTGTTTGGAGCTGCCTCAGATGCTCCCCACGTCCCCACGTCCCCCCAACTCCCCACATCCCCCCAGCAGCCATGGAGCCTCCCAAGCAGAGGGGTCCTGAGTCAAGCCAAGCGCCCGGTCCCATAACCATTGAAACCTAGCTGTGCCCGAGTCTTGTCTTTCCATCAGGCCAGCCAGCCAGACAGCAGAAGAGGAGGATGAGGGGCAGCTGGGTGTCTGGAGCTGCCTCAGATGCTCGCTGGCCTCAGCAGGCCCCAACGAGGCAGCGGAGTTTGCACACTGGCTGCCCAGCCTCATGGGACAGCAGTGCCTGGGCAAAGCTTGGGGCTGGGCAAGAGACAGTGGTGGCAGCCTAATGGACCTGCATGTGCTGCTGGCAGCGGCAACCCGAGGCAGGGCTAAGGTGCATTGGGTGTGCAAGGGGAACAGGCTCCACATGCAGGCCAAGGGCAAGATCTGCAAAGGGGCCAAAGAGATGACCAGTAGCGACCTACTCTCCAAACGCAAGCAAAAACAGATTTGATAGAATAGGTGTGTCCGGTGATCTGCATCACATGCCTCCCCCCTCCTCTACTACGCCTGCTACTGGAGGGCTGGCCCGGTATTTGCAGTGGGCTACGAAGCCCCAAAGTGTGCTGGTTGAGAGGCCGGCAGGCTGTGGCTGCTGACGGACACCATCGGCCCCCATGCACTCGCTGGCCTCTGTGTGCAGGGGACGATAGTGTTAGGCAGCAGCCGCCCTGGCCCCTGCCTCACCTTGCCCTGCCCCACGGCAATGGCAGCCCTACCCTGCCCTCTGCCTCACCTCACCCCGCAAGACGAGCCTCCTGCCCACTGCCTCACCCACCAGAAACCCCCTGGATCTCCCCCAACCCTGCCCAGCCCCCACAAGTGTCCCACCCCACGAGCAACATAGAGGTGGCCATGCCCCTTGGCCACACCCACCCAGTCTGCCATGACCACCGCAGCCACATCCACTCAGTAGGCCACGCCCACCCGGCACCCAGCAAGAAATAAGTGGGTTTTGGGTTGCAGTTTGGGCACTCGGTCTCTAAAAGGTTCACCATCATGGGTATAGATCCTCCTGCTTGAGCAGGGAGCTGTTTTCTGTTCTGTTCCATTCGAAGAACTGACCCCTCTTTGCAAATAGCATTTCATTCAAAATATAGAACATAGAATACAGGTAATCCTTTACTTACAACCATTCGTTCAGTGATCGTTTGAAGTCGCAAAAGCACTGAAAAAAGTGATTCATGATCATTTTTCACACTTACGACCACTGCAGTATCCCCGTGGTCACGTGATCAAAATTCGGATGCTTGGCAACTGGCTTGTATTCATGACGATTGCAGAGTCCCGGGGTCATGTGATCACCTTTTGCAACCTTCTGACAAGCAAGGTCAGTGGGGAAGACAGATTCATTTAACAACCATGTTACTAAGTTAACAGCCGTGTTACTAAGCTAACAATTGCAGTGATTCACTAAACAATTGTGGCAAAAAGGTTGTCAAATGGGGCACAACTCACTTAGCAACCGTCTTGCTTAGCAATGGACATTTTGATCTCAATTGTGGTCGTAAGTCGAGGACTACCTGTATGAAATAAAAGGTTTGGGAGGGACCTTGGAGGTTAGCCCTTTTCCTCCTTGCATTTAGCGCTAATGTGTATGCCTTCGAGGCTAGTCCCAGCAGTTTTCCTAGCAAGGTTTTTTTTTTTTTTGAGAGAGAGAGAAACTGGGCCAAGATGACACAACTGTCTTCATGCTTAAGGCAGCCCTAGAACTCAACAACCATATTAAAAAGGGCAGTAAAATTGGGCATGACTCAACTGCCTTGCTCAGCAACAAAAATTCTGGTCCTAATTGTGGTCATAAAGCGAGGACTACCTGTATTTACCCAGGGAGGTTCCTAACTCTCCCAGCAAGATTTGGTGCTACTTAAAGAAAGGGAATGTTTCTGCTCATACAGAGACACGACAGACGTAACTTGTGGGTCGGGAGATCTGGATGCAGTGGGAAACAGCAATTCTACCCTAGCCATTTTTCTGAGTGAACGGTCCCCACTAATAACTATGTTGTTTTAATCATGCCCTTTATTTAACTAAATTAGTATACAATTCGATTCATTCCAGATACAACACAGACTTCCGACAACAGAAATCAGCATGAAGGAAATGAGAAAAGACAGAAGTGACACACAAACAGCTGACATTTCACTTACTTCCTCCACTCCTTCACAGATGAAAATAGAATATGTTTAAATATGTTTGTAACATGCCAATTCACAAATCAAGGATCTCTGCAGGAGACTTCCTCAAGTCTTATGCCTTACTTAAAGCAATACTCTCCAGAGATGATTGTGATTTGGCAAATGGACACACACCAGAAAAACACTCATTGAAAGCTATTATTTGTATTTACTAGATATAAATATTAAAGCAAATCTTAAGCCTTCAGAAGCTTTAAGAACAGTGTGATTAACTGTGATCTCTTTATTAGTCAACGAGAAGCAAGGAACATATGACCCAATCTTACAGCTGGAGTTCTGCTACAGAAAAGGTCCTGTCCTCATTTCTTACTAACTTCTTTTGAAGTAGCATATTAAAGAACTCAAATGAAGGTGCAAATTATAGGTTGTATGAAGAAAAATAGACTCTTTTTACAATATTCCTCCAAATGCAGTATCTAAAAATGGTAGGTTTGTGCAGGCATTGTTATAGATGTGGATTTTAAGGACAAAATACTGTATAAGCATTGTCTATTCAAGCAGTAAATGAAGATGTAGGCTAGGATTGCAAAAATGCTGAACTCTACAAACTATCCAAACACATTTAAGCCCAGGATGTTATGTGGAGCCAGCCCATGCAGTTATTGTTCTACATGTTGTCTGAATGCATTGAGTAAACAGTGATTACTCCTCCTGATGGCTAGTCCTCCTGATCTTCCAAATAGAGTCTTCTCACTGGCCCCCTCCCAATTTCCTTGTATTTTGTCCACTGCCCACTCCCAAACTCCCCAGCTTCTTTGCACCACCCACCCTAAATCAGATCATCCAACAATTTCCTATCAGCCTACACACAGGACCTTGTTCCCACAGCTGCTGCCAATATTCCTGCTGGTCTTTTCCTAAACTTGTTAGGATTTTCTTGCCTACCAGCATTTTTGGGCTATTGACACTGAGCTTCCTGCCTGTCTGGCTTTCCCTCCCCTCATTTCCCTTCCCCTCCCCCTCCCATTATGTTTTACAACAGCTACTAAAAATTGCACCCTATTTTCAGTTTAATGCAGAATGGCAAAAGGTGAGATGTATTTTTTTTTAAAAAAAATATCCCACCACTGATTGGTATGAATTGGCCCAAACTAATTAGTTAACAACCTTGGAGAGATCTGCCCCCTGCAGACCCAGGAATCAAGTCATATATGTACTAGAGCCTTCTCCTCCACCCTTTTGCAGGGGTCTTCAAACTTGGTCCTTTTATGACTTGTGGACTTCAACTCCCAGAATTCCTCAGCCAGCATGCCTGGCTGAGGAATTCTGGGAGTTGAAGTCCACAAGTCATAAAATGGCCAAGTTTGAAGACCCCAGCTTTAAAGCTAGTGGGCTTTTAGCCATTAATTAATTGTTTTATCAATTGATTGGTGAAAGGGCTTGCCTCAAGAATTTGTGGGTGCTCCATCACTGGAGGCTTTTAAGGAGAGATTGGACAGCCATTTGTCCTGAATGGTACAGGGTCTCCTACCTGAGCAGGGGGTTGGATAGACTTCCAGGGTCTCTTCCAAATCTGTCATTCTGTTATTCTTTTCTTCAATCTTGAGGATCAGAGACATCTGTCTACATTTGTATGACTAATATGATTGACTGGAACATTGCCAATTCCTTTCTTGATATACTTGTTGACATTTAAGCTAATTCTGCCATTGCCCAATTCTGGGGAACTCCTCAGAATAGCAGTGAGAAGTGGCTGGTTGATTACATTGATTTTACACAAGAAAAGCTAGCTGGAAAATGAAGAGTCAGCTACATTCTGTGTTTCCCCCAAAATAAGACTGAGTCTTATATTAATGTTTGCTCCAAAAGATGCATTAGGGCTTATTTTCTGGTTAGGTCTTATTTTCAGGGAAATACGGTACTAAATGCATCCATCTGGCTGACAATCTTAACTGGGGATTATTTTGGGGATGGGGCTTATATTATAACTGTCCTGAAAAATCATGCTAGGGCTTATTTTCCAGCTGAGTCTTATTTTGGGGGAAACATGGTAACTGACCTACCAAAACTGCTAATAAACTCCAAGTATTTTGCTGCAGAACTCAAGTTGTATGGCAGGATCCTTTTCTCTGATCTATTTTGTGGTAGCTCTGATTTATTACATATAGTAACTGTGGTGTTAGACACAAATCAAGTTCTTCCTCCGCTACATATATTCTTTTGCCTTGCAAAACTGTCCTTCAGGGGGGGAAAAATAGGAAAGACCACTATATATATGCCATCTTGAGCGCCTGAAAGAAAAGTTATTATAAACCTAACAAATACTAGTAGCTTGCACTTTATTTTCTAAATTAGAAGCAGAGAGCTATGATTTGAGAATACAATACTGAATTTTAAAAACCAGAATATTACTACTACATGAGACTCTTTCCAATTTGGTTATATTAAACCAAATTGGAAAATAAACAATAAAATGTATCTGAAGTATATGTATCTTTTTTTAAAAAAAATGTTGAATTGTGTATTTAAAAACATAATTCTAGGAATGTAATTACCTTGCTTTAAATTATCATGTGAGAGGAATGAAGGAGGGAGAGTGGGAGACTAGGAGTTTATGATAAAAGTAAAAGACAGAGCAGTGAGCGCAAGTGGTTAGAATGCAGTATTGCAGGCTAATTCTGCCCACCATTTGGAGTTTGATCCTGATGGGTCTCAAGACTGACTCAGCCTTCCATCTTTCCACGGTCAGTAAAATGAGGACCCAGTTTGGTGGGGCAATATGCTGACATTTGTAAACCACCCAGAGAGTGCTGTAAAGCACTATTGGATGGCATATAAGTCTAAGTGCTATTGCTATTGCTAAAAGTAGGAAGTACAAAGTATGGAAAGGAATGGAGTAGAACCAGGGCTTTGTTTTCTCATAGAATGCTCAGAACGGAGTTCTGGCACCTTTTTTGGATGGAACCTTGAAGGGTAGGCAAGGCAGGTTGTATGACATGTGTGAGTTCCGGCACCTTTTTCTTTTACAAAAAAAGCACTGAGTAGAACAATCATGACTGGTCCTGAAGGCTGAAAGTAGAGATGTGGTTTGACCATCCCTTTGAAAGCACAGCCAGTTCATGCAAACAGTACTGCTCATCCATTTTCATTAAAAAAAAATCACCATGGAAAACACTGTGAGATATATTAGATACATCCGTTCCAAAATGATATAGTAACAAAATCCAATCTGGAGGTGGAAGATTTTAAATCTCAAGTTACTCTCCACACCCATTTTGAGGGTTTATGGACAATGGATAAGTAGCTTTTGAACATTTGGCAGATGTAATAGGAACTCCTCTCCAGAGGAAGATATTAGGATTGTGGAACAGGAGAAAGAACTCAAAAATCCCAAAACAGGTTCTTATCTTTAAAAAGCTAAAAGCTGCTTTTTAGCTTTCAAACATTCAAAAGAGGGAAATATGTATATAGATAGTCCTCCTTTAGTGACTACCTCAGACAGCAATGTGATCTGGTGAAAGATAGTAAAAGAGAAAAAAATAACTCAGAGTGATAATTTACCAAATCCTTCACCTGGCACAGATATGAAACCTGCAACTCTGATGATGCTAGTTAATTTTCAATTTACATAGTAAGTCATACGATTCCTGGGAGGACTTTACAAAGCAGCTCTTTTAGCTTGCAAAATATAGGGGCTGTGCTCTCTTTCTTTTCCTCACCAGCTTAATTAAACAAAAAAGAGTTTCTGCAACAAAGGAAGGATCAATAGTTAGTCTAGGTCTGGAAGTTAGGAAAAAGCCAAACAAAATGCAAATCATCACAATTGATTGGTTGGCAGTGGTAAAGAGATAGTTGGGCCCAAAATCTGCTGGACTAATTAATTGTTCCTGTCTAAGACACAACTTGACATAACTATAAGTTTTAATAAAGAATTCACAGTGGTAGGCCAAAAGGGAAACAAAGTCAAAATACAAAATATAGAGGCCCATTCATAGCTGAAACTAAGCACACCCAGGCTATGTTCAGATCCAATGACTTCTAAAGCACAGTTACTACACCAGAATTCTGCACCTTTATGGAAACTTTGTAGTCCTGATCAGTGAGAAACATGCTATTATTTGTTGGGACTGGTTCAAATAATTTGTGATTAGAGGAGTAATTGCCTCTGCCTTTTAAGGGTGACAAATAGAAGTACATGTACAAACACCTCAATTTCAGTGACAAAATAAATATTCTTGAAAGCCAGTATGAGACATAGTTGTGAAGCTGGATGTGAACATTACTGAGAAGTATGGATTCTTCTCATTAAACTAATATTAAAAAACAATATAAATAGCCTTTGGCTTCTAGATGGAAGGCAGGAATATAAATATACAAAAAACTGTATATGCTTTGAAAATTATTTGGAAAAGAGGCTTGAGACTCATATAAACACGGAATTTATTTGCTCTTATGGCTCCCTAAAGTAGCCATAATTTTTAAGGCTTCCAACAGTGGCTGGAAAATATACCACACCTTTAAGGAATCCACTTCTTAAAATTATTCTGACTCTTAAAGCAATGGCACCTTTTGTTTTCCCAGAAAAAATAGAAACTTGAAAAATACTGGGCTCCTTTAACAAAAGACACAGAGCACTACCTCTGATTTTTCTTAATCATTTTCATTAAACCCCCTATGACAAATAACATTGGTTGGGTATCCCATAAACCAGTGTTTCTCAATCTTGGCCATTTTAACATGGTACAACCTCAACATATGACTAACATACTGTCACAGTGGCCTGCTTCATATCTAAATAGCAATTCATAATAAGTAGTAGTAAAAATTATCTATAAAGTCCAGTAGCTGTGTTCACATAACACACTAAGCCAAAACAAGCCTTGTTATCTCTTAAAGTGATGTATAAACTCAATCGCACAGTACTTGACATCAGGAGTAGTAATACAAGCTACCTGTGAAAAAGGAGTTCCCACTCGAGTATTTTCCAATAACAATTGAAATGGATTATTTCTGATCAAGGTTTCCCTACAGCATTTCCATTTTCCTCTCCTTCTGTTCTTTCTTTCTTGGGAGAAAAGAAATTGTCAAACTACTAAGCTATTTCCCCACACACACACCTGCAAATTATTTTAGGCTTTGCACACTATAAAAAAAAGATGTTGAGACTCTAGAAAAAATGCAGAGAAGAGCAACAAGGATGATTAAGGGAACTGGAGGCTAAAACATATGAAGAACGGTTACAGGAACTGGGCATGGCTAGTCTAGTGAAGAGAAGGACCAGAGAGACATGATAGCAGTGTTTCAATATTTGAGGGGCTGTTACAGAGAAGAGGGGAGTCGACCCATTTTCCAAAGCATCTGAAGGCCAAACAAAGAATAAAGGATGGAAACTGATCAAGAGGAGATTCAACCTAAAATAAGGAGAAATTTTCTGACAGTGAGAACAATTAACCAAGGGAACAATCTGCTTTCAGATGTTGTAGGAGTTTCATCACTGGAAGCTTTCAAGAAGAGACAGGACTGCCATCTGTCAGAAATGGTATAAGGTCTCCTGCTTGGGTAGTGGGGGCGGGTTGCACTAGATGACCTACAAGGCCCCTTCTAATTCTGTTATTCTATATCTTGAGGTTGTTTCAAACCTGCTATGACTTTTAGGTGTGGCTGTGCTATTTTGGATACCCAAAACCCCACTTGAATTTCAAAATAGAAGAAATGATGCTGAAAGAATTTGAACAACTGAAATTCGATTTTTTGGGGGGGGCAGCTAGAGAAATTGGTATGGTAATGAATTTGTCACTTGCTAAGTTACATGTTGCTGCAGCTGCGGTGTTCATGTGGTTGTCATATGACAGACCTAGAACTCAGAATGCCTCATGAGTCTTGCAATGTCTCGATGGCTCATTGTACTTAATTCAAATGCATTTGAAAATCACCAGTGAGTCACTAGTAGTAAAAACCATGACCTGCGCTGATTAGCTGGAATACCTCAAATGCACTATGGTGAGAACAAACAGTATAAGCTTTTCACATTGTCACAAAATTAGGGAACACAAATACATAAATTAGTCATACTTCTGCTTCATCTCTTCTGTCCCTCTTAGACTCAGAGGGAAAATTCTTACCAAAATCTTCTCATGGCTGAGTTAATTTTCAATTTGCGGTGAACTCAGACATATGACAATCCACTTGCACTCTGATTGTCCCATCACTTCCAGGCTTCTGTCCACAATTCTGGTGTCCCTGTAGACAAGATGAAGAAAACAGATGAGAAACAAATGCTAATTAGGAGAAACTCAACTTCTCAACCTCAGCAAACTTTAAGATGTGTGGACTTCAATTCCCAGAATACATGCTGACTGGAGAATTCTGGGAGTTGAACTCTACACAGCTTAACATTGCTGAGGTTGAGAAACACTGTATTAGAGAAAAAGGTAAAGGTAAAGGTTCCCTCGCACATGCGTGCTAGTCGTTTCTGACTCTAGGGGCCAGTGCTCATCTCCGTTTCAAAGCCGAAGAGCCAGCGCTTGTCCAAGGACGTCTCCGTGGTCATGTGGCTGGCATGACTAGACACCAAAGGCGCAAGGAACGCTGTTACCTTCCCACCAGAGTGGTCCCTATTTTTCTACTTGCATTTTTACATGCTTTCGAACTGCTAGGTTGGCAGAAGCTGGGACGAGTAACAGGCGCTCACTCTGTTACGCGGCACTTGGGATTCGACCTGCCAAACTGCCGACCTTCTGATCGACAAGCTCAGCGTCCTAACCCACTGAGCCACCGCGTCCCTGTATTAGAGAAAGGGGCCAGCTAAAGTCAAGGTTTTGTCACAGTGAGAACAAAAAAAATGTTCTACAGTTGGGTTTAACTATGGTTCCTGATGACAGGTTTCATCTTTCTGCTTCTCCTTTCTACTGTACTTTGATCAAAAAATCAGTTAACCAAAGGAGTAGATGACTCCACGTTCTGCCTTTCTTTTCTATCAGGGTAAGTCAGTGCAGTGGGAGAGGCAGACAAATAGCGGTAAAGATGTCCACTGCATTGAAGGAGGGGGCTCACTAAGTTTCTTTTTCCAAGCTTTCCAAAGAAAGATTTGACTCCATAGCCAACATGCTCTATTGCAGGGCTTTTCAACCAGTGGTACGGGTACCACCTATGGCACATTGGCACCTGGCAGGTGGTACGCGACCATCCTAGATAAGTGGTAGCAGGGGAGGGGAATGAGCTGAATTGGTGGTAGCACCGCACAAGCCTGAGCGAGAGATGGCTGGAGCTGCAGGGCTGTCAGGGCTCAGCGGATGCACCAGGATCAGTGCTTCTTCAGGGCTGTCAGGGCTCAGTGGAAGTGCCAGGATCAGCGCCAGGCTCCAGCTGGAGCTCGGTGCTGATCCTGGCGCTTCTGAGCCTAGAAGAAGCACCAATCAGCTGGAATATTGCAGCATCTCCAGGGTCTTGTGATTTACATTCAGATGCTTGGCAACTGATTCATATTTATGACGGTCACAGTGTCCCAGGAACATGTGAAGTGACCAAAACCTGCTGCAACCACCCACCAGAGTGGGGGGGAAATAAAAACCAAACACCCCACCCCCACCCCACCCTCTCTGCCAATCCTCAACAGAAATGCTCACAACAATGAACACCTCAGACAGGAGGAAGAGCGCCGCCGGGCGGGCAAGCAGGTAGGTGTCTTGCTCGGCTTTGGCTTGGGGGGCACTTTTTTCAGTGCCATTGTAACTGAACAGTCACTAAGCGAACTGTTGTAAGTTGAGGACTACCTGTACTTCATCACTTTTTTCCTTTTTTTTTTTTTGGTCGTCAAGTTTTTGACACCTTGCTAGGCCACTGGTGGTACTCGGATGTTGCCATATCCTAAAAGTGATACAATGGGCGAAAAAGTTGAAAAGCCCTGCTCTATTGCATTAAAACATGAATTGGAATTAAGGAAAAAGCAAATTAAAATATATAGAGAAGAGGAGAAAAGCACAAGTTGCATTTAAATGAAGAAGGATGTCATGTCATTGTTACTTGCCTATCAGTGGCAGACAAACAACATAAGATGGTCTCTTAATAAATGGCATTATTTTGCTCTGATGCCTCATTTGATTATATTCTGGAACAGGTCTGTTTATCCTGTAGCTGGTAGCCAGAGATCAAGAAAATCGCTGGTGTGTTTGTTCCAGATCTTTTTCTTTTTTGAATCCTAAATCTTCTTCTGTAAGTGTCCCCCGCCACCTACTGGACAGGTTTGATAGAAAATAGAAAATGGCAAAGATAAGACACAGGTTTTTGAGCTTCCATAATTCTTCCTCAGGCAAAGTAGTCAAGAGAAAAAGAGGGGTGCCCCTAATCATTGCAAGAACACAGATGAAGAATATTGCTCCACCAGTTCTAAAAATTTCTTAAATGAGATCTGTTTCTTTCTTAGCACGCAAATATACAATATTCCTTGACAGAAGGAAGAGTGGAAATACAAATGAATTGGAGAGTTTTATACTAATAATCTGAATAGAAGTCGATTAAAAAAAAACCTGGGATTTTTACCTAGTGGCAAGGCTCATGAGCTTCAGGTAGTAGAAAATCCTCAGCTCTACTGAGGTGAGTATTCTTCAAATCATACAGAAAACAAACATAAACATGTTTGCTAGCAGAAAAAAGACTCAGGTTCCTTAATTTAAAAAAGAGCATGCAATTATAAGTGCAGAAATATTCCTCAGATAAACAGGCTTGAAGTGTACAAATTACCCAAAAGGCTGATATTTAAGCCCCTCAGTCTGCTTTAGGCCCTAAATGGCTGTTGTAAGTGCATCTACTCACCCCTCACAGATTTACATAGAAGGCTTCTGCTGTTCTCGGTGCCCTCCTCTTCATCAAGTTTCTTTTATCCTAACCAGTATCTCACAAATAGTTTTTCTGAGTTTTAGGTTAACTTAGAACTCTTTATTTTAGAATTTTATGGCTGATATGAGGCAAAATCAATAAGGTGGGGGGGGGAATTGTGTACAGACGCACATTTGGGAGTAATGCTTTTAGCCAACCATTCATTAGATTCTAGAGGGTGTAAAAACTTTATTAAAAATATAAATGGTAAACTTGGGCATTTCTGAGGAAACTGTAACCTGAGAAATGTTTTTTTTCCTGTCCAAGTTATTTTTCAAACTCAAATTAATGGAAGGGTGTTGGATTCAGAAACCAGTCATAGCAGGGTGTCCCAAAATGTCTGTCCGCTTACCCAGAGTTTATTACTTTTATACAGTTTTAACAAGCAGCAAAGAGCACACAGCAACAACATTGTAATTGGTGTATTCCCTTGTCAATCTTTTAAGAACATCCCAGCCAGGGTAGAGTCTCACATATCTTGATGGTTCCTGGCAGTCCCTGGTGGTGCTAATTGGGGTGAGCTCATAGACATGAGCAGGGTTAGGCAACCTCGGCTCTTTTATGACTCATGGACTTCAACTCCCAGAATTCCTGAGCCAGCTGGCTCAGGAATTCTGGGAGTTGAAGTCCATGAGTCATAAAAGAGCCGAGGTTGCCTACCCCTGGACATGAGGTAAACAAGATATTGAGGCATGGCAGTTTGCTGCACACGGCCCCTTCGTAACCTTTATATGACCTCTATCTCTACAGAAGGGACCAAGGAACCTCCCAGAAATATGCCTTTTTTAACTGGTACTGTATTATTAAACCCAATAGAACATTTATAGGAATATAATCTTTCAAAATTTCAGTTACGTAACTTAGGGAAAACTGAGAAGAAATATCTATAGCAGGGGTGTCAAACTCGCAACATCATGTGATGTATTGCAATGTATCACGACTTTTTTGCCATTCTGGGCAATGGGATGGGCGTGGTTTCGCTATGATGCATCCGGCTTGTGAGCAGGCAGTTGGACACCCCTGATCTATAGGCAACCTAAGCATCCATCTACCAGGGCGACATTCATATGTGCTTATAAAAGTTGGATGTTAAATATCACACTGGCTTTTTGGCTGCCTGGGCAAACATATTTTATGTTTTGCAATTTCACTGTGTTCATTAAAGCTTGCATTATTCTTTGCCAGAAGCGCAATGATGTTCAAAGAGGATAACTTATGGGTCAAATAATAAAATGTTTATTAAGTTACCACACTCCTTCTTTCAAAGTCTTTGTCTCCGTGACCTTTTTTGTCGAGCTAAACATTGTCCTTGTTGTAGATGCTGATTGTCTTCATTCCTGTTGTTTACAACCACTTGCCTTGCATGTTGATGTCTGTATAATTCTACCCTTGCAGCTGAAACCTGAAAGATGTATCTCTTTCTCTTTCATGACTTATTCCATTTACTTCTATGAATTATTGCATGCTGTCCCAAACACAGCAGGAAAACATAATAATGACAAGTCTATTGTTGGGTAGCTGCCTGACCTTATCACGTCTTGTTTTTAAAATTAGGAAGGAACTTTTCCATCCTGCTGTTCTGCACTTGGCTACCCTGCTGCTTTTTGCTTCTTAGAATGACCCTCAAAGGCTGTTGTCTTTGGATTCAACAGCTGTTACCGCAGCCATGCCAGATTTTGGACAGAAGGCATTCAAGAGTTGGAATTCAAGATCTAGTCTTGTTGATATGCTGTTATAATGGACCAACAGGGGGCAGTAACATTGCAACCTAAATAACTCACTACTAGAAGACCTGACATTTTCCATGCTGGGCACACAAAATAAAAACATTTACGCAAATCAGTGGTTTTTTTTGAGATGCTTGGAGAGCAGTACTAGGCTTCCGAGTTTAAAAAATGTGCATTAGAACAAGTAAAGGATACAGTACAAATAACTTTGGTCACCAGTTAGTGAAACCAATATAGGTAGCCCTCAACTTACAACTGTTTGTTTAGCTAGGATGCTGCTGAAAATGGTAACTTACAAATGGTCCTTGCACTGAAAACAATTGCAATGTCCCTGTGGTCCAAATTTCAGGCCCTTAACAACCAGTATGGATTTACGATGGTTGTCCCATCCCGGGATCATGTGATGATCATTTGCAAACTTCCCAGCAGCTTCCAACAAGCAGTCAATTGGGGAAGCTGGATTTGCTTAATGACTTGACTGTGCTGATTCATTTAATCATTGGGGGTGGGCGGGAGTTCATATAATTGGGTGCAATTCACTTCACAACCAGCTTGCATAGCTATGGAAGTTCTGAGTCCCAATTATGGTTGTTAGTCAAGGACTATCTGTAACTGACTTGAAAACAATTCATGCTCTTCCCAGGGCCAGCTGTTTTCTAAGTTCTTTTTTTTTGTTGTTGTTGTTAGCTGCGAAGTCGTGTCTGACCCATCGCAACCCTATGGACAACGTTCCTCCAGGCCTTCCTGTCCTCTACCATGTTCTGGAGTCCATTTAAGCTCACGCCTACTGCTTCAGTGATTCCATCCAGCCACCTCATTCTCTGTCGTCCCCTTCTTCTATTGCCCTCAATCTTTCCCAGCATTAGGCTCTTCTCCAGTGAGTCCTTCCTTCTCATTAGGTGGCCAAAGTATTTGAGTTTTAGCTTCAGGATCTGGCCTTCTAAAGAGCAGTCAGGGTTGATCTCCTCTAGGACTGACTGGTTTGATCACCTTGCAGTCTAAGTTCTTATTTACAACTTAACTGCCTATAAACTGACACCTTGTTGATTACCAACACACGTAATCCAATGTAACTGCATTAACTGCTATTGCGGAATTTTCTTCAACAGGAGTCTGCCTCTATTCCAGATGCGATGGACTTCTATCCTTGTAATTCCTTAGTGTTCTGTACCAGCCTACTACCGGCCCTGCAGAAAAGGCAGGGACAACCCCTTTTACAAGAAGGCAAGAGGCTGGAACTAAGCCTGCCAAATTTATTAACATAAAAACATAAACAGAGCAAACAGAGCAAAGTGAGCAAACACGAACCATGAAACAGGAGCTATTCAAACAGTTGCCTTCAGCAAACCAGCCCTCCCACACATTCCCCTTTTCAACAGTTCAGGGCGTGGCTTCTCTCTGCCTCCTTCTGAGGTGCCCCATTGCCTTCCTCTGTTTACTCCTGATTGACTGCCTCCTGCATCGGGCGTCCTTGAACAGGGCCAGCTGTGGGTCATCTTCATCCACGCTGTCAGGCTCACACAGCTGGGTCTGCGTCGTGACCAGGTGGGAGGGGCCTGGCTGAGGGCTCTGCGGAGCCCCAAGGCCATCATCAGCAAGGTCTCCAACACCCCCCTCCTCCTCCTCTGAATCGTCTGACCCAACTGCCGAACCCACAGGCTGACCCTGAATCACAACACTTAGTTTCATAGACTCACACTTTTTCTGCATTTGGTCACTGTACAGTGATGGTAGACAGCTGAATATATGAGTAGGCCAAACTGAAAATGAATGCTTTTGAAGAAAAATGAGCATTTTGTCCATGATGGCCCATTTACATGTGAATTGCTTTGGATAATACTTCAGTTTGAGTGATGTGTTCGTATAAACACTAATGGTATAATCCTACGTACGTATGTTCCTGTATTATTTAATTACCTTAGCATGACCGTTTTAGCTGCATGTGTAAATAGGTTTTCACTTTTATCATCAACAGGTGAGTTCTAAAAATTTTCAATCACTAGCACTTAGATGGAAAGCTGAGTCAACCTTGAGCCAGTCAGAATTGAACTTTTGGCAATTGGCAGAATAACATTTGACATACAGAAATATGATAAAATTATAATACAGAAGACTTGCTTCCTAGGTAATAAAATTATGTCGTGTAAAGCTCTCCTTACAATAAACTCATGTTCTCTTGTCACCAGCACAATAAATGATGGTTACTATTGCATAAGTGGGACGCGGTGGCTCAGTGGGTTAGGACGTTGAGCTTGTCGATCAGAAGGTCGGCAGTTTGGCGGGTCGAATCCCGAGTGCCGCGTAGCAGAGTGAGCGCCTGTTACTCGTCCCAGCTTCTGCCAACCTAGCAGTTCGAAAGCACGTAAAAATGCAAGTAGAAAAATAGGGAACACTACGGTGGGAAGGTAACAGCGTTCTGTGCGCCTTTGGCGTCTAGTCATGCCGGCCACATGACCACGGAGACGTCCTCGGACAAGCGCTGGCTCTTTGGCTTTGAAACGGAGATGAGCACCGGCCCCTAGAGTCGGAAACGACTAGCACGCATGTGCGGGGGAACCTTTACCTTTATTGCATAAGTGGAAGGTAGGCTAACCTCTAACAACTTCTCCAGGGAAGAGACAGATTGGTATCAAATGTTGTTGAAAGAAATTGAAATTGCCAAATTTCAGCTGAAAGCACAGCTGTGGTTTTCTTCAGTGCCTGAATGAGAGACTAATACACTACCCAAAATATGTAGTTATTGAGTTCCACCAGAATCAATGTTAATAAGATAGTGAATGATCCAACAATTTACAAAAGAACATACAACTGTGTTATAAAACCTGTTTATTATAAACAGTTTTCAAAGTATCAGCACCTCTTTCACCAAGGAACAGAAGAAGCATATAATAATTACAAACTAACGATGCTTAGGGACAAGATAAAAGGAATCTTACTCAAGCTTACATCATCTCCGAAGAATTAACAACAAAATCACCCAAATCAATAAGCGCACTTATAGAAGAAAACAGAATGAATCTGCTTCATGTACTGCTTCATGTCATTTTTCAACTCTATTTTTCAAATAAGCATTTTTCTAAATAAACAATTAGAAAGCTATATAAAAAAAGAAAATTTTACAACAGTATATATTTTGTTCCTTTTTAAAAAAAAGTCAGACATTTTATATACTGTGTATTTTGGAACAACTCTTTGGTTTTGATAAAGTGTGGTTTTCTGTATGACAAGAGGCAGTGTGAAAAAGCTGTCATTCAAAAGTGTTGCAAACAACGCAATGGGTCTCATTGCCATGTATCCACAGCACTAACAGCCTTATTTTTCCAAGATGGTTTTAAAAGGAGTATTAAGGAGTGTTTGCTGAAGGCAATAGTTTGAAATGTTTACAGTACAAACAAGCACTATGATTTACTCTTTTGTAAACTGAATTGTTTGGAAATTTTACATTAAATTCTCCCAAACAGTTATGGCCACATGTAGCCAAATCATCATCCATTTGTACCCAATAGCTACAGCAGACCTGTTAATATGATCACATACCTCTTTTTATGATAGCAATACACATGTGCCATAGCCTAAAAGTTCTATCCCACAATACTCTCCCAAATAATGTATGTTTAAGAGTTTTGTTCAAACTGGATATCCAGGTAGAAGCATAAGAAACTCCAAAGAGTAACAAAGCAATCATTTACTCAAACTCTTCTGTGTGCCACTCTTGAAGAAAACTTTAATTAACTAAAAGGAATAGCCAGATTTCAAAGAAACAAGAAATGCCAAGAAAAGAATCTGCTTTTATGATGCAGTTATATCTGTAATTAAAGCGAGCTTACTTTATTGCAATAAGCAAACAATTATTTAACACACAGCAATTCCTGCCTTTCATTTCAAATATCTTTGAAATATGCTGGAGAAGAGGATGTTAATATAGGCTGGCCATGATTTTTCCATGCAATTTTTGGTTGCCTATCATTACCTTCTGGACTGATTTCCAGTTACTTAAAATCATTTTACTAAATTTAATAATTTGAAGGCAATATTCTTTATGACTATTTAGTTCATATAATTTTAGTTTATCATATTTTATTGTATTATGTTGATATTATGACATAATTTGATGAAATAAACTGAACATTAATATTGATTTCTATCTTGATTTGGAGAATTAAGAATATTTCTGGATCTTCCCATCTATCAATAAATAATCTCCATTATACTATTAAAGAAATACAGATCTCCATCAAGGAAATCAGCTCTGACCTGCAAAACAAAACCCAAACAAGCCATAAGAAATATATATGTGTGTGTGTGTATGTATATATATATATATATATATATATATATATATATATATATATATATATATATATATATATATATATATATATATATATATATATATATATATATATATATGTACACACACACATATATACATATACATATGTGTGTGTGTGTGTGTGTGTGTGTGTGTGTGCATGCTTCAAACAGGACTTAGCCAAATATGGAAGAATGAGCTGCCATGATACAAAAGCCCTGCTGTTCTTCTCAGTGTTGCAAATATTAAAAGTTTTTATTTTTATTTAGTGGCCTGATAGTCATATGCAAGGCTCAAAGCACATAGGCAATGACAAAAATCTACAACTCCTTGAAGCACCTGCAATCTCACACATCTGTTTTTGCAGACAAGATAAACCTAGAGAAGATAGGTAATAGGACAGCTAGTTCTTTCATGGTCTACTTCAGGGGTCTTCAAACCTGGCCCTTTTATGGCTGAGGAATTCTGGTAGTTGAAGTCCACAAGTCATAAAAGGGCCAAGTTTGAGGACCCCTGGTCTACATATGCCAACAATGAGAAAGGAGAATGAACAAGCAGAGGACTAAAAAGAAGCAATGGTGATCGAAGGGATCCCAAGCTACAGAGTAGAGGAGAACTGTGGAGGGAACATCTTCCATGAATTGAGAATTGAGAGAGAAGCAGCTGGTAGGAGAGGTTGTCTAAAAAGGAATCAAATCAGAATTAGAAAAGATAACCATGCAACAGCAAGACCTGAATTAAGTATCACTGCAGAGGTCAATGAGAGAAAGGAGTCTAAATTAGAAGGGAAATACATGAGGATTTTTCTTCCTTTCCCTTCCTTTGGGTAGTAAAAGAAAGGAGAAGAATTTTCTCTCTTAGAAGAGAAGGCAAGCCTAGCAAAGGAACTTATTAGGATTTAAAAGCAGGCATTTTGATAAATGATTGTGAAGATGGGAGGATGCAAAAAAGAGAAATTTAAGAAACTTTTCACCTGTTTTAACTTTTAAACAAATTACATAATTATCTAAAGGATACTAATACTTGTTAAGTTAAACATATGCCTTGATTCCTTCCATTCATATAAATTAGGAATAGGATGTTGAATATGCATACAAACTATCAATTATTATTATCTTTTGTAAATAGCAATAACTTTCACTTTAATATGTCAGTTCCACGCTTGTCTAGATTGGTTCCTATCCTCATCAATTTCCCAAAATTAATATTTGGAAGACCAGATCCCACCTAGGTATGTTCTATAAAAATGGCTAATAATTATGCAAATACATTCATTTCCCTTCAAGCTCTTTCTGTTAATTGGTTATAAGAAGAACTGAACAAATTATCAAGAATGTCAGTGTGACTTTTCTGACTTTCTGAATTATTTTTCGGAGGGGTTTTATTAGGTTTATAAAAGCTTAACCAAAAAAGTAGAATTATTACCATATTGCAAAAGATGACTGCAAATTAATATTGTGTGTTCAGAATGCTCATAAATTGCCCACTAGACAATCAAATGCAAATTGTCATAACAGAGTGCTTGTATAGCTTTAACCCAATAATATATAAGTTGGGGGATTATGACATCCTCAAACTTTTCCAAAAAGCAGCCACATGAGGAATGAAATATTTTTTGACATTTTTTTTCATTACCTAGCTGTTTTCAGAAAATATTTTTTTTACTCCATCAAGACTTCATAAAGTTAAGACTTGCAGAATTTCTGCATAGAAGAATTGTAGCCAACTGTAAACATGAATTTAGCCTCCAGGATTTCATCTGGGTTAATATTCCTTGAAAGTCTCCCGTGTGGGTAACCTCTTTCTTTCATGCTATTCCCAAGTTTTCCTTCATCTTTTCATATACCACATAACTGATGCTGACAGCAGGAAGCACCTTCATGAAGTTTGGGGCTATGCCTCTGTATAGTCCAAGGATTCCTTCTTTGGCAATAATTTTTCGGAACAGGCCAACCATGTTTAGCTGAGGGCCACTTTCTACCATTGCTACAGAAAATTGAAAAGGAAATATATATATATATATTATTTAAGTTGTCTTAATAAATAGAAGAAATCTGACTTAGTTGTGCTTCCCTTTCAAGTAATACATTATTTCCCTCTGTATTATGTCTACAAAGCTAATTTTTTGCATGCATACCCACAAACATATTTCTCCTGTATTTGAGCTTTTCAACCCTATAGTCTACATGCAGGACTTTCTATGTACTTCGTTTGTAATTCCAAAGTTCCGGCAGAATGGCTGAGACTAGAATATTCAGACACTTTTCTTTCTTTTTCTTTTTCTTTCTTTCTTTCTTTCTTTCTTTCTTTCTTTCTTTCTTTCTTTCTTTATTTATTTATTTATTTATTTATTTATTTATTTATTTATTTTACTTTAATTCCATTTATATCCCGCCCTTCTCCGAAGACTCAGGGCGGCTTACAAGCTTAGCAGTATGTGAGGGAAAGTGGTAAAATGGATCTCTTAAGTTTCTGTAACATTTAGAATGCTGTGCCTTTGCTTCCCACAAAATAGAAAATAGATTCAAAAATGTCTCATATCCTGTAATAACTGCAGGTTATTTGTTCCCCCAACAAGATACAAAGCAAAAGGGGGTCCTATGGGTTAAAACGGATAGAACAAAGCCTTATTCTAAAACAACCTTTTATGCTAACCAGGCTTCTACCGGTCAGGAAAGTTTTTTATCATTATTGATACAATTTGGTAAAGATCTAATTTTGACGGAAGTGGAAACCTGTGTATCAACTCCATCATTTTAGATGAAATGTCTATTATCAGATCCTTCATTTGGATAAAAAAAAAGTGTGTATTGAAAGAAATCTATGTATCAATAAGTATTGTGAGTAATATCTATCTCCCAAAATGTCAATAGAAATTCTCAGTCTTCCAGATAACGTTTTTTCCCAAAGGTGCTTTTCCAAAAGGCAACTGGACTTTGTTTTCATTGAAGACGTTTCAGTTCTCAGCCAAGAAGCTTCTTCAATTCTGAGAATTGAAGAAGCTTCTTGGATGAGAAGCAAAACATCTTCAAGCAAAATAAAGAAAATTCCATAGAGGTTTGCTACCTCACTTGCACTGAGGGAGATCAAGGTATTCGGCAGACTTTAAAGACATAATGCAACTTTTTAAAAAGTGATCACTGATGGCAGAAGGCTACATACATAAAATTCCAGAAGAAAAGGGTAGCCAAACTCTTAATGATCAACAGTATCCTTAAATATTCATCCCTCAAGTTATCTCTTCCACATAGGCACAGTAACATAACTTCCAACACTCACCTTGAGCTTGCATTCGAGTTCGGATAAGGGCAAGTGGATAACTGGATAACTGGCCACAAGTACTGGATAAAGTACCGCATCCAAGCAATACTAATACACCAGGGTTGGCAGAATCAGTGGCATATTTTTCTAACCAAGTTTTTTTCAATGCCTGTCAGAAATATAATGATTTAGTTAGTTCATATATAGTTCTAAACCCATGAAAGGATGTGGCTACATTTTTATGACCTTCTGAAAATGGGATAAGAGTTGAAGCCTTCAAAAACACGTTGAACAAGCTAGAATACTGATCATACACTTTGAAAGTGATTTCTTTCTTTTTCTTCATTTGAGACAAATGGTTGTTTCCCTTCATCTCTCAAGTACCCTTATAAACTTGGACACTGAGTGACATTCATCAGCTGATTCACATATGTATTATGCCTAGCACTTCATCTATATTACATTGGAGCTCAAGGGCTGCTTAAGGAGGTTATGATAGAAATGAAATAGCAACTTCCATTTGACAACTCTTTGTGACAGTTCATTATACTAATTCTCCATTTTTTGCCACAAACATATTTAGTGTGCTTGTGGTTTTAAACTGGCATAGTAGCCTCATCCTCAGTTTTCAATGATCTCCCAGCAAGTCTTAGAAAAATCCCTGTGATGACTTAAATAGTGAAATTAGAGAAGCGTTTGGCTCTTCAAAACTACAGAACATCACCCATGACTATTTCTCTAAACATAATAGAAAACAACACAGAAAAAATATATATTCAGTAATACATTTTATTTACCCTTAAGCTGAATACACATTATCTTTACATACATTTTAATATATTTTAAATCATAATGGTATTTATGAGTTTGCATATATGGTATATCTCATCAGTGTTTGGGATGAAGCTTATTGTGCTGCCACCACGTGGCTGTTTTGGAGAAATTACAATGTGAGCAGTCAGACCCTCCTACCCTATGATGTATTTCCTCTTCCCTCCCCTTTCTGGGATGGACTTCCTCCTCCTTTGTCCCTGGAGAATCTCTCCTCCATTAACCTGCTAACATGTGACAACAGCAGACATGTGCAGACGCTGGGAGTATTACCATTTTCTGACCTTGGAGATAACTTGGAGATAACTTGGAAATATCTTGGAAATGCTGTACAAACATCATCTTAATGCACCCCACCTACTGTATTCGACTCTACATGCAATAAAGGTATTTATATATGATAAAAGGTGTTTTCCACGAGTTTAACTATCTGGAGAGGGCTGTTAATGACATCTGCTTATATAGACCATAGAAGTCTTAACAAGAGATTAATAACAGTACAATGGCTTGGATCCAGGATACTTATTAAAAGAAATCTCTACATAAGTTTAATATTCTGCCTACTTCAATATTTGATCTTGTATTGTTTACTCACAACCTATTGCTCATGCAATTCAGAAAACAACTGACTGATGATATGGCCACCATATCATAATGTAGCTTTATACGGATGATTTGGGTCTGGGCTGAAGTGTAGAAACATTTTATTCTACAAGCAGAGCTTTGATCTTCTTCTCCCATTGCCATAGTGTCTCTGGTAGAGTGACATGCCTACTAGAATTATAACTGGAGGTCACCACCACAGGTTGGCTTCAAGCAGAACTGGAGAAGCTCAGGATTTCAGCTTCCACTGCCAGCCACCAGCTGAGAACATGACTCAACAAGAGCAGGAGGACCAGGAGATCGTTTTGGAGGAACCAAACAGCCCAAGACAGTACCCTGAGATGGCACTGACTAGTAACTGGTATGTCAAAAGATCTGGCTATGGGTTTGGCCACATGGCTGATTGGGTTGTCTGGAGGACTATGTGCAAGACTGAATTATTTTATAAATTTTCACAACACATCTGTAAGTCACAGAATAATGATGCTTACAGAAACATACTTAAGAGAATCTGCATTCTTCAGCTATATTGATACTGCAGCTTCCAGAACTCGACCATTATGGATAGTCTCTATTTTCAGTTTTGGAATATGCCACATTGAGGAAGACTGACTGAGGGGCAAGAAAGCCAGGATCCAATGCTTCATAAGTCAAGGTCTTACTGAGTACTACATTCTTCTTTTCACTTCTGCTCTAAGTAGCTTGGATGGACAGCATACTCTACTTGGGAGAGATAAACAACTTTCCCTTGGCTACAGTGGGACTAGCTATGCTGTAATAAGGACTGAATTTATTTCTCCCCCTAGCCGCCATACTCCAAGTCTGACAACATGATGAGGAGAGATGACAGTCTTAGAAGAGGACAGAAAGTAATTTTTAAAAGTTCACTTCCAATGATTTACAATCATATTACATACATATTTATTTTTCCCTAAGTGTTCTGAAGTGTTCAAGCACTTTAAATCAATAAAATTACAAAAACCTGCAAATAGGAATGGAAGGAGTTTTAAGTCCCTCTTGACTAGCACTCTACAGGAACACTATCACAATTCCTATCAGCACACTCATCTTTCTTCCCTTTTCATAAACAAGTAAGTCCTTCCAGCCCCTCCATGGCTGGGCCTAATTAAATGTCAGAAACCTGTTGTTTTTTACAGAATCTTTTGCACTAAAATGAAACTGGGTTTTGCATAATCATGACCACCAGTGACTCCACCTTCAAACTTCCATCTCTGAATAAAAAACTTGGGTATAACCTATGCCAGGGGTAGGCAACCTTGGCTCTTTTATGACTTGTGGACTTCAATACCCAGAATTCCTGAATAAGCCATGCTGACTCAGGAATCCTGGGAGTTGAAGTCCACATGTCATAAAAGAGCCATGGTTGCCTACCCCTGACCTATGCAAATGCCAAGTGTTGGCTGGTGTAAACATGAAGCTCATTAAGAGATGGATATGCACTACAAATGATAATTGACATTTGTAAAATCTCTTCATATAGAATGGAAATGAATTAGGTTTAAGTGGGGTATTATAGAACAAGAAAGCGTCAGCTCAGCTAATTGCCAAGAACACAATAAATGGCTGACAGGTAGCATATGCTGCCAAATAGAGGTAGAACATTATTTCAGCGTGAAACATGTTTAAGTACATGAAGATTAATAACCTGCAGCCATTAGCAGAAACTACAGTGTAAACTACAGCAGCTGTGAAGCTAGGTAAAAAGCATGAAATTCAGAAAGACAGCTGTGTTAACTATTCAGGTCTAATAATAAATTGTTATTCTGACTTACATTAAACACTCAACACTTTCTTGAACTTCTATGCTCTTCCATTCACATAAATATTTTTCTCTTATGCCCTGAATTCAGAAGGATTTATTTTATAATTATAGTTATTGTACTTTGTTCTTTTACATCAAACAAGGGTTTTAAAAAAAACAAAAAAAACCACCATGCATTACTTTCCAAAATCAATGCAACTCTAGCTTTTGGGAAAGGGGGGTGGGGGGGTGGATCCATTTCCAAAAGTGGCTAAAGCCTGTGCTAGCTTCAGAAACTGCAGCTCTAGCCATGTGTAAGAAACTTCTTCCGGAAAAGCTGGGTTTGAAAAGGAGACAACAAAGGCAGCAAGAAGCTGGGTACAAAAAATGAAAGTTTGGTGCACAGAAGTGGGCGAGAAGGCAGTTGAGCGTCAGGTGCAAACAATGAAAGTGGCTCTGGGACTGAGGTCAAGAGATTCCTTTATTGTAGACTCCATTGTACGGTGGAATCTCACCAACATGCTTGCTTTCCCCTGAGAAAGTCAGATATCAACCTAAGTCTTTGACCTCATATGGGAATCTAGAGGACAGACCGACATATCTCTTAACTTCCCACACCAGGGAGCCCTTCCTTCCTGCTGTTGGTTCCAGCACACTGGGTGAATGAATGCTTGCCGGTACTTGCTGGAGAGCAAAAGAATGTTTGTTTGCTGGGACGTGGGCTGGGGAGAGAAGGCACTTCAGAAAGTGGACACTTGCTATGTTTCCCAGGGAGTGGCAAGCAGCCACAGTACAGTGCAAGGCAAGATGCAATGGGTCCCAAAGGACAGAGATGGGGGAGGGGCAGTCAATTGGAGGGAGTCGGATGCAGTTCCTTATTCACTGAGACTCAGGATTGGGAGGGACCAAACCTAGAATGGCTTGGCCTGGGGTGGGTGCTTGCTTAACAATGTTAATGCTGCAAACATTGACGTGTTTTTGCACTGACAATACAAGAGGCAGCCTTTTGTTTAAACTGCTTCGCTTTGAATCACAGAAGGGAGGGAAATGTCAAACGGCTATTTTGAAAAGATAAGAAATAGCCCTGCACAGAAAGGGAAGTGAAACTTCATATGTAAAACTAATTGGATAATGTGATTGATGATGTGTAAATAAGGGTGGGAATTGTGTATGATACCATGGGCTTAGGGGAGGAGATTTCAGATTCTGGCATCCATCCATGAGTGCCGCCGGTGTTTCATTATTAAGACTTTTTAGATAAAAAATGCCTGAATTTTGTTTGAATTGTCTCATTAATCAGAACCATGACAAAAACATGTCAATGTTTGCCGCATTGACAAACAACATGATTCATAGTTAACAACTGCAGTGGGGAGAGCTAAGATTGTCATCAGAAGACAGTGCAGTGCAGTCATGTAACACCACACTTTATAACTGCACCAACTAATGATGAAAATTACAGTCCCAACTAACAAGTCAAGGACTTATTCCTGTAAACCCAAATTGGATTTTCTCATAGCCGGCCATGCTTCATTGCAGCATTGCAAAGATTTCTTTTGTGATTGCTCTGTTAAGTACTCATTAAGCTACTACAAAGTAAATTATGTAAGTGATAATTCCTATTAGCATTAATCACTACTTCATTAATATATCTTCTTTCCTCCAATTTGTTCTTTCGTCCAATTTGTTCAGAGAGCAGTGCAAGTTATAATAGTGCTTATTGATTTTGGTTTAATATCCTAAGCTACATTTTATGTTTGAGATCAATGTGTAAAGCCAGTCCTTAAATCATGGTTAAAATCAGGGGTAGGCAACCTTGGCTCTTTTATGACTCGTGGACTTCAACTCCCAGAATTCCTCAGCCAGCAGGGCTCAGCTTGGAAACCTCTCCCTTTCCCCTCAGCATGGCTGGCTCAGGAATTCTGGGAGTTGAAGTTCACAAGTCATAAAAGAGCCAAGGTTGCCTACCCCTGGTTAAAATGAAGCATGGTTTAGCCGAACATAAGAATTTAAAAAGATAAGTAGTTACCACACTAATAAAACTCTTAACGTTTTAAATAAGTAGCCATTCTACCATAACATGACTATTTATTTATTAAATTCCTATGCTGTCCATCTCACCAAAGCAACTCTGGGCACCTTCAAATCTAATAAAAATTTGAAAAGTACTAAAAAAAATTACAATTAAATAGAGAAGTTAAACGTTAAAAACCAAGATGATGAATGGCCTGGGGTGAGAATTTTTTTCTAACTTGTCAGCCATCCCCAATGTGGTGGGTCCGTCAGTGCCCCAGGCCAAATGGCAGAGCCACATTTTTAGATTATTCTGGAAAGCCAGGAGTGTGGCAGCAGATGTCATACTTGATGGAAGAATGTTCCAGAAGACGGGACCCAAAGCAGAAAATGCTATTCTTCTGGACCTCACCAGCTGAAATACTTTGGCCAACGGGATCCAACGTAGATACTTTCCAGTGGAACAAGTGAGGCAGATTAGTCCATCAGGGTGAGACAGTTGTTCAGATACTCTGGACCCAGGCCACAAAGGCCTTTAAAGACAATAGCCAAACACCAGAAGAAAACTGATAGCCAGTGCAGCTTATGTAACAACGATATCACGTGTGCTCCTGAGGTGTCTCCTAAAATTGTGTTCTATACCAGTTTTAGTAATAGAAGGTAAGATTTGACTAAACTATCAAGATTTCACAGCATCTTCACAATATAATTGATAACCCTGTAGCACTAGAAAGCTTCAGAATTATCATACAAGCTTACAATTTCCCTATATATATTACCTATCTTAATGTTTTAAGGAAAAGTCACGAAAACTGATCTGCCCATATAAATTGATGCAATGTGCAACCAGTGGCATCAAAGATACAGAAATGTTGAGTCTACGTTCTGGGTTGAATCAAATATTTTATCCACAAAACATTTTTTTTCACTGCATTATTATGAAATATGTCAACTCACCTCATAAATAGCCAGATCGATGCCAGCATATGGAATTATTCCCAAAATATTAGGAATGTAACCTTTGTAAAAGGCTTTCACCCCTTCCATTTTTAAAATTTTCTTAGCACAGTCAAACATTCCTGAATATTGACCTGTTTTACCCACTGCCAGTCTTGTTTTTAATACCTAAAGAAATAGCATTGAGCAGAAATAGTTCAGAAGACAATACAATTAAATATTATATCACAAATTAATCTTTAATATAGATCCAGAGTATCGGTCATATTTACAGATGTGAGAGTTAACATATGAAAAAAGGAGTTTAAAAAGAAATGTATGGCCCAAACAAGACTTAAGGACAAGTAAATCACTCTAGAGATAAATCATTTCCTTTCGCATCAATTAATTTTGGCTGATATCCCTATCATCATAAATTTTTAAATAGGAACACATACATTAGTCTGTAGAAATAGGGTTATAGTTTTTGTGCACAACTTGGGAGATTCAAATTAGATTAAAGTCCTTTAAATTATACATGCCATAGTTCTCAACAAAGATGAGCTGTTATAGGCAACTCAATTTCAGATGGAGTATCTAATAATTCCATTGTGGTCTTAAAATCATTTAACAACAGATAAAGATATCTGAGACTTTGATGTTTTAAATAAAATTAGAAGAGAGTTTTAACTTGGTCTTCTGCACATGTAAAATGTATGCTTGATACAAAATGCTTTAAAATGGAACTCTCCTTAGCTTAAATGATTTTTAGAGTAAATATAGTTTAATATCAGATTATCATACTGAGGGAGGGAGGGAGGAAAATAAAATAGGGCATTATTAAAAAAGATGATATTATCCAATACCTACCTCCATAGGATAAATAGATGTCTGCGCGGTTGCTCCAGCCATAGAACCAGATATAAATCGTTCAATGGTTCCTATTTTTCCTTCTTCATTAACAAGCATTTTCTTATACTAAGAAGTATCAAGATACAAAAAAAAGCACATTAATTCTAGCCCCCAGAACTAATAATAATAATTCTGCCCTGGTATGTGCACAAACTCTGTATGTGTACATGTCAAAGCAAATAATTTAGTCAGTAGGTTCTTGCACCATGTCATCAGCTCCAGGCTACCCAATAGTTACTCTATTCATACATCAAATATTGATATAAATATCCATGGTGGGGTTCGTTTTTCATGGTCAAAATTGAATAAGCATAATTCCCATGATGACATTAATGATGGGCCAAACAAAGAATATATAGCAAAGCTTTCCATAACCTTGGATATCATTCATCTCTAGCCAGTGCTTTTTTGTAAAAGAAAAAGGTGCCGGAACTCATACATGTCATACAACCTGCCTTGCCTATCCTATAAGGTTCCATCCAAAAAAGGTGCCGGAACTCCGTTCTGAGCGTTCTATGAGAAAAAAAGCCCTGCCTCTAGCTCTCAGAAACAAATATAACTTTTTGCAGCAGTGAGATATAAATTTTATCACTCATATAATTTGTACAAAGTTGGCTGCTTTGCTTTAGTTTTGCTGCTATTAGTTTGCTTTTATCATGGTGTTTTTCTGTTTTATTATTAATTTGAGTATTTTCTAGTCATTGCCCATAATAATGTTCTAATACCTAAGGGGTTGCCACAAGAAAGTGGGAGTCAACCTATTTTCCAAAACCCCTGAAGGCAGGACAAGAAGCAATGAATGGAAATTAATCAAGGAGAGGAGCAACCTAGAATTAAGGAGAAATTTCCTGAGAGTTAGAACAATTGATCAATGGAACAACTTGCCTCCAGAAATTGTGGGTGCTCCAATATTGGAGGTTTTTAAGAAGAGACTGGACAGCCATTTGTTTGAAATGATATAGGGTTTCCTGCTTGACCTCCAAGGTCCCTTCCAATCTTGTTATTCTATTATTCTGTAGGCCCTATATAGCTGCTGCTGCTGCTGCTGCTGCTGCTGCTGCTACTACTACTACTACTACTACTACTACTACTACTTGAAGATGTCTTACGAAGGGTGAAATAAAGACAATTCTGTGCCTAAGGATAAGTTCTGAAAATATGAGCTCTACGTATTTGCAGCAAAACTTAGCTACAACTAGCACTGGGGCCTTCAATATGTGCCAGGATAATTTTCTAGTTTAAGAAATTTCTCTTTACACGGGAGAAAAAGAAAAAGCATAAAAAAGATTGATACATCTGTAGCAAGGCTGATGGTTGAAAGTGCTGAGAATATTTTTGATGTATCGCAGTTCCCTCAGCCTGTATCAAATATAGCATTGCAAATGTCCAAGTATGATGCAGTAAACTTTTTTCAAGGTGCTTTGTTATCCATCTAGCTCAGCAGCATATAACTATTTCAGCTGTTACAAAGACTCAAACACTTGCCCACTTTCTCTTCTTATGTTACATACAGAGGGCACAGGGGACCCACAATGTAACAAAACCAAAAAAGGAAAAAGAGGGAATTTTGACAAGGAAAACACTTAGATATAATACTGATTTGTTTTCTGTATTTCCTTGAACAACTTCAAATCTCTGAAGTAATTGTTCTCTGTCTGTCAAGCTGATTTCATGAGATTCTGTGTGTGTGCCTTTGAGTCAATGTTGACTCATGAAGATTGCCTGGACAAGTCTCTGCAGTTTTCTTGGCAAAGTTTTCCAGAAGTGGTTTGCCCTTGCCTTCTTCCTAGGGCTGAAAAAGAATGATTGGCCCAAGGTTACCCAGCTGATGAGACTAGAACTCACAAGTCTCCTGGTTTCTAGCCTACCAGCTTAACCATTACTGAATAGCAAACTGGGTCTCAATTTCCTAAGACTACTAAGAAGGATCAAATGAGTTTATAGGTATCCTTGAAGCAAAAATGAGCTATAATTTGACTCTACATACGCATTCAACTTTGAAAAACTCCAGTCAAGAGAGAACTCTCATTTCTTTTTCTTCTTCTTCTTCTTCTTCAAAAGACCATTAGGTCTTTTTTTAAGTAGAGAAACTGTAGTGAACTGCTACTAAGACAACAGTCAGATTAAAAAATACCCACTGAGTCCAGGGCAGAACTGTAGCCTGAGAAAATGTCACCAACAAGGCTGTCCCCTGTTTTGAGAAAAATAAAGGAAGGGAGTGGGGAAGCACTTGAAGACTTGCAATAGTCTGTTACTATAGCTTTACAATAAAAGTAGTATTGGCTTCCATGACTTTGGTTTCCTAGAATGGTCTACCTTGAAGGGCTAACAAAAACAGGATTAAAAAATGTTAACTATTTTTAAAAACCAGACATAAACAGTACTAGCTAAAGATATTACCTTTGGAGGTAGCTTAACAGAATGCTTTCTTCTAGAAATGGACGTAACATGAGAAAGTAGTTTCATGGACAAATACAATCCTGAGATCCATGGTTAAGACAATTTTTACTACAGGTCGTCCGTGACTTACAGGAGTTTAGTGACCATTTGAAGTTACAACAGAACTGAAAAAAGTGAGTTATAGCCAGTTTCCACTCTTTCAGCCACTCCAGTGTCCCCATGGTCACATGATCAAAAATCAGATACTTAGCAGCTGGCATGTATTCATGACAGTTGCAGTGTCCCAGGATCATGTGATCACCTTTTGTGACCTTCTGACAAACAAAGCCAATAGGGAAGCCAGATTCACTTAACAACCGCGTTACTAACTTAACAACTACAGTGATTGGCTTAACAGCTTTGGCAAGAAAGGCCATAAAATTTCACAACTGTCTTGCTTAGCAACAGAGATTTTGGGGTCAATTATGGTCGTAAGTCAAGGACTACCTGTACTGTTCAGTGAATGTCAGTCTTATACAAAAGGAGGAGCTTATCAGAGTTTCCTATGTTTTTAACACCTTACCCGTTCATAGGCCCAGAACTTGATAGCTGTTTCGGGTGCAATTTTGACAACATTCACACCATTTCCCCTCCAAAGGGAACGGACTCCTCCTTCTTTCACCATTTGTTTCAGGCCACCAGCTATGTTCATTTTCCCCTTTGAGCCGTGAACCTACAAGGAAAAGGAAACATAATTAACTGACATATATAGAAATCATGCTGAATCATAATAATCTCTTTTATCCTTCAAGAGAAGCATAAAGTAAGCAAATCTTTTAAGCAAGGAATTGGAACCATTCCAGATTATGCACTAGGATAGCGCCTGGTCTCATGGCGTCTGGTACACACAACTGAAGGTTCAGATTTTGTGTTTCTTTTGTGACAAACGACAAAACCTGTTTGTCAAGGCTCCCACCTAGCCATTAAAAATGCAGAAGTGTGGTGTTATTCCCCTTCCTTCTTTAGGCTAAATGGGAAAAGAAAACAGCAATATCTAACCCTCTTATTTTTATTCAACTCTCTCTTCCGATACTGATTTCCTTGCTGAACGTAAATGTGGCAGCTCCAAGTGCTTAAGCATGAAACTTCTGTACAGATAGTCCTTGACTTATGACCACAATGGAGCCCCAAAATTTCTGTTGCTAAGTGATACATTGTTAAGTGATTTTTGCCTCATTTTATGACCCTATTTGCCACAGTTATGGCACGGCAGTTGTTAAGTTAGCAACACAGTTGGTCAGTGAATCTGGCTTCCCCATTGACTTTGCTTGTCAGAAGGTGGCAAAAGATGATCACATGACTCTGGGACACTACAACTGTCATAAATGTGAATTAGTTGCCAAGAGTCTGAATTTTGATCATGTAACCATGGGGATGCGGTAGTGGTCGTAAGTATGAAAAACGATTCATATGTCACTTTTTCAGTGCAGTTGTAACTTCAAACGGTCTCTAAAGGAACTGGTGTAAATCGAGGACTATCTGTATCACATACAGGTGGAAGGGAAGAGTGCAGGCATGCAGGAGAAGACTATAGATACCTTCTTTCATTTTCCCCAACATGTCTTAGTTCTCTATGGCAGGGATCCCCAACCCCCAGTCCACGGACCAGTACCAGGCCATGGCATGCAAGCAACCAGTCCGCACAAACAAGCAAAGCTCCATTTACAAGATGCAGGCAGCACACAAAACCATGCACTCTCTGGTCCGTGGAAAAACCTTTCACCACGGAACCGGTCCCTGGTGCCCAAAAGGTTGGGGACCTCTACTCTACATCTTCTCTTTGAGGCAACTATTCTGGGAGCCAAAAGTCAATACCGAAGGGAGGCTTGGTTACTGGAGAGAACTACCACCTCAGTTTTTCTATATGGTTCAAACTGCATGCATGGTCTTATTTGACTAAGAACCATTTTAATCTACCACTCCTTCTGCCATCTGGCCATTGGCTGCCGAAATTAAAGTGGGCTGAAAGAAAATCTATTAAGAATGTGTAGGTGAACTTGTTCTGTACCAGCCTACTACCGGCCCTGCAGAAAAGGCAGGGACAACCCCTTTACAAGAAGGCAAGAGGCTGGAACTAAGCCTGCCAAATTTATGGACACGAAAGCAAACAGAGCAAAACAAAACACGAACCATGAAACAGGAGCTATTCAAACGGTTGCCTTCAGCAAACCAGCCCTCCTACACATTCCCCTTTTAAACAGTTCAGGGCGTGGCTTCTCTCTGCCTCCTTCCGAGGTGCCCCATTGCCTTCCTCTGTTTACTCCTGCTTGACTGCCTCCTGCATCGGGCATCCTTGAACAGGGCCAGCTGTGGGTCATCTTCATCCACGCTGTCAGGCTCACACAGCTGGGTCTGCATTGTAACCAGATGGGAGGGGCCTGGCTGAGGACTCTGCGGAGCCCCAAGGCTATCCTCAGCAAGTTCTCCAACACCACCCTCCTCCTCTGAATCGTCCGACCCAACTGCCGAACCCACAGGCTGACCCTGAATCACAACAGAACTATCGAATATTAGTGAGGGTTTCTGACTAACAATAGCAGCATCAAAATAATTTTCCTCCCCCCACTAGTCTTAAATATTATTGTTGAAATTAAGAAACCTTGGGTGAGCAAATGGAATGGACTTTTGTGCAATAGTTCTGGGAGCCACATTCAGTCCTGATGCTAAAAACAATGCTATAGGTTCTGATTCTCTAATTCTGAGTATGTTAGCCAATTCTCGGGATTTTGATAATAAGCAAAGTAGATCAATTCTAAGTCCATCCATCTGTAGAGCAAACTATTTCTGATAAAATATGACAAACTGCTCTTCTGACTGCCTGCATCCAAACTTTTTAAGATGTCTAAAGAAGCTTCTTGGACCTCAGATGGTTTGTTTTAAGAGGCCCACCTGCATCATAACTTTGAGACGATCAAGGGGTGCTGTGCCTGTTCGAGACACAGCCCCAGCAACTCCACCTGACAAAAGCTGCTTCCACCACTGGCCAGTCTTCTTCTCTTCTTCAGTGAATTCATCAGGAATAGTTAAACTATCTCCAATATCTAATACCTGTTAAAGTGCAAAAGAGAGAACGGGAAAGAGCAAGCAAGAGAATGAATGACTTAAATTCCATCTGCCTTTATTTCAACAAAGACATTGATTGCACAATTACATTCAGCTAAAAATTGAAAAGAAACACACACGATACATTCTACAATCCATCATTTTGACAATTCTGCCACTGTAAATACAATTAATTTAAAAATTTTGAATTGAATATGGCTGTAATAAAGACATCATCTAAAAAGCATTTTACATCCCTGGGCAATTCTTACTGTATCATTACAAAGAATGTCTTTGCAGTGATATTTTAAGAAAGACTAAGATTAACCTTTGAAAAGTGTTATTAAGCCAATGATGTATTACTTTATCCTAGCTTTTTTTTAAAAAAACCTTCAATCAATATTATGTATTCTTCATATATAACTTCAAGTTACCAAAGCAAAAAGTACCATAAGGAATATTTAGATGACTCTTTAATATATCTTCAACAAGAAAACGTCAGGGTTAGAGGGCACTTTTTTACCCAGAGTGAACCCTGGCAAATTTATATGTTAAAATGTGAATCCACACTATCTTATTTATTTATTTATTGAGAATTATATGACCACCTATCTTATATACAATGGTTCTGGCCAGCTCACAAGGATACAATAAAACAACATAACCATAAAACCAACATCATTACCAACTCCCAGCACCCAAAGCAATTTCCCAGCAGGACATAGAAATAGGACACTGGACAAAATGGGAGGTAGGTGGGCTATAGGGAAATGTGGAAGGTAGACAAGAGAGAGGGAGCAATATTTTCTGGATTTCTCTTAACTATTGTTACTGGTATTAGGATTGACAGATAAAACCTTAATTTAGCAGACATTTAGATTTAACAGGCAGACCTTCTCCCATGGGTCCATGAAGACATGGAGCTTGCTTGCTTGCTTATTCTATTCTATTCTGCATTGGTTGCCAGTTGTCTTCCGGGTGAGATTCAAGGTACTAGTAATGGTGTTTAAGGCCCTACATGGCAGGGGTCTGGAGTACCTTGGGGAACACCTGCTGCCGGCATCAACTTCCCTTCGCCCTGTGCGCTCTCACAGAGAGGGCCTCCTCAGGGTGCCACCGATCAGAGAATGTCGATTGGTGGCCCCCAGGGGGAGATCCTTCTCAGTGGGCGCCCCGGAGCTATGGAATCAGTTACCGGTTGAGCTCCGGATGGCGCCCGATCTTCGCTCCTTCCGTCGCGATCTAAAGACATTCTTATTTGAACAAGCCGGCCTGGCCTGATGGGGGATTGGTGGGGTTTTTTATTGTTATTTTAATATTTGTATTTACTGTTTTTAGTGGGCATATATTTAATTCTTTTTTAACTTTTGTAACTTTGTATTTTTTATTCTTGCCCTGTTCACCGCCCTGAGTCCTTCGGGAGAAGGGCGGTATATAAATAAAATTATTATTATTATTATTATTATTATTATTATTATTATTATTATTATTATTATTATTATTATTATTATTATTATTATTATTATTATTATTATTATTATTATTATTATTATTATTACTATTCTATTCTATTCTATTCTATTCTACTTTTTAAACTTACATGCAAGCTCATCTCACTATCCAGGGTAGCTATATTCTTTTATTTTCATTATTTCATTCAGCAGGTCAGCACAAAAGGTAAACTAAAGCAATGATTGACAATATATAATTTAAATATATATTTAGCAAATGTATACAAATTGTATTTAATTATTAAGTTTAAGTGTATTACAGTCAAAGACCAGAGACCAGTATTTAATTATTTAAAACTTTTATTTAAAAACAGGTAGTCCTCAAATTACAGCGACAGTTGGAACCAGAAATTCCATCGCTAAACAAGGTAGATTGCGTGGATAGGGGAAACTTACCCCAGTGACCTGTGACCTTCCCTGTCAGCTTCACCACTGAATTGCTGGGGAAGCTGGTAGGAAAGGTTGCAAATGATGATCACATGATTGAGACTCTTCAACTAGTCATAAGAGTGAACCAGATGACAAGCATGCAGATCATGATCACATGACTGTAAGAGTACTAGGACAGCCAGAATTTTGAGGACCAGCCATAACCATGAGTTGCTCATCACTGTCATAACTTCAAATAGTTGCCAAACAAATGGCCGTATCAAGGATTATATTTAAGTCTATCAGTTTCAGCTATCAATCCTCTCCCTGCTTCAGATTTCATCCACATTTTAGATGCCTTTCCTAGTCAAGGTGCAAATGGATGTCAAAGCAATAATTCTAACTCTAGAAAGAAAGAAAAATCAAAGGCACTTTGTTCTGAATGAAATGAAGCTGAATAGACTTTGTTTTACTTGTGAATTTTACTCTGGAAATCAAGAAATCACCAACTCTTACATCAAGAATGGAGAGGTATATTTACTTTTCAGGAATCTCTTACAAGTATTTATCATTCCTGAAGGCTGCAGACCAGAAACCAGTTTAGTTCATCATTTCTATTACAAAATCTGCTGCTTTTGATCATACCTGCACCCTTGTATGACCATCAGCTGTTCAACAGAGTGCACAGCTGAACAACCATCAAGAAGCAAAATTACTCTGTTGACTCATCCAAATCATTCCATTATGCTGTCTGAACTGTTTATATTCAGTTAGTGATTATAATAACCACTAACATTTAATCAGCATTTTCAATTTATCAGGACTTCAAGAATTGTAGATTTTTTTCAAGCATGAAGTCTGCCAAAAGAAAAATGAAGGAAATCCACACATCATCTGCAGGAATAGGGTTTGTCAGCATTTTCTTTTTAAATTGGGGAGGGGATTCAAGTCATTATCCTGGTGACTACCCTGAAAAGTCCATGCAGTTTTCTTGGAAATGTTTAGGTAAACTGTTTGCTATTGCCATCTTCCTAAGAGAGAATGGTTGACCCAAACTTATGCAGCTGATTTTGTGACTAAGGCAGGCCTAGGACTCATGGTATCCCAGGTTTAGCCTGGGGTCCTAAATCACTATCCCAAACTGGCTTTCCATTTAAATCAACATTTAAATGGAACTTAAAGTGAAGTACTTCATTTTTAAAAAGAGGCAAAGAACAAGGTTTTCAATCAATTTTGGAGCAACAGTTTGTTTAGTTAGCTAAACACAGTCAAGAATTTCAGTTTTAACGTAAAAAGGAACAGCTGCCAAGCATAATCATTGAATAAGCTAATGCACAAGTTATTTAGATATAATCCAGATCAGGACTGTGTTAAAAATGCAAATCGTACTCACTGTGGAATGTTTCCAGTAACGGACAATTCCTTGAATGTCTGAGGCAGGATTAAAGAGAAAATGATCCCGCCATTCATTCCAGTCCACTGACATTGTCCCATCGGCATCCATGCTAAACATTCAACATGAAATAACCAGAATTTTACAATGGATTCTGCTATTTTTTTTTTACTTAATCATGTTCAAAGTACATTATACATGCACATTCTAAACTCTGCCAATCTTTAACATTAGATTAATGTGCAAGATGCTCCAATCTGGTATTTTATTTGGCTTCCAAAGGTTCTACAGAGCAGAACACTGTTTGTTTTTGATCCCCCTTATCACACTAAGGAAAGTTTCCTATAAATATATACAAGATTTCATAAGCAAAAATTTCTTGTCATCTATGAATATTAGAAGAATGTTTCAAAAAGATGGGGGAGAGAAAGACAGAAAGGAAACATTTCTTTTTGCTTCTCATTAATATGAAAACTTGTCTCCAGAAAACTCTGAACAATGCTATCATGTTCCTGTTCAGTTTGACTCTGAAGAGGAACATTTTTGTTGAACTGTATACTAAAATCCGAATATATTGTTATTGCCACACATTAGCAAGTATTACCAACCATGAATGTTCAATATGTAGGATGGGAAGGCTGAGTTAAACACAATTTTACTCGCTTAGATTTGATTTACATAATGTTTATGCTATATGAAACAGCCACTGTTGTTTGTAAATATGTTTTTGACTTAATATTAAACATATTTACAAGCAACAAATACTTACAAGCAACATATTAATATCTTGGGTGAAAATAGCCAGACAGTGATTTTATCTGGTTTATTGTGATTCAAAAAAATCTTCTGCAAACTCAGTCTATATAGGATGTTTAAGTAAGAGATAATTTACAAAATTATCCACAATCATGGGTTAATTCTGTAAATATTGCCTCTCACCCACCCTTCCTTACCTTAAGCTAAGGAAGAAGATTATGTCTCACAGATCTAAAGATAAAGGGGTTCTGTCTCAAATACTATGAATACCTCCAAGATTGTTTCAAGCTTGTCAACCTGTCCCACAAGTTGTCTCAGGAAATCCTGGTCCATCCTTGGCTCCTTCCTCAAAGCAATGTCATTACTAATATAATAATTCAAAACCATCCTACTACAATGGAGTACAATACTGAACACATCCAGCTTGTGATTTTATTTTTTAAGAGACATGCCTTCTCATGCGTCACTACAATAACCAGGCATAATAATAGCTGCTGACCTTTGCAGAATCTTGCCTGCCTGCTTTTCAGAAATATCTATGCCCAGTATCTTCAGGGACTGAACAATCTCTGTGGCTTCAATGACACCTTTAAAAAAAGAAAGAAAGAACAGTGAAAATAATTATTCAACTTTCACCACTTCAGATCAACTGATCCAGATTTAAGAATTTTGAATATTGATACCTATTATATTCAGTCACAAATGAATATCTGAGGATAACTTCTTTTCACTTATATAAAAGTACAGTGTACTTGTAATTGACATGCTGCACAGCGTAAAAATTTCCTTAATCATTACCATAGATATGATAGAGTTTTGATACAAACTGGTTCTAATTCCCAGATATATATTTCCACTTATTTATTATACTATTATCAATATATGACATTAATTTTAAGGAATTAAGTGTATATGGCTCACTTCTTCACCATGCATTTGTTTTACCAGATATTTTAATAGCCGTATAAGATGTATTCCATTGAATGGAGTGATCTGTATCTATGCTGGATGGGGATTAAGGGTTTGTAATTCAGCATTAGATTGAAGAAGTCTGATAAGATTCTACAACTTAATACATTATAAAAATAATTTTCAAAAGAAATATATTCTGTATTTAAACCCTGAAACATCACAAGTGCTTAAAACTGTTGGTGCCACAAACCACGGTATCATGAAATTTAAGGCAAATCTGCCACAATATATAGTTAGATGTGGAACATCAGCAAGATTTGAACAATATTTGAATAATAGTGACTTTACTTCATTTATAAATGAGAAAGTTGATCCCCATTTTCTGGCCCTTCTTGTACTGCCTTTCCTCCAGGGATTTCAAATCAACATAGATGGCTCTCTCCCGCCCCTATTTGGCCTTACAAACACACTTATGTATACTTCTCATGTGAGAAGGGTTTCAGTTGGATTCTGTCCATTCCTAAGCTAATTTTTAAAAAAACTGAAAAATAAGGAAAGGGGGAATTAAGAATTTATTTTCCCTGATGTTTATTCTTTTTCATCAGATGAACAATATAAGTGATACATGGGTGTGGGTGGGTATGTTAAATCCCACTTTATAATCTCTGCCCCACTATATGCTAAAGAGTAACTACAGCTTCCTTCACCAGCTACTTCTAAACAATAGCAGCACATATGCTCTCATCAAAATAGAATACATTTCTTCAGAAATATTCAGCACAGTATCTGGGTAACGGTGTCTTACCCAGTACTTAACAAATAGGGAGGACTTTCACAAAATCTTTCCTGGCTGTTAGTTCTGCTGTACAGTGAAGAGTGTGGTAAATCCTTTCGGTAGAAAATAGTTTTCAGTAATAAGTCTCACTGAACCAGGGTGCTGCCAAGAATAATTCAGGACTATTGAGCGCCTGTTACTTGTCCCAGCTTCTGCCAACCTAGCAGTTCGAATGAACGTAAAAATGCAAGTAGAAAAATAGGGACCACTCCGGTGGGAAGGTAACAGAGCTCCGTGCGCCTTTGGCGTCTAATCATGCCGGCCACATGACCACGGAGATGTCCTCAGACAAGCGCTGGCTCTTCAGCTTTGAAACGGAGATGAGCACCAGCCCCTAGAGTTGGAAACGACTAGCACGCATGTGCGGGGAAACCTTTACCTTTACATTATTGCTTGGAACAGAATTCTTATCAGTTAGCAAATTCTGCCGCAAACTTAACAGAGTTAAGAATCTTGGCCCAAGATATTAAAGCAAGCAAAGAAATATTTTATTCTCCAGATACTGCTGAACTTCAACTCCCAGCATCTCTCATCATCCAGTAGCTGGCTGGGGCTACTGGAAGTTGTAGTTTAGCAATATATGGTTCCTATGCTGCCGTTTAGCACTTTAGCATAGCAAAACATGATATTGTAGGCTGCTGCTTTTTGTAAGACCTCTACTGGCTTTGCATTACAAATCTAAGTTATCCTTCTCTCAAAGCTTCATAGCAGCAGCACCAACCTCATGACAGATACATTTTCAATGTTGAAGAGTTTCAGCATCTAACTCTGAGCACTCATTTCTATATCAATAAATAACAATCTTAATTTGATTTTTTTTTACTTTTACTGGCACTTCCAGAGGATTTAAAGAACCCTTTGGTGACTATTCTTTCATACATATAATTTATTTCCCTTAATAAATTAATAAGAAATTAATGAATACCCATATTTTATAAGATTGCAAAGACTAATTTGTTAATACATTGTCAACTCATATTGGAAATGCTTTATTATTTATTTGTATTAAATTTGCACTCTTAACATATACAGCTAAAGCAGCAAATTGGATCCTACCATCATTATTTTTATCCAGACTTTTAAATGCAAGCTTCATTTTCTTTTCATGGTCTTTAAGATAATGTGTAAATTCTTCAAAGTCCAGTCTTCCATCCTGATTAGTGTCACCAGCCCTGAAAATTTTCTGTTAAGAAAAATATATAGAATATACATTATTAATATTGCATATGATTTCAAGTGGGTTCTCACTTTAGAATTATTTCTATAGACTATCAGTAACTAGACACACAAAATATCCAAGAAAGAGGAAGGAATGAGAAACAAAACAAGTATTGCTTAGCAAAACAATATTATTTTTTATTTTTTATTTTTATTTTAATCCCATTTATATCCCGCCCTTCTCCGAAGACTCAGGGCGGCTTACAATCTAAGCACAAATCAAATGTGCTTAGCAATAGCCTTCATTCTATGTATATGCCTGCTTATTAGGGCTTTCGCCCCCCCCTCCAAGCGGCATTATTACAAAGTCAGCTTATTGCCCCCAACAATCTGGGTCCTCATTTTACCTACCTTGGAAGGATGGAAGGCTGAGTCAACCTTGAGCCTGGTGGGATGCGAACCTGCAATAATTGCAGGCAGCTGGTGTTACTTAAGGAGGCATTAGCCCACTGCTCCACCAAGGCTCTTTATTAGATGAAGTCTAATTCTTATAATTAAATTAGGACTTCTGGTTTGCCAAGCCAACCGACATAGACATCTGGAGGACGGCTCTTGTCTTCCATGTCCAGTTTCGCATTGCTGGGGGGTCCTAAAAGGGCCAAAGAGCCGCCTTGGAGGGGCGACCAGATAGAAGGGGCTTTTGCAGAAATGCGGGGGAGCCGCAAACCCACCCCACCCCCGTTAGTGCCTGCATTCCCTTCGTACTGGCAGACGAAAGACTGGCCATAGTAATATGGCCAGTTACTAGGCTGCAGACAGCCGAAGTCAAACTTACCATCAGGCAACATTAAAGCAGCATGGAAGAGACGGGGGTAAGATACCTCTCATACCTTAATCTTCTTCTTTTCACCTAAATAAGCTGCTAAGTACCTTCCTCCCGTGGAGAGGGAGGGGGGGAAGTCAACCCTCCCTTCAAATAAGCAGAGAGCAAGCCCAGGGGTGTTTTTAAAATAAACGTTGAAGAAAAAAAATAATTCTTATAATTATAAGAATTCTTAGAATTGAAATGGTTAAAAGTTGTATGATGGATTGTTTCCATTGCAGCTGACCAGGAATTAGATATAGATATTAATGCTACAAAATATTTTGTTTGCCAAATATTATCAAAGGACTTATTCGTATGACATTTTTTCAGTAGGTATGATTTCAGTGTAATTTCCATACATTAAGACACATGGGAATATTAAAAACATGAACTGATATATTGGATCAGATCAAACATTTCTTTGGAAAAGGACTGGAGAATCTTTAGTCCTGCAAATGTTGTTCATTTGTGTCCCTTAAAAGGTTAGTTATATAATGATAGAAATCAGACTACAGTAAAATCTGAAGAGCTTCCTCTATGCTACATTCAGTTTTATTCTTTCCAACCCAACAGGATGCTGGAAAGAAATTAACTAAAGGAATTTAGCACTGTCTGTCTGTTAGAAAAACAATTTCTGATAATGAGTTGGGCAACTTCCAATAATGCTGTCAGTTCCTCCATTCTAAGCCCCTCTCCTAATCACATGACCTAGAGTGGAACATATGCAGCCCACCAGTCCTTCAAGGTAGTCTAGGCAGGAAACCAAAACTTTCTTACTAATTAGTAATACTACATTTACTGTAAGGTTACAGAAATACTGCAGAATCTTGCATGTCTGAAAGCACATTCCTTCCCTTTCTTTACTTTCCAGAAAACTGCGTAGGGTCCCTCTGGATTCATTTTCTCCACTCTTATCCTTCCTATGGACGCAGATGTCTCTTATCAAACCATTCTCTAAGGTGCAGCTCTTCTTCCTATCTCCCAAGTTTATTTGGACAGCCCATTATATTTTCCAAATACATACAGTATACAAACACATTGAGATATTGTCAGAACCCACCCCAATCCACATCTTAGGAAAGAAGAACTCTTGGAGACAGGATTGTCCAAATAGGAACTTTTACAAAAACATGGTTGGCAGTGGATAATCTAGACAGGATCTGGAAACTGTATTGCAGATCGATACTTTTAAAGTGTCCCCGAGTAAAAACCCCTCACCAGGGGTATCAAACTCAATTTCATTGAGGGCCGCATCAGCATTGCAGTTGCCCTTGGCGAGCCAGGTGGGTGTGACGAGGGTGGGCATGGTCTACTGGGTGGGCGTGGCCAGCTCTACATCATTCGCATCAATGGTGCCAATGGGGGCCTGGGCAGGAGTGGGACAGATCTGAGGGTCTCTGGCAGAAGATGGGACCGGGGCAAGTGCCAAGGCATGGTCCACTGGAGGAGCCTCACTGTTCCTCAGGCCTTGGGGGGGTGGGTTGGACGGTGGCGTGGAGGTCAAATGCCCAGCCCAGCTCCACTTCCCCAAGGTGGCACCCAGCTGAACTTACTTCCTCTTCAAGGCTGCTGCTGCTCTGCTTGTTCTCCTTAGCCAGGTTGCTCATGATGGGTATGAGGGCAAAGTCAAGAGGGAGGCCCACTCCCTCTCCATATGAGGACACCTGGCTTTGTATCCAAAGCTTCCTCAGAAATAGGATCAGAGACCCCCCAGAATAGGCCAGGAGGAGGGGGCAAGGGGATGGTGAAAGGGCAGCAGGGCAGGACTAAGGCAGGACTTCCCTCAGACCCTCCCTCTCCTTCCTTCCTTCCTTCCTTCCAAGAACAGAGTGGTAGGAAAATATTTGAGATGAGGGAGGGAGAAAAATAGGCAAGAAATGCAGCTGGGGAAGTGTCATCCTTCGTGAGGAATGAAGAAATGCACCATCACCTGGAAGTGGCCAGCACATGGCCCTCGCCTACTTCACATATCCGGCTTGGTGGACTCTGGGGGAGGGGATGCCATGAGCAGCATGAGAGTCAATGTTACCTGCACAATGCTGCCCAGCCCCCAGCCTGCCCGGTTTTGGCAGGCAGTGGGGCACTTTCCTGTAAGTGCTGAGAGGCTGAGCCGAGTGGCATGGATCTGAAGAGAAGTGCAACGCTGCCCAGGCCCTAGCCTGCCCAAAGTAAGCAGGGTCATATGCTGGCCACTTCCAGGTGATGGTGCATTTCTTCATTCCTCACAAAGGATGATACCTCCCCAGCGTGCGTCCAGGGGGCAATGCTGACCTGGCATGGGCCGGTCCCTCACTGTTTCCAGACGGCCTTGTGGAGCTAAGACTGAATGCATTTCAGCATAGATAACTACCACGAAATTGTACATTGGCTTCCGGCTGGCCTGGGCCGGGGCCAAGGCAGCGGGGGCCGTTCCCTCACTGTTTACAGGATGGCTTCATGGGCCACATGAAACCACTTCGCGGGCCGAATCTGGCCCCCGGGCCTTGTGTTTGACATGTCTGCCTCAGACCATTTGGTCAATCTCGGATCAGTCAAGTTCCATGTGTCAAAACCCCTCGTGGGAAAAAAGAAACATCAGTACATTTACAACATTGTTACTTCCTCCCCTTCACATTCCAGTTGGAGATACAAACGAGAATCCCCCCTTTCTTTGTTCTTCTTAGTTCAAAGGTTTTCTTCCCTGGTCTTTGTGATGGCCTCCAGGCAGGCTGAATAAACAACCTTGCATCTAAGGGATAGAGATGGCCAATTAACATCTTCTCTTCCCCTCCTTGGGAATGGCAAAATCTAGTAAGGGGGTGAGATTTAGGTTTGCACAGATAGGGAGTTAAGAATGGAATATACCGTAAATGGATTCTGACAGATATAATATGATGGGAGAGTGTAAACACAGATACGTGTATGTACACAAACACTTTTAGGTTACCTGTGGAATTGATTTCTTGATCTATCTGGTGGGGCTGATATTGCCTCTACTCAGATTTTCCTTTTAACACCCTTCATTGCGTAAACCAGGGGTCCCCAACCTGTGGGCTGCAGCCCACTAGCAGGCCATAAGGCAGAGGTCCCCAATCATTTAGGCACCAGGGACCGGTTCTGTGGAGAAAGGTTTTTCCACAGACCGGTGAGTGCATGGTTTTGTGAGCTGCCTGCATCCCACAGATGGGGCTTTGCTTATTTGTGCGGACCAGTTGCTGGCATGCCACAGCTCAGTACCGGTCCACAGACCAAGGGTTGGGAACCCCTGCATAAGGGGTTTGCAACTGGGCCGTAGAACCAGCCGGTGAGGATCCTTTAGAACTGATAACAGAGTTGCTGGCAGAGGTACTAGGATTTGGGAAGTCACAAATGGAAGGGGAAATACACCAGGCATATCACGTTAACTCCAACTATGCAAAAAGAAACAAGGTGCCCAGAGAAGTGCATGTCAGATTTTTAAAAAGGGCTACAAGAGATGAGATCCTGAGAAAAGTAAAGATGAACTGAAATACAAAGAAAAAGAAATTGTGGTTCTTAAGCAATCCCTAGAAGGATAAGAGAAGCTCCAAGAGAGTACCAATTTTTAACTAAGAAACTTTTTGAAAAAGGAGTGAACTTTAGATGGTTGATTCCAGAAGGGATTTTAATCTACTAGGCCACTTGCACAAACCATCCCTTCCCCCCACACCAGTCCCCAAGGCCGGAAATGTTGGGGAACTCTTGACTTAGACTACATGAACAGCCATCCGTCTCTGTTCATGTTTCACTTCACCTGTGGTCTTGGCTCAAGGGGAAGGCAACCATTTGATGACTGGGAAGCTGAGGGCCACAATATGGGATCCCATGACATCATTTTTCAACAGTCATGATCAGAAGAGGCTTGCCCACTCCTAGTAACAGGAAATGGGCTTCTCTTTTCTTGTAGCTCCTCTCAGTTATTTCTTTTGGGAGGCTTGTGGAATTGCCTACTGTCATTTCAACACCGGTAAGAGATACCTTTATTTCTACAAACATTTATATTGTTTTTTCCTGCTGATTTTGAAATTTGTTTTTAATCTGTCAATCAATCTTCCACAACCTAATGCCCTTCAAATTTTAGTCACTAACATTCCTAAAATACCCAACCATTTACTATGCTAGCTGAGAATTGAGACTTGGGTCTAAATTTACTAGGAGAGGAATACGATGCATTTTTATGTGCTTTTGTTTTAATTATTATCCATCAGTCCAGAAATTAATTTCCATAAAATTTCCATAAATTTCCATAAAATAAATAGCCTCATACTTCTCTGATTATCTTCTCACTCACATATTTACAATTACACTGTCTTATGTAAGTCTTCTGTTTAAGGTTTTCTATTTATTTTGGGTAAAATATTATCTTCTATGCACTTAATACATCAGAAACAACACCTTGGTGTAAGATTTTTCAAGAGGTAGTCTTACACATCTTGAAATATAGTATAATTTCAGTAATATTTCAATCCATCTAGCTACATTGAGGGATGCAATATTTAACTTTTATCTGTTATTCTTGACCTGCAGCTTTCTATCTATCACCAACACTGTCATTACATTTTTAGAAGTGCGATAAGCAAGGACTTGTGTCTCCATACACAAGTCAAAAAGCAACACAAAGTTGAAGTAGCCTGTCTGAACATTCTTCACATCTGGCTATCTAGTATATTACCTTTCTTCAAATCTTGCCAAACCAGCTTTGCCCAACTTGCTGTTCTCCAGAGATGAGGTGGAGAATATCTTCACAATACCCAGCCAATTACTGTATAGGTGTATGATACAATAGGCCTTTGACCCTACTTGCAATACAAGCAGGCATGGCAGCAGCCAGTACTATAGTATAAAAGGCAATGCCTACAAAACCTAATGAAAATTCAAGCTTTTATCCTTAAAAGGGTAGGATAGATATTTATTGAAGCTTAGCCCTATACAAACCAGTATGTAAACTAACACCAACAAAAAAACCCTTCTACATTAAATATCAGTGAATTCAAAATTTATCTAAAAATAGACTCAGAAACAAAAGAAACGCATTGAACTTATGAACACATTAGATTGTACAAAATGGGGCAAACATAGCACCACCTGTGTTTATTAATTAAAATGTTTCTGAACATTCAGCTTTCCTGCTACCAGGATGGTATCCTTAAATATGACTGAATTAAACTAAGTAAGATACATATTAAAATAGTAAGTGTGCCAATTGCAGTTGCAGTGGTTTAAATAACTCATCCAGCACATTATTACTGTATCAGTAACACACAAAGTGTGATCAATACAAACTAAAGTTATTTAATATTATAAAGTGTAAATAGCTTAAAATAGTATGCATTGAATTTCCCTCTCTTCAAAAATGTGATAGTTTACTTATGTTAATGAATGAAACACAGCAATTCTTTACGTATCTGATCAGTTCAAATGACAATGCTAGCTACCCTAATAAATGTTAGTACTAATATTAACGGGATACGTGCCACTGATGTATTAGTTGCATCATATTTGAACTGCAAAAATCCATCAAATCCTAGACAGAAGCAAATTTAGAGTCTTCTGTATGTCTTTGCTCCCATCAAATAAATGTCCCAATTTCTGTACTCCAAATAAGTATTCTATCGATGGCAGACATTTTTATTTTTCAAATAACTTTAATGAATGAAATACCAGAAGCAGCTTTTTAGACTGAAACAAATCGAACATTCATTAGAAAGTTACTGATTCAAGTTCTATTATAATCAGTTGTAAAATTCTAGTTCAGCATGCTATCTCACCATCTACTTCCACCACATTCATTCTCATTAATTGACTTGGAGTGCCTTCGCTATTCCTGATAGGAAAGCATTGCAAAATTCTGCCAGAAAATAATTCTTGCAACTTATGTATGAATTGCAGAGATAAATGGGTGAAGGATTGCGGAACACAACAGGTTTGGTTACATAACTACAGAAAATTGAGAAAGCTCAGATTCCTGTGGATATCCAACATATTCTGGTTTGTGCTAGTTTACATAGACACTCTGAGTATGTAAATAGGTATTCCACCATCTTATCATTGTCCTATATAGTTCTTTTAACTGCATTCTGTGGCTTTGGATAGAGTAGACCAAGCGTGTTGTATGAATCTGAGGCAGCTGTCATTTCCAGGTAGCATAAAAGCAAAAGATGGAATTACCGTATATACTTGAGTATAAGCCGAATTTTTCAGCCCACTTTTTGGGCTGAAAAAATCCACTTCGGCTTATACTCCAGTCAACAAAAAAAAAGAACTTACCGAGGACTTGCGCGCGGCCGAGCTACTTTGCCTGACGCTGCTGGGGTCGCCCGGGCGCCTCTGCTCGCCCTCAGCAGCACCTGGCCCGGAATCACATGCGAAACAAGCCCGGCAGAGGAGCCGGAGCGGCGAGCAGAGGCGCCCGGCCCAGATCCTGCAAGGCCCGGCCGAGACGCGCCCCCACCAGCGGAGCTGCTCCGGCTCCTCTGCCGGGCTTGTTTTGCATGTGAGCTACTTTGCCTGATGCTGAGAAGACCCGCTTGGGCACTCGGGTTGGTGTCAGTCTCCGCAGGCCCTTCTCGTTTCCAGGAACGTCAAGCGCGCTTGGCTCTCCACCCCCACGGCAGGGCAGGGCAGGGCAGAGACTTGCTCGCCCTTCTGACGGCCCTGAAGAGAAACGAAGGGCTTGCAAACTCCCCGCGAGAAGCTGGGCGAAGCGCGCGGCTGGGCGAGTGTGTGCCTGCGCGCGTATTTACGAAAGAAACACTCCGAGAGTTCTTCTTTCTCCGCCCCCTTGGGGGGAACTCTAGCGACTGCTGTAGCCGCGCTTCTCTTCTCGGCTCCGAAAATAGGGATTTCTACTCTCTCTCTCTCTCTCTCTCTCCCCTCCCCACCCCGCATTCTCCTGCCTCTTCGATTGCGACAATAAAAGGGCGAAGGGTGCGCTGGTTTCTTCCTCCTTCCTCCCCCCCTCCCCTCCCCTCCCCGATTGTCAGGTGAGGCAGCTGGAGGTCTGGCCGGGAGATTGTAGCCGTTTTGAAACGCCGCGTCTTGAAACGCCCGATCAGCTGATTTTCGGGTGGAAGAGCCGCGGCTTGAATCTGTTTGCATCTGCCTGAATTAGACCGAAACGGCCTGAATTTGACCAGAGTTGCTTTGTAATGGCTGGAGGAACTGCAGAGGAGGTCTTGCCAGGAGATTGTGGCCGTTTTGAAACGCCGCGGCTTGAAACGCCCGATCAGCTGATTTTCGGGGCGGAAAGAGCCACTGCTTGAATCTGCTTGTATTTGTTTGAACTTAACCAGAAACGGCTCGTAATGGCTGGAGGAACTGCGGAGGGAGTGAATGCTCCAGCCTGGAATATTTGGAAAGGCTGGGGGAACCGGATGAACTGCAGCTGAATAGATGCCGGGGTCGACAGCGTTTTTTCTACCCGGAACAAGCAAACACGCAGGCAACCCTGCACTATTCAGCTCAGTGAAGTCACGCTTGGTTAAAAAACAGATTTAATAATAATAATAATAAGAAGAAGAAGTTGGGCTGATCAAATGTTTCAATAATGACTGAAGGAGGGCTCCTTGTACCTTGGTCTTTGTGCTGGTGTCTTGACATGCCAATACACTAGTACGGAAAGCTGCCGTTCACTTTCGGGGGGAGGGAAAAAAACACAACAACACCGCACGCTTTCCGCCCCGAAAATCAGCTGATCGGGCGTTTCAAGCCGTTTCAAGCGTGACTTCACTGAGCTGAATAGTGCAGGGTTGCCTGCGTGTTTGCTTGTTCCGGGTAGAAAAAACGCTGTCGACCCCGGCATCTTTTGCGGGGAGGGGTGAGGTGGGGTGGGGTGGGGTGGAGGAAGCAGTTTGCGAAGCAGCCGAAATGGGGGTGTCAAGCCGACCAGGAGGAGGAAGAAGAAGAAGAGGAGGAGGAGGAGGAGGAGTGGGGGGCACGCGGCGATCCCGCTTCGCTGCTTTCGCCCGGCGCCCTTTTCCGACGTCCGCATCACTCCAGGCTCAAAGGGCGCCGTCTGAACGGAGAGTGCGGGGAAAGTGGACGTGCCGCCGGCGCCCTGCTCCCAGGCCCGGATTGGCTGGAAAACATGCCTGCTCGCGAGTAGGCAGGCGAAGATCTGGAAGGCTCGGGATGTAGGGAGGGTGGGGGGTGGGGGGAAGCGAGAGTCTCCCGGGACGAGGGGAGACTTCCCCCTTCGCTTTTGCTTGCTCCGCTTCTGCTGATGTCACGGCCGCCGGAGCTCGGGAGGCTCGCTCGCCAATCACAGCCGGGAAGCCTGGGGGAGACCGGGAGCCAAGAAGCCAGCCGCCGCGAGTGCTGCGAGGGAGCGCGGCGTGGCGGGCGGCTTTTTAAAGGGAACGCCGCCCCCTTTTTAAACTTCCCCTCCTCCTCCGCCCAGCCTTTACTCTTCTTTCCTTCCACTTTCCGGATTAGGGCTGGGGAAGGAAGGAAGGAAGGAAGGAAGGAAGGAAGGAAGGAAGGAAGGAAGGAAGGAAGGAAGGAAGGAAGGAAGGAAGGATTTAGAGAGGAGGGAAAGGGGAGGGAGGGAGGAAGGAAGGAAGGAAGGAAGGAAGGAAGGATTTAGAGGGGAGGGAGGGAGGGAGGGAGGGAGGGAGGGAGGGAGGGAGGGAACAAGCAAACGCTGCCCCAAAACTGGGGCGTTTCAAGCCATGGCTCCTCCGGCAACAGTCGCTTAAGCTGCAGTTCATCCGGTTCCCCCAGCCTTTCCAAATATTCCAGGCTGGAGCATTCACTCCCTCCGCAGTTCCTCCAGCCATTACGAGCCGTTTCTGGTTAAGTTCAAACAAATACAAGCAGATTCAAGCAGTGGCTCTTTCCGCCCCGAAAATCAGCTGATCGGGCGTTTCAAGCCGCGGCGTTTCAAAACGGCCACAATCTCCCGCCAAGACCTCCTCTGCAGTTCCTCCAGCCATTACAAAGCAACTCTGGTCAAATTCAGGCCGTTTCGGTCTAATTCAGGCAGATGCAAACAGATTCAAGCCGCGGCTCTTCCACCCGAAAATCAGCTGATCGGGCGTTTCAAGACGCGGCGTTTCAAAACGGCTACAATCTCCCGGCCAGACCTCCAGCTGCCTCACCTGACAATCGGGGAGGGGAGGGGAGGGGGGGAGGAAGGAGGAAGAAACCAGCGCACCCTTCGCCCTTTTATTGTCGCAATCGAAGAGGCAGGAGAATGCGGGGTGGGGAGGGGAGAGAGAGAGAGAGAGAGAGAGTAGAAATCCCTATTTTCGGAGCCGAGAAGAGAAGCGCGGCTACAGCAGTCGCTAGAGTTCCCCCCAAGGGGGCGGAGAAAGAAGAACTCTCGGAGTGTTTCTTTCGTAAATACGCGCGCAGGCACACACTCGCCCAGCCGCGCGCTTCGCCCAGCTTCTCGCGGGGAGTTTGCAAGCCCTTCGTTTCTCTTCAGGGCCGTCAGAAGGGCGAGCAAGTCTCTGCCCTGCCCTGCCCTGCCGTGGGGGTGGAGAGCCAAGCGCGCTTGACGTTCCTGGAAACGAGAAGGGCCTGCGGAGACTGACACCAACCCGAGTGCCCAAGCGGGTCTTCTCAGCATCAGGCAAAGTAGCTCACATGCAAAACAAGCCCGGCAGAGGAGCCGGAGCAGCTCCGCTGGTGGGGGCGCGTCTCGGCCGGGCCTTGCAGGATCTGGGCCGGGCGCCTCTGCTCGCCGCTCCGGCTCCTCTGCCGGGCTTGTTTCGCGTGCGAGCTACTTTGCCGGCCGCTGCTGAGGGAAGATCTCTGGAGAGGAGCATAAGGTGAGCTGCTGCATTTCCCAGCCTCGGCTTATACTCGAGTCACCAACTTTTTCCATTTTGGGGGGGTAAAATTAGGGGTCTCGGCTTATATTCGAGTCGGCTTATATTCAAGTATATACGGTACCCTCATGGTTTCAAATTCTGGTTCACACTAAATGTACATAGTTCTTTGCTTTATTTATTCATTCAGTCTATTTATACAGCAAGCTGCAACTCTGGGTAGCTACCAAGGGATTAAAATGAATGCCAAAACAATATACTGAACAATGCCATGACACAACTGAGGCCAACCCATAAACATACCATATCAAGGCATTCTAGTGCCCATGAAAAAAGTCCCTTCTTCAAAGTCAGCAGACTTAGTGCAATCCTAATCTCAGGGCATAAACGTGTTCTGTTCCAGCCTATGACCAGCCCTGTTTGTGTGTCAGGGACAATCCCTTTTTCCTTTTTACAGTCAACAGGCTGGAAAAACCCAACCAAATTTATTTACAGTTCAAACAAAAAAGCAACAAAATATTTCCTTCAATAAATAAATCAAAATATCAAACAAGAGTCAACAGACAAGAGTTAAACAAAAGTATCAAGAACAGATCAGGACTCTTTCAGAATGTCTTCAAATGGTTGCCTTCAGCAACCAGCCCCGCCCACACCTTCCCCTTTTATTATCAGTCCCAAGGTGTGGCTTCTCACTGCCTTCTCCTCCTCTCACTGAGTTGCCTCATTGATTTTCTCTGCTCTGCTCTGCTGGATTGCCTTCTGCTTCTAGCGTCTCTGAACAGATTCAGCTGTGATTCATCTATGTCCGACACCTCGTGCTCACACAGCTGAGTCCTGTGAGGAACATGACTGGAGGGGCCAGGCTGAGAGTCCTGCAGTGCATCAGAGCCTCCCTCTGACACCAAAGGCTCTCCAAACCCCTCCTCCTCCTCCTCCTCCTCAGATTCATCAGACTTAGCTGCTGGGACCACAGGCTGACACTGAATCACAACAAAACTCTTCCATAGGGCAGTAGCCAGGATAGAGAAGACATGCTTTCTGGATCCTGCCAAATGCCACTGTCATAAGGAGAGGACTCAGAGCATCTTTCCTTTTTGAATCTCTTGTTCTTGGATGGCATGTTTAGCCTTAGAAAAACCACAGACAATATTTAAAGTGCTGCATACAATTCTTTAGGTCATGTTAATTAAATATTCTGTAGTATCCAGGGACAACTGTGTAAACAAACCGTCAATAATAAAAAGAAACATACATTTGCTTCTTTATTATATTTTTATTAGACATCACTTGGATTTATGCCTCAAGTGGCAAAATGCCCAGGTAGGGCTACTAAAAATTATGAATTCATAGTTTCTCCTGGAAACTTTCTAACATAAAATGTTTCTTTCTCCCTATGTTTGTAATCTACTCAACCTATATACCACTTCATATATCTCATTGTTTTAGTGTACTTTAGATTAGACATGAAAGTATAAAGTACACATATCAAAATAAGTTTCCAAATGCATTCATCATGCCAATCTATTTATGAGCAAGCCATGATTCATTAAACTGTCTTTAGGCTGAACTTTGTACTGAAGCTGATCATTGATTGAACAGATTTGTCTCTATACAATGAGTTAAGCTCTTACAATGGGTCTCTAGAAGACCTCATGAAACTGTTAAAGTTCACTTCATTCTTATGATTTCAGAAACAAGACCAAGGGCATTATGAAATGAAAAGAGGAAAAGAGCAAAATTGTGCATGGTAAAATGGTATTCTGCTCCAAAACAATAAACAATAAATAAATTCAAGAGTGTAATAAAATTGTACTGTTTGTGCATTTTTTTCTACAAGTTGTCAGGAAAAAAGGAAAAGGGAGATGGCTGGTAGAATATTTTTGAAAGAGATTTGTATTTCCTATAATAGCTTATTTTAAAAATATTTTATCATGCTGCTTCTGCTTATAAAATAGCTCACATTAACTATAAAAATGCGCAGGCAGCAACATAAGTTGAAATATTTTAATGTTGTACTTTCCGCCCCAATCCATTTGGGATTATGATAGGCTGATCTAATATAGGTAGTCCTTAACTTACAACAACTCATTTGAACAACTGTTCAAAGTAACAATGGCACTGAAAAACGTGACTTATGACCAGTTCTTGCACTTACAACTGTTGCAATGTTCCCACACAGTCAGAAGAGCAAAATCTGAGCACTTGGAAACCAGCATGTATTTATGACAGTTGCAGCATCCTGAAATTACATGATTGGCATTTGTGATCTTCCCAGGGGCTTACAACAAGCAAGCCAATGCAGAAAGTTGGAATTGTTTAATATGTGATTTGCTTAATAACCATGGTCAAAAGGTATAAAATCAGGTGTGACTCACTTAACCACATCACTTAGCAACAGAACAGTTCCAATTGTGATCATAAATTGAGGACTACTTATTCCTCAAGGGAAAAGAAAAGATATTGAATGTGCTCTTTATATTAGGAATATTTTGAATTATTTTGGAATAAATTGAATTCTACATATAGATGGTCCTCAACTTATAGGCATTTGTTTAGTGACCATTCAAAGTTACAATAGCAGTGAAAAGTGACTTATGATCAGTTTTCACACTTTTAACCATTGCGGCATCCTCATGGTCCCAAGATCAAAATTTGGGCACTTGGAAACTGTCATGTACTTATGACAGTTGCACTGTCCTGCAATCATGTGATCACTATTTGTAACCTTCCCAGCTGGCTTCCGACAAGCAAAGTCAATAGGGGAAGATAGATTCACTTAACGACTGCAGTTCTTCACTTAACAATTGTGGGGGGGAAAACTCATAAAATGGGGAAAAACTCACTTAACAACTGCCTTGCTTAGCAACAGAAATTTTGGACTCAAGTATGGCTGTAAGTTGAGGACTACCTGTATAAGCCTTTGGCACCAAATTTGGGTGGGTTGATCTCTTTTGATCTAGTTAAAAACAAAACTGGGTTCAACCCTGAAGTCCACCCATCCCATTTCCAAATTTGATACATTGATACATTCTAGCATGACACACTTACCCATGATTAACTGAGCTATCGCTCACTTCCCTTCCTAGGTTTGCCGAGCAAGGAATCATACAGGCTGGATGGACATCTCATGGTAGACCAAAAGAATTTAATGAATTGTGGATCAGCATTATACATATCCAGCCCTTGTGCTCTTTTACAGTTCAGAACAGGGGTCTTCAAACTTGGCCCTTTTATGACTTGTGGACTTCAACTCCTGGCTGAGGAATTCTTGGAGTTGAAGTCCACAAGTCATAAAAGGGCCAATTTTGAAGACCCCTGGTTCAGAAGATTATGGAAACCTACAAAAGTGGGTTAACTGGATGAGCTGGGGCCATGGGCTAGGGTACTGTGCCAGCATAGCATAAGGACTCCAACTTGAAAAGATGTGGAAGTGATCTTGGGAATTCTGCTGTCATCCTTTACAAAGACCTTATGTTGCCATCTATATGTGGGGACCTTTCTCTATGTTCAATGCCAAGATGAACTGGTTTCATGATCAAAACTGCTAAATTGCACAGGTCCAACCCAGTCACAAAGTACAGCTGATATTTCATCATAAATATTTTTATTTGACTAAAATATTTGTGGTTGGTTTTTTTTTTTAAAAAAAGGAATCAGTCTCAAAGCAACTTCCTGGAAATCCTGTTCCTCATATTCCTATGCTCTTTGCACATTGTGCTCGATTTGGCAGCCTTTTCCCCCATTTTTTTTCTTCCTTTTTCTGAATAAATATCTTCTACTGCATGTACCTCCTCTGTTATTTCTAGTTTTCTCTGATATATTTCAAAGTATTTTCATCCTCATAATTTTAAGTATCTCTGATTCTGTCCTTTCTACAGCAAACTGAACCACATCAAAACAATAATACATGATAATGTCACAATGCAAACTTTGCCATTACATGCTTATGTCTTGACATCTGACAAAAGGGCAAGCTTCCTTTGCTTTATGTGGATTTGCTATTATATAAATGATCATTTTTATTCAACAATTCACTTATGTAACAAAAGTATTGTGTTATTTGGGCCAGCATAGCCAGTTTGCTTTATAAGTCTGAGAAACCCATTTCGTCCCTCACTCACACATTTACCATTGTGTCATGTAGCTGCTCTAGTTGTATGTTCTGACTCCATACCAGCATTAGCTACTACTCTTCACTAAGAAATCAAAATGGAATCATAATCTTGTTCAAAACAAAAAGAAATAAAGTTGAACAAATTATTATAAAGCTGAAGTAAGATTGTAAACACAATTGCAGTTTCACTTAGCAAATGGTTTCACTTAGCATCTGGTCTTTTTTACAACATGGAATTGATTTGTGCAACCGGAACTCTCCTATCATTCTGTGACTATACCGGCTTATTAACCCTGATGTATTTTATTGACTCTTTTGCTCTAATTCCCTCCTCTTCTCTCCCCTCCCCTATAATTTTGGAAGGTCCGGGTTACAATCACTGTGGGAGAGTGGTTGAGGTTCTTACATGTGCTGCCTCCCAGAGGTGAGAGCTCTGGGCGGTATGGCTTCCCCCGGTTGTGTGTACCAGGTGGCTCCCCGGCCCTGACTGCCGTGAGAGGGCGGGATTCGATCTGCTCCGGGGTTTTCCCAACTCTAGTGGCAGTGGAGCTGGGCTGGCACTCTGGTCATTCTCCTTCGATTTTATTTTGAGATCCTCCCGTATCGATCTGGTCTGCCTTGCTGCCTTTTTTGTCAGACTTGTTTAATAATCATCATGCGTCTGACTTATCCTAGCACGGTTTTACTCGCCCTCAGGGGGGCCCCCCCATCCTGGGAGCGACCCGCCTTACTCTTTACACCTCCTCTTGATGAAGGGCCCGATTGTTGGGACCCTGAGAGATGGCTGGGCACGGGTAGGGGCCTCCGATATAAATCAATTAAAAGGCCCCTGATTAGTTTTCTGTCCAAATTTTTGGGGGGTTAGGGAGGGGGGTGGCAATTTCATTTGGTTGTTTGGATATGGGGGGTAATCCAACAACCGTTGTTCAGGCCAGGTCCGGGATTGATCGCGGGGGGGAGGAGCAGGGGTCGGTTGCCCCTGGGGCTCCAGGGCAAGTCGTGGGATTACCCATTCCCACGACGTTAGGGAATGGCAGCAGGTGTAGGTACAGAGGGCCGTATCGATCCCAGGGAAGGCCTCTCCGCTGTTTGCAAGCGGTGAGACACTCCGACCCTCTGTCTCCGCCCCGAGGTCCCGGGAGCGAGGATGTGCAGCCTCCTGAGCTCCGGCTGGTGTACTTGAATGCCAGGTCCGTTGTTAATAAAGCTCCTCTTGTCCGTGACCTGGTCGAGGGTGAGCAGGCGGACCTGGCTTGCATCACGGAGACTTGGTTGGGCCCAGAGGGTGGTATCCCTCTGGTTGATCTTTGCCCACCAGGTTTCCGGGTGCTACACCGGCCTCGGGCTCAGGGTAGGGGTGGGGGAGTGGCTGTTGTTATGAGGGAGACCTTGGGTCCGTGGGAGGCCACCATTCCCCAGATAGTCGGGTGTGAGTCTCTCTTCCTGAGATGCAGCCCTGGGGCGCAGTTGGGCTTGCTGCTGGTGTACCTCTCGCCTAGTCACGCAGCAGCAGCCCTGCCTGAGCTTCTCGATGTCCTCTCTGGGTTGGTGATTGAGTTCCCGAAACTTATAGTTTTGGGGGACTTCAATCTACCATCTCTGGGAGGATCATCTGAGTTAGCTCGGGAGTTCATGGCTTCCATGACGGCCATGGACCTGACGCAAGTAATTTCGGGACCGACTCATGAGGGAGGCCACACCCTTGACCTGGTTTTCTTATCTGGACGGTGGTTAGATGATCTTGGTGGGGGCTCCCCAATTGTTATGCCCCTGTCATGGACTGATCATCATCTCCTGCAGCTGGTCTTCCGTTTTGCCACACCCCGCCGTGGGTGTGTGGAACCAATTAGATGGTACCGCCCCAGACGCTTAATGGATCCCGAGAGGTTCCAGGCAGCGCTGGGGTCCCCACCTGCCTCCTTCGCTCACAGCTCGGCAGATGCCTTAGTGGAAGCCTGGGAAAGGGCAGCCACTGAGGCTCTTGACCAAGTTGTACCCTTGCGGCCCCTGACCCGGTGCAGATCCCATCAAGCTCCATGGTTTTCCGCGGAGCTCCGGGAGATGAAGCGTCGGAGACGGGGCCTAGAGAGCAGTTGGAGATCCAGCCGATCCGAATCCGACCGATTGCGACTAAGAGCCTATGTTAGGTCTTATCTCGCTGCGATAAGGGTGGCGAGGTCTAATCACTTTGCTACCCTTATTGCGTCCGCAGATAATCGCCCGGCCGCCCTGTTTAGGGTGACTCGCTCCCTCCTTAACCAGGAGGTGAGGGAGGAACCCTTGCAGGGTCGTGCCGAGGAGTTTAACCAACATCTGTCGGATAAAATCGCTCGGATTCGGACCAGTCTGGACTCTGACTGGGCAGAGTCTGACGATCAGGACGCGAGCGGTCTTGTCGATATTACCTGGGAGGAGTTTGATTCTGTGACTCCGGAGGAAGTGGACAGGATTATGGGGAGGCTGAGCTCCACCACATGTTTATTGGACCCGTGCCCTTCCTGGCTGGTCTATGCAGCCCGGGAGAGGACACGAAGCTGTTTCCAGGCAGTTATATCGGCTTCTTTGAGTGAGGGTAGCTTCCCTGCCGTCTTGAAAGAGGCGGTGGTGAGGCCTCTCCTCAAGAAGCCTGCCTTGGACCCAGCTGTATTGAACAACTTTCGTCCGGTCTCCAACCTTCGCTTTCTTGCGAAGGTTGTTGAGAGTGTGGTGGCGCATCAGCTCCCTCTGTTCCTGGATGAAGCGGATTATCTAGACCCGTACCAATCGGGTTTCAGGCCCGGGTACAGCACGGAGACGGCATTGGTCGCGCTGGTGAATGATCTCTGGAGGGCTCGGGACAGGGGACATTCCTCTGTTCTAGTCCTATTAGACCTCTCAGCGGCTTTCGATACCATCGACCATGGTATCTTGCTGTGGCGTCTCAGGGGATTGGGAGTGGGAGGCACGGTTTTACAGTGGTTCTCCTCCTATCTCCAGGGACGTTCGCAGTCGGTGTTGACAGGAGGGCAGAGGTCGACCGTGAGGTCTCTCGTTTGTGGAGTTCCTCAGGGGTCGGTCCTCTCGCCTCTCCTGTTCAACATCTATATGAAACCGCTGGGTGAGATCATTCGTGGTTTTGGAGTTGGGTATCATCAGTATGCTGATGATACCCAGCTTTTTCTTTCGACCCCAAACCACCCCAGTGATGCCCTCAACGTGATGTCCCGTTGCCTGGAGGCGGTTCGGGTCTGGATGGGGAGGAACAGACTTCAACTCAACCCCGACAAGACTGAGTGGCTTTGCATACCTGCATCCCGGATCAATTCGGACATTCCATCTCTCTCTATGGGGGGTGAACTACTACCCCCCGTAGAAAGGGCTCGCAACTTGGGAGTCCTCCTAGATTCACGGCTCACCTTGGAAGATCACATAGTGGCTGTGACTAGGGGGGCTTTCGCCCACGTTCGCCTGGTGCGCCAGTTGCGGCCCTATCTAGGCCGGGATGATTTATGCACGGTCACTCACGCGCTCGTGACCTCTCGTCTAGACTACTGCAACGCTTTCTACATGGGGCTTCCCTTGAGGACCACCCGGAGGCTCCAACTGGTACAGAATGCAGCCGCGAGAGTTGTGTTGGGAGTCTCCCGATACTCCCATGTTACACCTCTGCTCCGTGAGCTGCATTGGTTGCCAGTTGTCTTCCGGGTGAGATTCAAGGTACTAGTAATGGTGTTTAAAGCCCTACATGGCAGGGGTCCAGAGTACCTCAGGGAACACCTGCTGCCGGCATCAACCTCCCTGCGCCCTGTGCGTTCCCACAGAGGGCCTCCTCAGGGTGCCACCGATCAGAGAATGTCGATTGGTGGCCCCCAGGGGGAGATCCTTCTCTGTGGGCGCCCCGGAGCTATGGAATCAGTTACCGGTTGAGCTCCGGACGGCGCCCGATCTTCGCTCCTTTCGCCGCGATCTAAAAACATACTTGTTCGAACAAGCCGGCCTGGCCTGATGGGGGATTGGTGGGGGGTTTTACTGTCATTTTATTGGGGTTTAATATGTATTGATTGTTTTAGTGGGCATGTATTTAATCATTTTTTAACTTTTGTAATTTTGTATTTTTTATTCTTGCCCTGTTCACCGCCCTGAGTCCTTCGGGAGAAGGGCGGTATAGAAATATTATTAAATTAAATTAAATTAAATTAAATTAAATTAAATTAAATTAAATTAAATTAAATTAAATTAAATTAAATTAAATGCTTCACTTAATGACCAAGCTGCCAGTCCCAACTATGGTCATTAAGCGAGGATTATTTGCATAAGCCTGTTTATCAGTGCATTTGGGTTACCTACCCTGCAACCTGTTTTCCACCGTTTCTGTGCCTTGCAAATTCACTTATGCAAATTCACTTTATGTCAGGTTTTCAGGGAATGTATTATTAGCATGGAGAGAATCCTGTATGGAAGTCACAGTTTTTGTGTCATGATGTACACATCCCTCCAATCTTCAGGCCTTTCAGCCTTATTCTTTTTCCTAGAATTCATCTATTATTGCTCAGCTATCACATCTGATGAAAGCTACATCTCTTTGACAACAGCAACTTTATTGTCACTTTGAATGTATACCAATCGGCAAACATCAAAATGAAATTTTGTTGTGTACAGCTCTCAAAGGGTCACCACTTCCGATATACACTCCTTGTTCCTAGTCAGCTCAAGTTTCAGATCGTCCATTTTAATCTCTAGGGAGCGAATGATGGCAAACAGGACAGATGTTTGTGCAGATAGATACATTAAGGTACCATATCCCAAAATGATGAATTGTCTATAATGAAGGTTACCATCTCATTTCTAGCAGTTCCATAGTTGGCAACATAGCACTTGGTTAGAGATGCTATGGCTAGCCTTCAGTGTGTGGTTATTACATCTCATCTCTCATTTACTGTAAGGACACTGATCAGATAAAACTTTATTGAATTATAATCTATAAACAGATGGCTCAGTTATGATAGGTTGCCTCCCTTTACAACTAACTATGCTCCAAGAATAGATTGCATTGGATATGGTAAATTGCTTCTTCTTAAAGAAACACATCTAGAAATCTGCTTCAAGAGCCTCTCAGTTTGTCACAAATTCAGAATAACTTTTGAGGTCAAAAAGTCTACCATCAAATTTGTTTTTTTTAACTTATATATACTGTTATTTTCTTTTTCTTGGCCAACTATCTGTCATTCACACACCCCACTCTTCTTGTAGTTGCCTTATTTTTCCTCACTTTTCTCTTTTTTTAAGAATGGGGGACGTTTTACTTACAGTCCACCAGAACAAATTAACTGTCCTCACCACCTTTCCTCAGTGCCCTGTGAATGGGAATTGCTTGTAACTTTTACAGCAAAGAGCCACCTGATGGCATCAAATACTGCATAAGGAAATAGATCTAGAGGAAAATCTAGAGGAAAAGCATGGCCTCCCCCCAATGAATAATACAACTCTTTAAAAATCCCCAGGTGGGATGAATGGGGATGAGTGGAAGGAAGGCTGGCATGCTCTTTTTAGACAGTAGCCAAAACCATTGTTAAAAAAAACAACAACCTTGTATTGAGATAAGGTTTACACACAACACCTCGCCAGCCTTCGGGTTTCCAAGACGCTCCTTTATGAGGGGGTTGGGATCCAGAAACAGTGTTACTCCCATGCTTCTTTTCCTTCCTCCTCCTCCTCTTAAGCAAGCCTTATGCCTTGCACCCACCTTCTCCGCGTCATCTCCCAGAGGGATGCCCAACTCCTTAAGGCCACTTTGCAGCTCAGCAATGTCCACTCGGCCATCCTGGTTAAGATCTAGTTTCTTGAAGAGGTTTTCGTACCTCGACTTACTTTCCGGCGCTTCACAGGCAGCCTCCGGGAACACAAAGCCCCCGAGAATGCGGAGCATTGTGCAGTCTTAAGAACTTTTTAGTCCGGAGGGCTAAACAACAAAATGGGGATAAATAGCAGGAAGAGAGCCAAAGCAATCTAAAGGCCTCACGTTAAAGCGAAGTCTTTAAAAATACCGTTGGCTTTTTGCAGCTCTTGGGAGGAGCCATGCAACGTTTAATAAAGATGACGGGCAAGAGGCAACACCCGGGGAGGGAGCAGGAAGGGGAAGAGCTGGGTTCTCCTCACTGGATTCTCCGCTGGTTTACTCACTCGCGACATAGGAGGGGCTTGGTTCCTTTGGCCTCCTCCCTACGTACAGTAAGTACATAAGGGAGCAGAGTTTGTAGGAAAGCAAATCACGCAGTCGGGGATAGGCAATTTTAGCCCGGGAAGCCCGCTACAGTTTTTACTATAGTATTTGCAACTGTACACGCACAGTTGCGCCACTCTGTGTGTGTTTCTCTCTCTCTCTCTCTCTCTCTCTCTCTCTCTCTCTCTCTCTCTCTCTCTCTCTCTCTCTCTCTCTCTCTCTCTCTCTTTTTAATGCCCGAATCTCTGGCGTGTTCGCGTAGAGGTAAATCCCTGGGAATCTCCGGAAGATTTTGCCTCCAAGGAGAGATGCCGCAATGGTGGCATCTTACCCAGGGACTGGCCATGGAGACGCGGGTCCAATTAGACTGATGCTGATTCCCATGGAAACAATCGCCTTAAAGCGAGCGCCGCTTCCAGTTTAAACAGCTTGCTTCGCTTTCGTGTTTACACCGTTGTAAGGCTGAATCTTTTTGACATTTGGCTTCCGCTGAGTTTTTAGGTCTGGAATTTGGAACGTGCCTAAAATGACTTAGACTGAGCCTTCCTTTGTATCGAGCTGGCGTCCCCACATCTGCTGGGTTGCGATGGATCTTGTTTATCGAGTATAACGCAAGTTGTCCAGGCTGTCCGGAGGGCATGGTCAAAAAAGTCAAGATGGTGGCCGAAGCGAGACGAACCAAGCTCTGCCTGTTGTTTATGTCTTCTTTTTTTTTGGCCATACACTGAGGACACTTGCGTAGCGCAAGAACATCTGGAGATCCAAGATTAAGAAAGGCTGAATGACAGGCAGATATGTAACACGCCGAAACTAGTCCTGTTGAATGGTATTTATTGTAAACGGCTATTTTCGGTAGCAGGAGTAATCCTATTGAAATCTTTAACGGAAGAGATTAAGGAGGTTCTTTAACTATGATTAAAAGAGGTGTAATCGTAAAGTGATCTAAGGTTACAGGGAGAGTCCAAAATGCAGTTTTATCAATCCTTACATAGATATCTTCACATGTGTATGTGGAAAGTAACTGGAAGTAGTGAGGAAATTTAAAAATAAAAATATATATGCTTTTAGTATTATCATGTAATCGTATTTTATATTTTATACTAATCATTTTATAATCAATTGCCTGAGTAGATGCTTTGAGTATATGGGGAAAAATACAGGCCTCAAGTGGAGGAGGGGGAAAACAGGAGTTACCATGGGGCCCCGTGTGAGTCACCATCTAGGAATTGTTTTTAAGTACCTTCTGGTGCCTGGTACCCCTGGCAGGTGTAGAAGATGGGAGACATCTCTCTAGAATTGATTGTAGGGGAGGGATCTTATTAGTATAATGTAAGCAAACAGGGGCAGAGATAATGTATTCTGTTTAGGCGCTTCTTATAGATTGTAACCTCCAAAGCCTAAGCCAATGGGGCCATGGGGGAGGGAATGGGGCGTTGCGATAGGATGTATAATAATATGTGATTTTGGAATTTGGGGTGTGGTTCAGTGTTTGGCTACATTGTTGGCCTTCCTGAATCCACCATGCTTTGCAAACTGTTACTTTTTAGACTTCATTGTGAAGTCTAATAAACTTCGTTTCCATTTGTAACTCAAACAGAGTGGATTTCAATTTGTGACTATTTTTGTGTCTAACATCTCTTACACACATACAATTATCACAGCTATCTCCTTACCTACATTTGGAGAGTAACAACTACTTGAAAAAGGGATTGAGCAGAACACATGTCCTGTCCAGTAGGAGTAGATTCTTTGCAAAATGAATACATTACAGCAGGAAAAGCTTTGTGATAATATATATTTACCAGGAAAATCCATTTCCTATACTTGGCTACTCTGAAGGAATTCCTAGGAAAACTTGAGGGGACAGATAATTGCAAACTGTCCAACCCCAAAATGATAAAACTATGGTTAATAAACCAATTCAAAATGATGTAGTAGTTAATACTAAGAAAAGGTTAACATTAATGGTTAAACAGCTTCTGCAATTTGCCCAATCTGACTGGCTGAGAAAAGACTGCAACTGGTGAAGGACTTGTAACTATGCAAGTGCACTCCTTATCACACCCATCACTGCAAACCCAATGACAACTAAGGATCGAGCCTCTGCTCATTCAAGAGGAGTGAGACCCCATCCAGCACACCATGAACTCCAGCTTCCTACTTACCAACAGCTTCTTTGTTTTATATGGATTTAAGTTTAGCTTGTTTTCTTACAGCAATTCATAGCTCTAAACAAATTGGTAACCAAAGATTGCATTCATGTGTGTAACCTATTGATAACATGGTCATTATTTAATATATATAGATAGGGAGCCCCAGAGGTCCCACAGGAAAATTTAATGTAAATTAATATGCCAGTTTCTTAAATGTTCATCTCTGCTTGCTTTTTCCTTTCTGAATCTTTTAAATAACCTAGGATTTCCTAGCAGTTGATAATGATTAGCTTTTTATCCCACCTTTTGTGTTTATATGCATATATTGATCAACTCAAAGGCAGGAAACATATTTAATACTTTTGCCTCATATTTTCTCCACAGCAGCAACCATGTAATCTTTAGGTGAGAAACCTGCAAGCAGCATTTTGGAATAGAAAACCTCTATTTAAAAACTGGTGTGGGAAGTCAGCCCCCACCCCCCAGAGAAAGAAATATTCTTGGAAATATTTAAAAGGCAGAATATAGAAACCAACCCTCCCCCTCCCCAAGTCTCTCTGTCCCAAACAGAAACCAAGTCTGCAGAAATGCAGATGTCATAATCTTGTAGGAAAGACTGGAGTCTGGAAGCTGGGATTAGGATGAAAGCTCCCCCAAATCAACAATCCCTCACACCAAAAATCTAAGAGTCATGAGCCATAGCCACAGGGAAGCAGGATATGAGCTTTTGGACTTAATAGGATTAACCCACCACCATCAGAATGCCAGAAAGGTACACTTAGACTCAGGTCAAAGTTCATGCCACAGGAACAACTCTAAACAAAAGGCTCCAGAGGGTATAAAAACCCACTCCCTACATGTGCTCACTCTCTTTTCTTCCAGAGCCATCTTTCTGTCTGGCTCTCCTCTTCAATAAACTGCAACTTTCTTTCTAAAGCAGTCACCATATTTTTTTATTCCCAGCTTGGACTGAACCATCATGAAGACTTTTCCTTCAACACTAGGAAACCTAGAGAAACCCCTGGATCTTCTCCTATGGATCCGATCATTTTGCATCATGCCTTAAAGATTAAGGCTTAAAGATTGCCAAGAGTGATCCTCAGCCACAAAAAAGTTGCCCAGCTCTGCCCTAAAGGAAAGCAAAGAAAATCAAAGAAGGGGATCCTCATTTGGGATGGATTATTGTTTGACTGATAAAAGGAAGATGCAAAACAAAGGATGAAGAATGGAATGAAAATTCCTGAAAAAACATGGTTATCTGGAACCCCCAAAAGAAATATCTGCACTGCAATGTTTTGTTTTGTTTTTTGCAAGTTCATGTTTGGTCAGGGAATTCTGGCTGGTAGGGTCCAGAAGAGCCTTCTCTGCCATGGCTCCTGCTTCCTGGAATATCTTACACGCATACACAGAGAGAGAGAGAGAGACAGAGAGACAGAGAGACAGAGAGAGACAGAGGCAAGATTGGCTCTCACCCTCCGGATCTTCTGCAAAAGCCTGAAGACTTGGTTCTGCCAGTGGGCTTGGGGCTCCAATGGAGGAGTTATTACGCTGGAGATGGTTGATGGACCTACCGCTGAAACCACTTTCCCCCATACATTCTATGCTCTCCCTCCCCATCTTTTAATCATAATCTGTATCTTATTGTACTTAAATATATATGTATATTTTATGGTTTTATTGTTTCAATGATCTAAGCTGACCAGACTCTCTTCATGGTGAGATGGGCGGCAAATAAACTTAATAAATAAAAATAAATAATACAAGTTCTACCTGTTCTTAACCACACTGCGTTTTAGGGTTCCTAACTCTGTTGGACTGTCTGCTTTGGGTATTTTAAAGCATTTTTAATGATGATATGATGAAAACAGTATTTCAAAATTTCACCCTAGGCAAATATAATATCTGTTATAATTCCATGATTAAGTGAAGAATTTGGTTTCAAAGTAAAGATCCCAAAATTTATTTGCATCATAGGTTGAAACAGAATGTGAGCTGCAGTGGGAGACTTTGCTCTAAGTGCCATCTTAGTTACTATATCAACTGGAAGTACTGTTTCTAAGGCAACATCAATAGCCAAGAGACCTGCAGCCAGGATAAAATTTATTTTCCAAAAGATATTTTCCATTGCTGACTTCTACCAATAAAATTAACAAAATCTGATCAGGAACAGAACAAACAGCATAATTAGCACCTTTATTTTCTAAAATGTCGGTGCCTTGCTTGGCTGCAGCTGCTTCAGCTCTCAAAGAGTGTTGGGGTTGTGGACAGTGCCATCCAGTTTGAGTGATTCTATGGGAGTTGCAATAAGATAGCAGAATTGTAATACTCAAGTGGTTTATGACCCCCAGTCCATACTGGATTTGGCGTTAATTAGTAAGAGAGGAACTGTTGATAAAGCTGTTCTGGAGTCTGAGTTGCTTTGGATTGCTTCGGTTGAATTTTTACCTTCTGGGAAGAGGCTTCACAGTATCTGAAGTAGAACAATTAGATTCTGTAATAGCCTTATACCATACAGCCTTGTTAATTCTCAAAATTGTTTTTTCTGCTATGTGTTCTAATAGTCTAGAACAGACATGTCAAACACAAGGCCCAGGGGCCGGATCCGGCCCGCGAAGTGGTTTCATGTGGCCCGCGAAGCCATCCTGGAAACAAAAAAGTGACAATAAAAGTGTCACTTCTAACAATGAGATAAATTCCTATAGTTTCAACATTCTCCCCATAGGTGACATATTCTTTTCATAAAAGGCTTGGTATACAGAAATTACATGTTGTTCCCGCACAAAACATATAATTTCAGGCAACAAAACCTATGTTGTAGTAGATGACAGGCAATAAAAACAAGAAGCATAATTACAATTACAAAACTGATGTTTCATTTTAACTTGTTAGATTTACCGGTATATCCTACCTTTCCACTAAGATCTGAAGGGTATATATATAGCATTCCTTCCTCTATTTTCCCCACAACCACAATCCTATCAAGTACTCATTGCATTTCTTTAATGACAGTGCTGGCTAGAGATTACACTTGAAGGACAAAAAAAGTAGCGAAGACCAACCTAGGATGTAGGGTTAGGGTTAGTCAGTTGTCAGTCCATGCTGATTCTGCACTATTGATAAATATAGGAACAATATCTGTATAATGTGCAAATGTTCATTTATGCATAATTTCCCTGAATTTCAATTTTGCATTAATGAGAATTGTCATTTGAATGTGGTGAACATTATCCATTTAATGAAGTGGCTTGCTACTTTGTTTACTGACAACACATGGTATAGATTTTTATTGATTGATTCGATTTTTATCCCATCTTTATTACTTTGTAAGTACAGATAGTCATCGTTTAGTGACCATTTGAAGTTACAGTGGCACTGAAAAAGGTGACTTGTGACTGTTTTTCAAACTTACGATCATTGTAGCATCCTCATGATATCAAAATTTAGACACTTGGCAACTGGCATGTATTAATGACGGCTGCAATGTTGTGGGATCACGTAATCATCTTTTGTAACCTTCTGACAAGCAGAGTCAACAGGGAAGCCACATTCATTTAACAACCGTGTTACTAACCTAACAACTGCAGTGCAAATCTATATACCGGTAGTCCTCCCCATTCACTCATATATGAGTAATTAAATGTCTGCAAGCAAACAACAAATTCAGAAAGCACTAAGACTCCACAAATCAGATAATTACAAATTAAAAAATATTTAAAGCCCCAGAAATGCAAAAGTTTGAGCAAATTTCCCTTTTAAATGCTACCAACTTCTCAATAATTACACCATGAATCCAGCAGAGGGAGATAAAACATTGGGCTATTAAAAAAGTCCACTGTGTAAGGAAATTTATCTATTGCTGAATAAAATTATTCTAAATATTGTATTAGGTTATACTTAAAAAGTTGTATTTTAAAACATGAAAGATCAATAACCTTTCTAACTTCTAATTATTTGATGACTGCATAACAATAATCTATTTGGGATGAAAAGGGAACAATACCTTCATAAATTTATAATTTATTTAAAAATACACATTTGCTTTATACATTTGGAATGTTGAGAATATATTTTCACTACTTTTTAAAAAAAAGTTGTTTGGAGATTGCGGAAAATAGCATTGAAGGCAGATTGATATACAATAGTTGTTCTCTGTGATCCATTCTAGCCACTCAATATGCTCTCTACACAGTTTATCTTTGTCTCTTTTTTTCTGGAAAAGTAGACACACTTCTAAATAAAACACTGGACTATAGGTGGAACTAAAAATGAAAGTTTAAGTTTGTGTTAAACTAAAAGAAATCCACAAAAGTAACATCAGGTAGTGCACCTAGCTTGGAGGGTATTAAGGGAGATGCTGGTAGGCATATACCATGGGTCAGCAACCCGTGGCTCTAGAGCCGCATGTGGTTCTTTCAGCCTTCTACTGTGGCTCCAGTCCTCCTCCGCCATTTGCAGAGAGAGGGAGACAGTCAAAGAGAGGCACGTGCTTTGCTTCCCTTCTCTCGAGTGCGGGGCTCCTGATTGGCCCTGCACCTGGGCGCCTGCCCCCTGGGAGAAGTGCGGCCAGGAAGTCCCTTTCCCAGGCTGGCCCTGTCTGAGGTGCAGGTGACTGGGGAGCCGCGCGGGGCAGCCCCGTGATCCCCACTGGGAGCGGCCCACCGGAGCCTCCACTGAGTGGGTCAGCCCTCCCACAAGCTGTGGCCCCAAGGGAGAGCAGCCCCTGCGATACCCAGCCGGCACTACTATTGGCCCCACATCCTCGGAGCCGGCGAGAGGCAAACAGAAAGGGAAATTTGCTGCCACCTGCCTCGATCAGCTTTGTCTCCCTAGGATCCCTCCTGGACATCATGCGTAGACCTGAGAAGCATTGCTAAAAAAAAAAAAGCCCCACTGTAAAGCAGCGGAATCTGCTTTTTCCACTGAAAGGATGCACCATCAAGGTAAGGACAAAAGAGAGAAAGACAGATAGGAAGAGGGAGAGAGAGGGAGGGAGGAAGAGAAAGAGGGGGAGGGAGGGGGGAGGGAGGGAGAAGGAAGAAGAGGGAGAGAGGGGGAGGGAGAGAAAAAGAGGGAGGAAGGGAGAGAGGGAGAAAGGGAGAGGGGGGAGGGAGGGAAAGAGGAAGAGGAGAGAGGGAAAGGGAGGGAGGGAGAGGGAGGAAGGGATGGAGAGGGAGAGAAAGACAGAGGGGGATGGAGAGGGGGAGGGAGGGAGAAGGAGAGAATATGAATATATGTGGTTGTCCTTACTGGAAGAAGGACAAAGAACGTTTAATGAAATATTTTGATTTTTTTTAATTAAGAGATGAGGTATGGGGATAATTATGCTGTATTTAAAGATGGTAGATAAATTACTAAAATTGTTTTCACCTGTTGGGATGAAGGAGAAAGGGTTTTCCCCTCTCTTTTTCTAGTCCTTTTCTTTCCCCCACCCCACAATTTTTTTCTATTCTATTTTTCTATTTGTAGTTTTCATAGTTTGCACCGGCTTTTTGTTTCATAAATACGAGGACTCAAATAGACATTGAGTATTTTATTTGAGAGTAGCCTTCAACCCAGCATCTCTTTTTGGAGTTCAAAATGTTTTTGTTGCATGCAGAAATAAAAGTTTGTTTTCTTTGTAGCAGTTCATTGATTTCATAAATGCAACACACTATAGGTTTTTTTTATACATAGCATAAAGATAAAAGATATATGCAGTGTTATCTTTATTTTAGATGTCAAAAGGATTTTGTGGCTCCCAGTGTTTTCTGTGGGAAACAGGTCCAAGTGGCTCTTTGAGTGTTTAAGATTCCCGACCCCGGGCATACACTGTAAATCCAGCATTATAGGGTAGTTCTCAACTTATAACTGTAATTGAGCCTGCCAATTATAGTCATAAGTTATGACAGTTGTAAAAGTGGGTCATCTGATTTTTATAACTTTGTTTTGCAGTGGTCATTAAATGAATGTTGTGGTCATTAAGCAAACACAGTGTCATGAAACAAGCATGGTGTTCATTAAGTGAGACCATGATTTGCTGTGAGGCAGTTTTGCCGGAAACCGGAAGTAAACACGTTTTTAGCAAAAACCAGTAAATTCTTTAAATCAGTCATAAGACCATGGGATGCTGCCATCAGATGGAAAAGCAGGCCTGATACCAAGTTCCAAAAATATGATCATGTGACCAAAAGGAGAGCCAGCTGTTAGAACTAGATCGTATCTAGCTTTTGGGTTCCACCGCAACTTTGACAGGTTGCTAAACAGCCGGTCGTAAGTCAACGCCTACCTAAATACTGAGAATACAGGTTTCATGCCTTTGCTTGCTTCTCTATTTCCTCTATCCTATGCTGGAAAGGACAGACCAGAGGTAGCAAGGAAAACTTGACCAAGGTGCTAGCATTCCAAGAAGTTCATCATCATCCGCCATTCAGTCATGTCTGACCCTCGGCCACTTTATGGATCAGCACTCTCTATGCCCCTCTCTCGCACTGTATCCTTCAGATCCGCCATGGTCTTCCCAATGTCATCCTTTATAGCTCGGCTGACTGCTGGAGGCAGCGGAGGGAGGGGAGAGGGGATGTTTTGCTCGTGCGCTTTCACAAATGAACACACACGTACATATACATGCTCTCCCACCACTTCCACGGCACGATTCTGAACAGGCTGAAGCCCCATCAAACACCTTATCTATTTTTCTAGCTTTAATTTTACGTTGATATTGAAATTAAATGTTTATGATTTCCCATTTTCATATTGCTAACCTCCTTTCCCTTTACACAATTTTCTCCCAATACCTAGTAATGTAATCCAGTTCTTATTTATCTCATTTCCATATCCATATCAGTCATACAATATTTAGAATAGTAGTCATTAAAATACAAATTTCAAGGAGAAAAGAGGACAATATTCCGCCGGGGCCTGAAGACCTGGCTCTTCGAGCTCTCTGGCCCAGGCTGAGGATCAATCTTATTTTAACTGGGGTTTTATTTGACAGGGGCATATACAATTTTTTCTTTTTAAATCTGTTTTAACTTTTGTATTTCGGTTTTTAATTACCCTGTAAACCGCCCTGAGTCCTTCGGGAAAGGGCGGTATAGAAATGTAATAAAATAAAATAAATAAAATAAATATAATCTTGTTTCTCATTTATAGTTTCCACATATTAAAAATTAACCAAAATTTCTTCCATTTCAACATTTAATACATCCTCTCATGTCTCTACATCCAAGTATATTAGTTACATTCTATCATTTTTAGCATATATACATCTTAACCCATATCATTTAAAGAACTTAATATTTCAATGTTAGTATTCATACATCTGTATTTTATTTTTATTTTATTTTTATTTTTAGTTAATCAGTATTTTTATCTACTCATCAAAACAATCTCTCGTAATCTCAATACAATCCTATTTTGGTATTATCTATTTCAGGCCTCTTAAAAATGTTCATATTTCTTCAATCTTACTCTTGATTTCTTCCTTTGCCATGTCATTTTACGCTTCTTTGCCTCAGGGTCATCAAAGCATTCTTGTATTACTATATAATATTGAAGTGGCCCCCCAGTCTCCACCTTTGAAGGATTGAAGTATCTGCCAACAGCACCAAATCTTCTCATTATTTTCACCTCTTGACACAATTGTCCTGGTCCAAATAAACTTCCTTCCATCTTCTCTCCTTCACAATCTTCAGAAACCTGCATTCATTGAATATTTAATTCTTCTGCCAATGTATTTGATTGTTCAATTTCTTCTGTTAAGTTCTGTCCCAATAAAATATTAATTGTAGTCACAGTTTGAGTTTGAGTTTGTTTCATCGAGATGCCTTCTAATTCTTTTCCAAAAGCTCTTATTTTGTCGCCAACTGTAGAAAGGAACTGATAAGTTTGGTAAGATATTTCCCACATAGCATGGATTTGTTTTTGAAACTCTTCCATAGTGAAATTTCACATCTGGTGTTCAAGGTTACTCTTATCTTGTTTTTCTTAAATATTTTCTTGGTTTTTTTAGAGAGAAAGTCAGATTGCAATTTCAGGTTTAGCCACTGGATGTACCCCAAGTACTTTGGAAAGTACCGGTTTTATAGTGTCCAGCCAATAGGTACTAGGGTGCCCCCTTATCCTTTTTCTGCTGATTGCTCCCAATATATTTGACTTTTCAAGTGAATCAGCTTGCATGACATGACCGAAGTATGACAGCTTCTATTTGGCGAACTTGGCTTGAAGTGATATTTTTGGTGAGGTTCAGTCTAGGATTACTTTGTTATTTTTGCAATCCAGAAATTCAGGGAAAGGTCGTTTTTCCTTCTTTCAATCCTCCACTTTGGGTTAAAAATAAGCCTGAGACAGGAAAGTAATGAAGCTTCTAATGGCATATCTGTTATGAGAAACACCTGTATGAATAAGAGACCACAAGAAACCGCAAGAAACTCTATATAGAAATGTATATATAATTTGCTGAGTTCAAATTATTTACTTGAAAAGCATCATAACAATAAGAGTGTGTTTGTGTGTCCAAACCTGTTATAACTTCCTGACTAAATTACTGGTAACAGGCACAAGGGATAAGAAATATCCACTCAGATGCACACAACCTGGCAAAAAGACAACCTTCTCCTTATCTCTTTAACATGAAGTGTTGATAATACAATAACTATATGCTTAAAAATATACACCCCAGGAATTACTAAATTTGGCATTACTGCAATAAGCAGAGCTATTATTGTGAGAGATCCAATTTCACATTCCTTCATGTTTTGGTTCAAACTTTTGCAACCTTCAGATCCATTCACTGCCAGTCACTCTCTCCCAGAAAAATCTACATTGTAAGGTTAGCCCAGGGGTAGGCAACCTCGGCTCTTTTATGACTCATGGACTTCAACTGCCAGAATTCCTGAGTCAGGGAGTTGAAGTCCATGAGTCATAAAAGAGCCAAGGTTGCCTACCCCTGGTTTAGCCCAAAGATATAATGGCAGGGTGTGGGAATAAAAATATTGCCTCGAGTGTTTTAGAGAAAAAGTGAAATATTCTGATTCTGTAAAAGTAATTAGTGGCCCATTTAACTGTGCAAAACACAACATTCTTCCACTTGTCTCGTCTGAGATGATGCCTTAAAATGAATAAATGATATGTGTCCTAATTTTTGCTGAGTGTATTTTGCTTACGGTATTAAACATCCGGCTATTTTAAGGCACTTCTTGATTGATAGTCTTTCAGGCATTAACAGCTCAGTACTTCTAACAAGATCTTAGAGCAGGAAAACCATGCTAAAAATCCTTTTCAAATTGTGAATCATATACAGTAAGATAAATACATCTCAGTTGCAAAGAGGATAATATATTGAGGATACATTATTTTACAGGAAGGTTCATTTTTATACTCATGATCAGGTTTGCCAGGAGTTTTTAATTAGCATTTTTAAGTGAACAGTAATTCTAAATTGCACCAGTTGTCTCCAAACATGGAACCCGGAATTATTATTCTAAATGAATTGTGAATAAAGATTAAAAATCATTAATGCACGGAGGAAAAACCTCGATATACAAAGCATAAAAAAGCACCAATCCTAAACTCGGAAGGGGTCACTAAATGCAAGGGAATTTATAATATTCCGGGAAGAAACGAGTGCAGGATTGCAGCCAAAGGCGTGAGGAGGCCTTGTCGCTTGGTTGGAGAGATAGTTGAAACCTTGTTTCTCTCGTACCTCTGAAATCTGTCAGGTCACCGTTTGGTCAGGAAAATGAGTGACATCATTGCAACACCTGGGTTGCGGGCCTGTCCCCCCCACCCCCAAGAGCCTCGCCATTTTTTTTTCTTTCCTCCTAAAAAACCCGCCGAGATCCTTATGGGGTCCTACTGCAGCCGGCGGGGGCATTGCCCAGGGATTCGCTGCCTAGCGCGCGCCGGACCGGCCGGCCGACCGACCGCGCCACCTTCTTCACCCCCAGGAACCTTCGGTGCCGCCTGGAGCCGGCAGGGGCGCCCACCCCGAGAAAGGGGAGAGCGCTCCCGTCATTCGGGGGGGGGGGTGTTCCTCGTGACTCAACGGACTGACGCCGCAGGAGGGTAGGGAAGAAGCCTTCGGGGGGGAAAAGACCGTCCCTCCCCTCCAGAGAGCCCGTCCGGGGGAGAAGAGGAGGAGGAGGAGGCGGGCTGGTTTGAACGCGGGCGGTTTGCGGCCGGCGTCTCCTTTGCTCGTTGGGGCGGGCGCAGCAAGACGCATGTCGTAGTAGCAGAACGCCCGCGCCCGCTTGCCTGGGTGAAGACAGCGCGCGGGCGGGCGTGTTTTCTTCCCTCTCTCTCTCTCTCTCTCTCTCTCTTCGCCCACCCGCCCCCTGCTGCTTTTCCTCCCGCTCCTCCCCTGCATTGCCTGGTCACAAGGGCCGAAGAAACGACGGCTGGGTAGTAATGGAGGAAGCGGCGGGGGGTTAAGCGGAGACAAGAGGACGTCCGGGGAGGGGAGGTGGGGGGGAAAGCGCTCCCCTTCGCCCTTGCGCGCGCCTCCTTTGCCCGCCTGGCCCCGCATGGCTTTCATGATGATGAAGAAAAAGAAGTTCAAATTCCGCGTGGAGCTGGAGCTGGACGACCTCTCCTCGGTGCCCTTCGTCAACGGGATCCTCTTCTGCAAGGTGCGGCTGCTGGACGGCGGGAGCTTCAGCGGAGAGTCCTCCAGGTACGAAACGCTTCGACTCCCGTTTAGCCTGGCCGGGAGGTGGCTGCCAAGAGTCTGGCGGAGCCTCGTTCACCTGTTAAGTCTTCGCGAAGCTACGAGAAATGCTAATTCGCGGTCGGGGCTGGGGAGAAATAATAATGTCGTAGGCGAAGGCTGTTGCTGCTTTTTCTGCCTCGCTGCTTAAGTTGCAAAATCAATTCCCTTCCTTCTCTCCCCCCCCCCCCCGAAGACCCGCGAACCTAGGGCAGCGTTTCCCAACCTTAGGAACTTGAAGATGCGTGGACTTCAACTCCCAGAATTCCCCAGCCAGCTATGCTGGCTGGGGAATTCTGGGAGTTGAAGTCCACGCATCTTCAAGTTCCTAAGGTTGGGAAACGCTGACCTAGGGAAACAAGCCAGCTATCTAAGTCAAACCCTTCAAATAAATCTTCTATTTCCCGGACCTGTTTACAGCCCCAGGGGCTGAGTTCACGGGAAAGCATCAATCTGTCAAGTAATAATGAAGTGAGTGGCTCTGACGCTGCACAGAGCATCTTTTGTTATGTTTGGATATAGACGAATCGTCTTCCTCCAAAGGGTTAAACTTCACCGTGGGGCTTCCTAGAGGAGTGGTTGTGGTTTCTTGACAAATGAAGCTCTAGTTTTCAGAAGCCATGACCACACCTGTATTTCTTTAGCATAATTGCAAACAATTCCATACATTTCTCTAAACAACACAAACCTAAATATAATTGCATTATCTCATTAACTCTCAGAATAGTCCTCTGGCAGATGTAGGATGTCTTATGAAATATGGTAGAATTTCTCCTGCTGGAAAGAGTTAAAAAGTGAAGTCCAACACTCAAAGCTGATCTTTTTACCCACTTGTTTCCTTATCAAAACAAAATAAGGGAAAGTCTTTTGCCTTATTTGTTTTATCCCATTGGTAGAGAAGAACAGTTATCACACCAGAATAGCTATTAACCTTAGCTGACTTAAGCAATATACTATACAACTCGGATTCTGAAAACTCTCACTGAATGTAAGGTGTACATTATTAGATATCTAGGTGGCGTACAAATGATGCTTTGGACTTTTGAAATTAATAACAGAGTTCCGATTTCTAATGTTTCTAATTTGATTTCTATGACTTCTAATACTAACACAAATATATATCCAAAATATGTGCCTATAAGTCAGGGGTGTCAAACTCGCCGCATCACGTGACATGTTGCGATGTTTTGCAACTTTTTTCCCCTTGCCGGAGCTGGGGTGGGCGCGGCTTCTGCGTGATGCATCTGGCCCATGAGCTGGCAGTTTGACATCCCTACTATAAGTGAAGGTCCCTGAAATCACCCTTTCACTTTTAATTAATAGAGTAATGGTGATAGGGAACTCATAGCATGCTCTGTTTACAAATTTGACACCTAAGAACTTCAGTAACTCTTCCATCTATTTGTATTGGCAACAAAAGAAAAGTAATTTGACATTTCATTTTTCCTGAATACTTATTTTAGCTTCCCAGTCTAGCATTCAATTCAGATATTTCCTGGAATCTCCATCCAATCTTGCTTAGTTTTTTGAATTTGGCAAATTGTTGCTAACTATGTGAGTACTGCAGTATGTGCTCACTGGTTTATGCTTGTGAAATAGAGGGTTTTATTTATTGTCATTAATATGGACATGGGTGTCAATTGCATTTTCTTGTAATATATGAACATCCTGTTTCCTGAGCCAGAGTTACATTTTACTAGCCGGTAGCTATGACATATGTAATGCAGCACAGTAAGTTCAAACAGAAAGTTTTTAATTGTCACTTGACATATATATCAGAACTATCATTTCTTTGCATTCATGAAGTGGAATGAAAAATGGTGCCAGTATATATAACCACTTCCTTCCCTAATAAAAATAACAAAGAGTAAAATACAAATGTTGCTGGCCAATGTTGCTGTGGCCTTACTTTCTTTGCCTTCTAAGTTCCTTAGTCTGACACAACATCTATATTTTATACAATCACATACCTATGGTGACATCACAGGAACTGAAGAGATGAGGCAAACCAAGCAATAGCACATACTGCATGACATTCCTGTGTTTAAAAATGCAATTACCCTGTTGGTGTATAGAATGCAACTGAATTGACATTTATTGCAATGGTATGAACAATGGTCCTGTGATCAGTAAAGAGATCATCTTGCCTTGCAATCAGGATTAGTTATTTCTGATAGGGAGAGCATCACAGAAGTTGGAAATTGTAATATATGTCTGCAAAATATAGCATATGTCATATAACAGAATTTTCAATTACTGTGTTTTTTAAAAAAATTTGTTGCTGGGTATAAATAAATAACCTGGATTCAACTCCATCTGAGGGGGGGAAAACCTAGATATTTGTTTAGCATTTTGAACAGAAAACCAGTATTCTTATATTGTAATTCTTTTTAAAAAGTCAACATACTGTGAGATCTGAGACTGTAGTGTAACTTTGCCAGAATGAATTCATATAGGAGGCAAAATTCATATTAGTATGCTTTTAGAAAATGTTATTAAATGTGTCATTGGATTACTTATTTATTACTTCCAGGTGTAAATTAATAAATGCATAGGGTAATTCTGTTCTCATGGAAGAACAGCATTGGCTTGGTTCTTGGTGATATTTACTGCTTCTAGCCTTAAGGCAATATACCTTACTAGCTGCTAGATTGTAATAGTAATCAGCCCTTCAAAGTAGACCAGACCATAAAACCAATGTCATCTAAAAGTCACTACTACTTTTATTGTAAAGCTTTAGTAACAGAATCTTGCAGGCTTGAATGCACTTCCTTCCCTTCATCTTCATGTGAACTAAGGAGGGATTTCCCTAAAATGGTTACTTACAATCTTGGCCCAGGCCTCTTTTATCTGATTATCTCCTTGGTAGTATCTTTTCATCCTGTTCCTCAAGGCCATTCCTCTGCCTCTACAATAGTAGAAGATATCACCAACATATACAAGCTTGCAACCTTTCTGAATGGAGTTGGTTGGCCACAAGATGATGGACTCTGTGGGCTGTTGGCCTGATCCAGTTAGACTCTTGCATATTGATATATTCTTGTATAATGCGTAGAAAGGCTTTTATAAATTAAAGATAAAATCTGACTCAATGGAAATTGGAACTGTTTCCAACTATAGAAAGTGACTATCCAATCTAATATATTACATTGATATATTTAACAAGTATATCCTAGAATTTAAAGGTTAACTTATGTTAACATGGCTTTTCTTTACGTAGCAACACTAATACCATTACTGACAAATGTTTGTCCCAATATTTATATTTTGTTTTACATTTTACATAATTCAGTACCAATTCTAATTGTGGATAATATTTGGCTAAGATGCATTGGTGACCCCTTTTCTCTGAATGGTTCTAATTTAATTCCTCAACTGTTAATTTTATTTATTTGTTTTGCTAATCTCACTAAATTTTTTTCCAGAAATGAAAGCAGTTTTACATTCCTTTTTCTTTCCCCTTTTCACTGCTTACTCAGTTAGAGAAATAACAAAAAGAAGTAGTAGGTTCGGAAGGTTTTCATGTTTAATAGTAGGTCCCCCAATTGGCTGAAGGCTTAGCTTCAAATCTTGATCTAACACCGACATTTTAATATTTATTGTTAATTTAATATAAACTGTTAATTATAATAACCATTTTAAATATCTCATGCTTTTAGTTTTAGTCCTCACAACGTCACAAATGTATTGCTAGTCTCTTAAAATGCCATGAAATGTTGTTGTTTTACAGATTTTGATAAATAGGTTTCTAGAATAAAGGTGTTTTAGTTTTATCACTCTATTGTTTTTTTTTAAAAAAAGTTCTGTTGTTATATTCCAGGCAAACCACCAATTTAAGTATATGCTTTACTCTTAATCAATATCAATTCACTCTGTTAGGGAGATGGGCAGTCTCCAAATTTGATAAACCACTCAATCAATGGGAGTATTTCTCAGCTACATCATGTCTCAGATTTTTATCTTGATAAATGTTACATCAGCCTTGCATCAACTGTAGATTCACAGCATTACTGCAAGCTGGCCTTTTCGAAACAGAGTATATTTCAATTAAAAACAGATGCTGTATCCAGACTGCCAAAAATTTTTCCAGAGCAAGAAGAAATCTTGATATCACCCATACATACTGTGGACAGCCGCTTTTTTGTGTGTGAGTAGATGGCAAAAGCCTTTTGTGGTCCTTGCAAACGGCTCATCGACATTAATATAGCCTTTTATGGATTTAACATTAAACCAAAGCTTATCTTTTGAATCACTTTGGAGTTTACTTTTTTCCCTCCTTTTACTGCTTGTTAAAGATCCATTAAGTAAGAAAATTACAACTTTAAAATTTTGTAAAACTTTTTTTTCAGAGGGCACAATAAAAAGGTGATTATTGATTTTTTAGAAAGTTTTAAATTGATTAAGGGCCCAAATCAAATCTTGATTTAAGATTTTGGAGCTGATTGGAAGGATACTTTTCTTGTAGAAAAATCCTGTTTATCCTTTGAAACTGGCACCAGATAGCCACCTTAAAAGAAATGTTTATGGGAAGTTTTTGAATTATTTAACTCTAAGGTAAAATCAGAAGGTGTTCTTGAAGAGGAACAAGGCCTATTGAATGAAGCTGCAACTGACTTACAGGCGGATATAAAAATTAAACTATGAGAAAGTGATGAAAATAATGGATTTACAAATTCAATTTGATGGAAGATTTTAAAATTTAGAAAGATATACAAATAATAAATCCAAGGAGCAATGTGGATGATTTTATTATAATGGATTTGCTGGAGTTACCACACTGGAATTATAAAAGGAGCCAGACAAAGATAACAAGACCTTTAAGAGAAGAGACAAAGAGAATGGGAAAACGCAGCCATTAGAGTTTTCTTTGAGAAACTTAGATTGTTGGGGAAAAGAAAAAATAATAGTCAATTTATTTGATCAAGGTTAAAATTCTATTTCTGGTAATGTTTAATTGTGGGGGTTTGGGGGGAGGACTGTGATTATTTGAAGAAAAGGGGAAATTGTTTATTGGGTATAGTAGGCAACATGTTTGTAATTTTTAAATTGTTATTTCTACTAATCCTTATTGGACTTTTACTAATTAACATGGAGAGATGAGGTTTTATAGATGGGCTTATAGAAAATGGGCTGAGGAACTGAAGACAACTCTGGGTGGTGCACAACAATCAGATAAAAAACAACATATAAAAAACAAAATATAAAAATTCATATAAATATCATAAAACCACAGGAGAGAATGGATAAAATTGCCCGCCTCAACAGTGGAGCCATCTGAGCAAGTCTCTGGTTACCTGGGAACCCCAGGACTTGACAACATAGCCCGATCTTGAGAAATTTTGGGAATATCAAAAGAAATGAAACTGATCTATTCTGGGGAGAAGAATATTACATTAGATACAATATGTATCCTGGGACCCACTAAGTGATGATAACACACCTACTCTACCAGATCTAATGGGGTAGATTGATGCAGATGGGGAGAGGCTGTCCCTCAGATGTCCCAGTCCCATGCTGTGAAGGACTTCAAAAGATAAATTGAATTGGACCTGGAAGCAAACTGGCAACCAATGCACCTCTCAAAGCAGAGTTGTAACAATGATTACTCTGGGATTATACGTAACTTGCCCATGCCATTGTATTCTTGTCCCAGCTAAAGCTTCTGAATGCTCTTCTAAGGGCAGCCCCATGTGGAATGTGTTGCAGTAGTCCAGTCTGGAGGTGACCAGGGCATAAGGGCCTGTAAGTAGGATCTGCCAAGCCTGGAGCACAAGACAAAGCCATGCAAAGGCCCTTCTAGCCCTGCTTACCATCTGTTTATTGAGCAGAAGTCGTGATTATGAAGTTATATTAGTCTGATCAATACAAAATAAACTTCAATAAAAAATATTTTAAAAAATAAATTTTTAGCCTTACAGGGAACGCAAGCAGGAGAGTATTATTGCAATCATATGTAGCTCAAGTGCATTCCACAGGCATCCAGCTGGCCACGGAATGGACTGTTGACATAGAATGGTCTAAATCAGGGGTGTCAAACTTGCAAGTTCATGTGACGTGTTGCTATGTGTCGCGACTTTTTTGCCATTGTCGGCAATGGGGTGGGTGCAGGTTTCCTATGATGCATCCGGCCCATGGGCCGGCAGTTTGACACCCCTGGTCTTAAACCCATTGCATTGATTTCTTTAGGGGAAATATATGGTTGTATTTCCAACTTACAGTATTTCCAACTTACAGCTTCAACCTCGCAAGTAAAATTTTCATATATTTATTCTCATCCTTTCATCAATTATTCCCAGTCACAACCACAGAATCTGCATTGAAAACAGGCATTGCATTAACAGGCAATATTTTTAAAAAGGCTAAAAATAAAATAAAGGTAGTAGAAACAGTATGCCAATTCTTCTCTGTGAACTAACAGTAAAAAGGTGACTCATCTAATTACCTTAATGAAATACTAAACCAAAGTGTAGAAAGTGATACTATTTCTAACATTAAATATGAAGCTTCAAGTAGTCAGTATAAATACTGCAAAAAATTAAATAGTGTAAACACATTTTAATGTAGATTTCCCTTTGTCATAGAGACAAATGCCTACTGAAAATAAACAAGAATGGTTATTTCCAAGTCAAATTCAATTCACTAATTCAATATAGTTGTCCACCAGAAGCTTAATAAACCTCCCCTGCTGTAGACTGCAAAACAAAGGTAAACCAATGGTAGGTTGTCATCTTTAGTGACTGCCCTATTTAGTGACCATTTGAAGTTACAAATGTGCTGAAAAATAACGTTGTGACCAATTCTCATATTTAACAACTTGCAGCATCTCTGCAGTCATACAATACAAATTTGTGCATTTTGCAACCAGCAGACCTTTGCAGTCATAGCAGCATCCCATGGTCACATGATCACCAGTTGCAAACTTCATAGCCAGCTTCCAACAAGTAGAGTCATTGGAGAAGCTAGCAAGTCACAATCATGTGATGTCTCAGTTAATGACTGCTTTGCTTAACAATGGAGTTGCCAGACCCAATTGTGGTTGATAAGTGAGGACTTATGTGTATTTATCTAGTTCAAGTAGGTCTGTGCATCATTTCAGATTCAAAGGGAAAAATGGGTTTCAGATTGTAGGCAGTCATGCATAACTCCTTTTTTTCTGGATTGTGTTGTGGAGGGTAGCTGTCCAGGCCATGTGTGTCCTCCTTAAAGTTAAAAAATTGCTACTAGAAATAAGCAAAAACACATGTTGAGTTTTGGGCATCTTTGGAAGTTCCAGTTCATTCTGATGATTCATTTTTCTTCTTTCCAATAAATAACTCATGGGAGGATGAAAAACCCTCAAGAAATGAATTTGAAGAATGATTGTGAAACATCATCTGTAAATTGAACTCTGTTTATCTGATTGTGTGTGCTGAATTAAACATTGCATTTCTAGTACATAGGAAGTTGACTCACAGAGGAATGTTTTCATCAACATGTTCTTTAGCGCAGTTGCTAGTGACACTGTCATTATAGTTCATTGCTAGGGTGACCAATCAATATGAGTGTAAAAACAGATTTATAGGACAGTTTTAGAATATGCTAAATGTAAAACAACAACTTGTGTAATACTTTTAAATACGAATGAATGCTCAAAAAGTGAAGTTTGTACTCAAAATATGTTTTCAGTTAGCCTAAATATGAGAGTGGATTCTTTTCCCCCCCTAAATGTAGTGAGTATTCTTTCAAAGTTTTTTGCAGTCATTAAATCTTTTCTCTAATGTTTTGGCTTGTACATTACATTAGGGGTGTCAAACCGGACACGTCATCCGGAAGCCGTGCCCACCCCATTGCCGGCAATGGTGAAAAGGCTCTGATATGTTGTGCGACATTACGTGACGTCACGAGTTTGACATGTCTGCTTTAATGGATAGATACATATAAACTTTGGGGATATATTTGTGTAAAAAAAATGTGATGCCCTAGTTATTTTACAATTCATAATTAATATATAGTACAGTAAGTCCTTGATTTAACAGACTAATGCGGGAAGCGGTGCCCATTAAATCCCAGTGGTATTTTATACATGTATATTTTACATATGCATGCATAAAAAGACAGTTGGGTTTTTAAATAAAAGATAGTGCTTGACTTATGACCAAAATTGGGACCAGAATTTCTACTGATAAGCATGGAAGTTGTTAAGAGTATTCTAGCAGAATACACAGATAAAAACAATATTGTAAGCCACTTAAAACCATGAGAATAGCTGGCCTACAGTGATGGGCTAATCAACAGTAAAATCTTCACAATAGCCACTCTGTTTGAGAGAGAAATCTATAAAGGCTGTATATAGCTTCACACGTGATTTGGAAGTGTATTTTTTTGTCAGATGTTGTTGAATAAGAGCACAGTAAAAAATAGAGCAGCCTCTTCTAAACCTAGCTTGTACCTCGGTTAATGTGTTCTCTGTGTGAAAATGTACTTTCTTCTCATCTAAAAAATAAAATAAAAATAAAACTGAAGTTAAATTGTTGTCATTATTTTGTTAAGTGGAATCAAGTTAGTTTTTCCATTGCACTGTTTCCTGATTTACCAAAAGCATTATTTGTGTTTTGAAAGCTTTTTCCCTTGATCTCAGTATTGATTGTCACATTTGTTACTGCAGAAACTGTGGCTTGCTATAATTTATATTTCAGGAACCACATTACATCAGATTGTTAATAACTGGCTGCCAAAAGCCAGGTAGAGGGGTGCTGTTGTTGTTGTTGTTGCTATTTTTAAAATCTCAGTTGGATTTCCACAGATGTTATTTTCTTCTCTCTCAGAAAAAGGTTTTGGTCTGTGAGTGGATGTATTCTCTACACAAATTAATGCACTTGAGCGGTCACCGGGAAATTCAAGATAGAATAAATTATTCATAATCTGGGTATTCAGAACCTAATTAACAACTCTCTCCTCCATTACAGAAATGGAAAGGATGCTCTGAATGTTTTATGCTTGTATAAAATTCTGAGCAGTTTCTTAATATTGTAAATAATATTTCTTATTCCATATCCATCAAATTGGATGGAAGGATGTGATAATATTGCTCAGAATAATCCTTGGCACTTTTAGTTATTTGAAATGCAGTGCATTTATTCTCCAGTAGAATATTTTCCTACTTCTCATTTAAAAAACATTTGCATGTAAACTGAATGGTAACTATTCATCATAGTGAAATACAGGTAGTCCTCAACTTACTAGAGTTCAAAGTTCGATGGCACTGAAAAAAGTGACTTATGACCATTTTCCACACTTATGACCATTGCATCATCCCTGTGGTCATGTGATCAAAATTCAGAAGTTTGGCAACTGATTCATATTATATTTATGACTATTGCAGTATCCCAGGGTAATGTGGTCACTATTTGCAAGTAAAGTCAGTGGGGAAGCTTAACAGTTGTGTTATTAACTTAACAACTGCAGTGATTCACTTAACAACTATGGCAAGAAAGATTGTAAAATGGGGCAAAACTCACTTAACAACTGTCTCACTTAGCAACAGAAATATTGGGCTCAATTTTAAGTCAAGGACTACCTGTAATGAATGGATGGCGTGTTGAAACACAGATAGGGTGGTCAATTCTGATCAGAAAAATCACATGGGAAGAAATTAAGCACCTCACCCCATCTCTGCAGTCGGACTCCTGCATTTAATAAAATATTTTTTAAAAATATTAAGAGATCATGCACAGACATTTTTAGTTTAACTTTAATGTACATTAAGAACATTTGATAATGTCAAAGTTAATGCATTGGCAACTGTATTTTGTGCAGAGGCAAATGCCAGAGGTATACAATTTCAACTTTCAATATTGTTGCCTGTTTTATGTAATTTAAAGCTATGTAGTTAAAGGTCAACAATGCTCTGTGTTAAAATAAGGTTGCAGATTGATGAAAGAAATTGTTTATTCTGGCAATCCTTTCCTCTCATCTAAGCCATCCAATTTATTCTTTGTCTTTACTTTTTAATATCAGAGCATCTTAGATACTATATATACAAAATGCAGTACTAGAAAGTACATTAATTTCTACTTAGATATAGTCCCAAAGTCATATTTGCTGAAAATCAGGCTCATAAATTATTATGTACAAGGAAAGTAGGAAGTGTGAGTCCATGATTAATTTCCTTATAGTAAGTAAATTATCTTTCCATATAAAGGCAGAACAATTTTAACTATTTACGCATATTTCTGCAAATACTGCATGCATCATCCTAATCTCTGGTTTAATAATAAAAATAGTGTAAGGACCCACTTCAAGCTACATCTTAAGAAAACAGAACTCTTGGAAACAGTCTCTTCCAACAGGAATTTTTTATTAAGAGAAATTGACTGAAGGCATGCTAGACAGGATCTGAGGGATCCCCCCCCATTCAATGTTTTAAAGTGTTCCCAAGCAGCCTCCCACCCCACAGTTCTTCGGGGAGATTCAAACCGGCAGATTTCTAGGTGTTAAATTCAGGAAAGATAATATCAGTTCGACTCCGTTGGCACGATCGTCTTATTACCCAGATCCCAGGTGTTGCATCTTTCCCCCTCCCTTTTTCCCTCGCTGTCGGTAAAGAGGAGAGTTTCAGAGGGGCCTAGGATGAAAGGCAGATGGCCAAATTGTTATGGTTGGCAGACCCAAGTGAATCAACAAAAGGTTACTTTGTTGTGAATAAAGGAAGTGAAAGTAGTAAAACCCCCACGCATACCACCTCCCCTTTAGTAGTATGACAGAATCCAGGAGATAGTAAGGATTGGTTTTACATCAGAGAAGATAGAAATGAAATATAACTGGATTCTGACATCTAGTAAAAATATTTAAAAAGCAGTATTGACTACATTTTACCAGCAGTAAATAATCCCACACGGCTATTAACATTGAAATGAAGATAATAATCACTGTAGGAGGAAATTGACCTATGATGTCTTAAGCTGTGTAGGGTTTATTTTCTGAAAATAACAATTAAATCTTATGTTGTCAGTGTCTAATTATCTTGTAATTTTATTTCTATTTACAGGGAAGTGGTGCAAGCAAACTGTGTTCACTGGAGGAAGAGGTTTTCATTTATATGTAAAATAAGTGCAAGTGCCACTACAGGGATTCTGGATCCCTGCATCTGCAGAGTCTCCGTACGAAAGGTATAAATGGGTGTCATACTTAAATTTGCATTGTAGTTGTGTCCCTGTAAATTATATATTGTTTTAGTATCTGTTCCCATTTAAGTTATAGGTTTATATATTTATTCATTTTGTTGTTTCAAATTAGATTTTCCTGAGCATATTCTGTTCTAGCTATTGTCTAATCTCTTATTGATGTATAAAAAGGTGTTTTACATACACATACTAGTATATAGTATAATAGACTATGTATGCTGGCCCAATATTCTTGAAATCCAGCATATGTAGAAGACCCTAAATTGAAGAAGGTTGGATTAAGATAGTGCAGTTAGATCTAAATTTGTGATTATTACACACACACACACACACACACACACCCATACACACACTTTATTATCTCAAAAGTGGGAAACATTCTTTAAGATAGCAATAACAATAGCACATAGTCTTATATATTGCTTCATAATGCTTTTCAGCACTTTCTAAGCGGTTTACAGTCAGTTTATTGCCTTAATCTGGGTCCTCATTTTACCAACCTCAGAAGGATGGAAGGCTAAATCAACCTCGAGCTGGTCAGGATCGAACTTCTGCTGTGGGCAGAGGTAGCTTCCAGTACTGCATTTTAACATTGCAGATTCTATAGGTCCTTGAGATTCAGACTCGAAATAAATAAGGAAAAGATAAAGAACTGGTAGTCTACTGTTTCTTTTCCTTATTGTTATTCTGCCTCATCCCTTAGAAGAATAAACATTAGCAGCTCACTTTCATAACAATCATAACATCCAAATTTTACAAAGTGTACTACTAATTGTATGAAGTTGTTTGGTATGCTTCCTTATAAAGAATCCATATAACTTCATTTGATTTGGGTTTTTTGACTACAACTATTTATTTGTTGCAGGAATTAAAAGGAGGGAAGACTTACGCAAAGGTAAAAAGATAACACTGTGTAATACAGTACCTCTTTTTGTTTCCTTTTTATATCTGTGTGTAGAATATATTGCAGTATATTCTTATTGTTTTGAATGATATCAGGCATTATAAAGCATAATTATGTAGCACAAAGATAAGGCATACTACAAAGCCTAAATTTGTTTATTTCTTTTTTGATCTGTGATTACTAACTTCATTCTTTTGTCAATAGTTGGGTTTTGCGGATCTTAACCTGGCAGAGTTTGCTGGATCAGGAAATACAACTCGCCGCTGCTTACTGGAAGGTTATGATACCAAAAACACAAGGCAGGACAATTCAATTCTCAAAGTAATTATGTGGAGATTTTTTTCCATTCCATTTTGTTTTTTAGAAGTAGCTTTTTGCTAATTGCTAATAGGAAAACAAAGTACAGTAACCATCCATTATTTTATACTTCTCTTCCTTCTTCCCTCTCCATCCCCATTCATGATCACAGTACAATAAATGGGACCTAAAGGAATTAGTTTCTTTTAATAGGATATCTGATGAAAAATTGTAAACAAATGAAAACCCATCAGAAGAAAGTTCTTAAATTATTATGGTTGTTTTAGGGATATTGTATAAATAGCACTTTAGTTTGCCTGAATACATTTTTTTCTTTTGTCATTAGTTATGTCTAGTGATATAATGAACACAGAAGTAGTAAAATCCTTAGTGAAATTATACAATTTGCTTTTTTCATCTGAAGTAGTTTTGATAACACAATCTTTGTTAATGAATTTGGTTTTGAAATTGGTATTCAGTTAGGCCTTTGTAATTGATTTTCATAAGAGGTTTTAATCTATATGCTGTAACTATAATCCATTCTTGGTAATAGCTCCGTTCAATAGTTCACTTGATAGAATATAATTCATTTTTTCTTTCCATATTTTTGGAATTGCAGTTTGATTTCATTTTTTAAAATTTCATTCTTACTGATTTATAGATCTTAATCAGCATGCAGCTAATGTCTGGAGACCCTTGTTTTAAAACGTAAGTTTAAATTTATAGACATATTGTTCTTGGCGTTTGTCCCACTTGGTTGCAGAGTCTGCTTGTTATGCACTGCTTTTGCTATAGTCTTTATACCGACACTATCAATGCATGATGCAATGTGGAGTTTTACTTTCTAACTGGCTGTTTACTGAACTGGTGCTGATTAAGGTTGTGAAAGATTGAGTGGCCCAGGATCACCTAACTCCCTTCCAAGCCTAAGGGAGGAGTAAAATCTGGTTCTCCCTGCTTCTAGGCCCCAAACCAGCTCCTTCACCTCTACACCATACTAGTTTTCAATATTTATGAATCAGTGTGCCCGCATGGGCATGTATACACATATCTTGCTACCTATCTAAAATGTTTTAAAAATAATAAAATACTTAATTTTAGTAATCTAATTCCATACTATCCTACATGAGCAAGGGACTTGCTGTGCAATTGCAGCAATCTTTATTTGCACTATCTGTTGTCATTCTATTAAAACTGGATTCTGCTTAAAGCCAGATTTCAGTCACCCAAGGCAAATTGATTAACCCTAACCCTATTTTTCCTTATCGGTAAGCATTATGTATACTGCAAGGTAAGTGTATTAACGTAGGACTAGGGGTGACATGATAGCAGTGTTCCAATATCTCAGGGGCTGCCACAAAGAAGAGGGAGTCAAGCTATTCTCCAAAGCGCCTGAAAGCAGGAGAAGAAGCAACGGATGGAAACTAATCAAGGAGAGAAGCAACCTAGAACTAAGGAGAAACTTCCTGACAGTTAGAACAATTAACCAGTGGAACAACCTGCCTCCAGAAGCTGTGAATGCTCCAACACTGAAAGTTTTTAAGAAGAGACTGGACAACCATTTGTCTGAAATGGTATAGGGTTTCGTGCCTGAGCAGGGAGTTGGACTAGATGACCTCCAAGGTCCCTTCCAACTTTACTATTATGATTATGATTAGCTAAGCATATAAGCAAATGAAATGAAACCTTGTTGTTTGTTTCTACACTATGACTTTTTGGAGTGCATCCTCAAGCTCAGTATATCTCTCAATAGCACAGTACCACCTTGATCTTGGAAAAACTGTATTTTTGACATAACTATTTGGTTGGTTGTATGTCATAGAACAAGGAGATATTTATGTTATCACTGGTTAGTTAGATGAATTTCTCATCTACCCAGCATATCAGATCTGTATTAGAGAATAATTTAGTGCTAAAATTGCAAATGTTTGTCTTGAATTATGTGAGTCCAATCCATAGGAAATGAGTCTCTCTGGCCCTCCAGTTCCTGTCTTCTGTAGTAATGGGCAGACTAAAATATAAGTATAGATAGATAGATAACCTTTATTGTCATTTTTCACTGTGGGCACAATGGCACACATTAAAAGTGAAATTTAGGTGCTTGCTCTCAAAGTGTACACATAACACACATCTCAACATACTATATATAACGTGTATAGACCTACACCCTTACATATAAGTAACATATAAATATTAATCACTGTCCATCTTGAATACATAACGGAAGGAGGAAGCTTCCTCCTTCACAAGGCTTCACAAAGTTAATACTGTATGGAACAAAACTGATTGAATCTGGATGTTCTGCTTCGGATACCACGGAGCCTCCTCCCAGAAGGTAGCAAGGAAAACAGGTCATGAAGAGGATGTGTAGCGTCCCAGACAATCTTGCGGACCCTGCTCAAGCAACACTTATGTGCTGTGTCCTGGATGGAAGGGAGGGAACTGCCAATAATCTTTTCAGCCATCCTCACCACTCTGCCCCGCCTTCCTGTCTGAAGCAGTGATGCTTCCCAACCAGACTGTGATGCTGTATGGCAGGATGCTCTCAATTGTCCCTCTGTAGAAAGTGGTAAGGACAGGGGAAGAAAGATGTGCTTTTCTCATGCAATGCAGAAAATGCAGGCGCTGCTGCGCCTGCTTCACCAGTGTCTCGCTGTTGAGCAACCTGTTGTGACTCAGGGCCAGCCTGTGGGTCCGACAGCCGGGTCCGATGTATCGGAGGACTCAGATGTGGGGGAGGAGGGAAACGAACCGGCTGATGATGATTTGGAGGCTTTGCAGAGTCCTCAGCCGGGGACCTCTTCTCAGCTGTGTGAGCCCGAGAGTGCGGAGGATGATGACCCACAGCTGGCCCTGTTCAAGGACGCCCGACGCAGGAGGCAGACGAGCAGGGACAAACAAAGAAAGACTATGGGACTCCTCGGGAGGAGGCACAGGGAGACCACGCCCTGAGCTCTCTATAAAAGAAGTGTTTGGGGAGGGGCTGGTTGCTGAAAGCAACTTTTCCGCTTGAGAAGACAAGCTCTTGTGTTTTTGTTAACTGCGTAATTAAATCTTGGCAGAAGCCTTTTAGCCTTGGACGCTTTCCAGACTCTTCTCTTAATTAGGGGTTGCGAGACGAGGGCTGGTTCAGAACAGTTTGCTTTCAGCCACCCACCCCTTAATACTACGATGGAGCAGCTTCTTGCCGAGAATGCCCAGCTCAACCAGCAACTCACCTTGCTGGCCACTCAGGTGGCACAACTGCAGGCTCAGGTACATGCTGCCCCCCCACCCAGGAGGAAATGTCAGTTAGCTATGCCGGATAAATTTGCTGGTAAACCAGAACTGTTTCCTGCCTTCCTGGGACAATGCCAGCTTTATATCAGCGTGAGAGCAGCTGATTTCCCCACTGACCGAGATAAGGTGGGATTCGTGTTGAGCCTTCTGTCGGGAGATGCAGCTCGTTGGGGCACGCCTCTGTTGGCACAGCCTAGCCCTTTGTTGGATAACTTTGGGGGGTTTTGTGACCATATGCGCCTCATGTACGAGGACCCGATTAAGGCGCAGACCGCCACCCGACGTCTGAAAGCTTTGAGGCAGGGTCAGCGCCCCCTACAGGCCTATATCAGCGATTTCCGGCTGCTTAGCCAGGATTCCGCCTGGAATGAGGCTGCGCTCGTGGATGCCTTTCAGGATGGCTTGTCAGAGGAGATGTTGGATGAGCTGGCCCGCGTGGACATTCCCTCAGATCTGAATGGGCTGATCCATCTTTGTCTGCGGATTGATGCCCGGCTGCAGCAGCGTAAGAGTCGCCGTGCCACCCCACAGACCCCTGCCGCCCCTGTTGTGCGTGAGCCCCCAGTCCAGAGGGAGGAGCCAATGGAGCTGGGTGCCGCCAGGTCCCGTCTATCGGTGTCGGAAATGGACAGACGACGATCGGAGGGGTTGTGTTTTTACTGTGGGGACCCTGGACATTTGGCTGCTTCTTGCCCAAAGAAGCGTCAGCGGGCGTCAGTGACCAAGCCAGCTCCGAGAAAGTCCCCTGCTTTGCTATCGGGAAACGGTCCGAGCCCAATCTAGACGGTGTGAAAGATCGGGCGACCCACAACGATCACGCCGAGCGACGCCGTTCCGACGGTGCCTGTGAACCTCCACGGCATTTGATTTTGGAGGCACGACTGATCCTTCCTGGCAAGCCAGAGGGGATTCCGGTCCATGCCTTAATTGACTCTGGGGCTACCACTAACTTTATGGATTCGGCCTTTGTGGCCAAATGGGCTGTTCCCCAGTGTCCGGTGGATCCGCCCATGCTTGTGGAGACCATCGATGGTCGAGTGCTCCTGTCCGGGCCTATCACGGCCGCCACGCAACCCGTGTGTATGGCCATCAGTACCCATGTGGAGGCCATTCAGTTTTACGTCACTTCGGATCTGCACTTCCCCGTGGTCTTGGGACTGGGCGTGGCTCCGGGCGCATGATCCACAGATCTATTGGTCTCAGAACTTGGTCACCTTCCCAAGTTTGCAGTGCGTGGACCACACCCGCCATATCTGTGCCGGCCAGGTGGAGGGTTCCTCAGGGGTTTCCTTGCCTCCCGTACTGTCCGACTTTGCTGACGTGTTCAGCGAGTCAGAGGCGGACCAATTACCCCCGCACAGGCCCTACGACTGCTCCATTGACCTAGTCCCTGATGCGCCTCTCCCAGTGGGGCGTTTGTACTCCATGTCGGAGCCCGAGTTGGCCGCATTGCGGGACTTCCTGACAAAGAACTTGGCTCGTGGATTCATCCGGCCCTCGTCCTCGCCAGTGTCTGCGCCCGTGCTCTTCGTCAAAAAGAAGTCGGGCGAGTTACGGCTTTGCTGTGACTACCGGAAACTCAACGCTATCACGGTGCGTAACCGCTACCCGCTGCCCCTCATCCCCGAGCTCTTGGACCGACTCCGGGAGGCTAAGATCTTCACGAAACTGGACCTGCGTGGAGCTTACAACCTCGTCAGGGTTCGGCCGGGTGATGAGTGGAAGACAGCGTTTGGTACTCGCTATGGACATTTCGAGTACACGGTGATGCCGTTTGGCCTGACCAACGCCCCCGCTGTGTTTCAGCATTTTATGAATGACATCTTTCGGGATCTGTTGGACCAGTTTGTTGTGATTTACCTGGACGACATCCTGATTTACTCCCCGTCGCGTGAAGCGCATCATCAGCATCTCCGTCAGGTCCTGCAGCGCCTCCGGAAACATCGGCTGTTTGCCAAGTTGGAGAAGTGCCAGTTCTACCAGGTGACCATTGATTTCTTGGGCCACCGCATTTCTCCTGAGGGCATCGCCATGGATCCAAGTAAAGTTGAGTCGTTGCAGAGTTGGCAACCCCCGCGTCGCGTGAAGGATGTTCAGCGACTTCTTGGATTTGCCAACTACTATCGGACATTCATCCCTGGCTTTGCTGCCTTGACAGCCCCCCTCACCCGGCTCCTGCAGAAGAAGACTCGGTTCCAGTGGAACGCCCCCGAACAACAGGCGTTCCAAGCTTTGAAGGACGCCTTCATGAAGGAGCCCATCTTGAAGCATCCTGACCCGCAACGGCCGTTTGTCGTGGAGGCGGACGCCTCCGACATTGCCATTGGGGCCGTGTTACTCCAGGCAGCGACGCCCAACAGTACCCTTTTCCCTTGCGCGTATCACTCTCGGAAATTGAATCCCTCGGAGCGCAACTATACCATCTGGGAGAAGGAGCTGCTGGCCATCAAGGCGGCGTTCGAGGCTTGGAGGCATCATCTGGAGGGGGCGCGGCATCAAATCGAGGTCCGGACGGACCACAAGAATCTGGAAAGCCTGCAGACCGCTCGGAATTTGAACCAACGCCAGATCCGGTGGTCCCTCTTCTTTGCGAGGTTTGACTTCCGGGTGCGGTACATACCAAGCGGGCACAACCAGAGAGCGGATGCTCTGTCCAGGAAGCCCGAGTACACCCGAGTGGAAGACAAGCTTCCGCCCAGGACAGTGATCCCCGTCGAGTCTTTTGCTGCGGTACGGGAGCCGGTGGATATACGGGCTCGGATCCGGGAGGCGCAGCAGCAGGAGGCGTGGGTGGCTCAGCGGAAGGAAGAGGTGGGGCCAGATTCGCCTTGGTCGGTCACGGATGGACTCCTGTATTATCGTGACCGGCTCTATGTTCCAGGAGGGCCACTCAGGGGACTCGTCCTCAGCCAATGTCATGATAACCCGGCTGCGGGGCATTTTGGCCTGTTCAAGACTCTGAACCTGGTCTCCCGTACTTTCTGGTGGCCCCGAGTCCGACACGATGTCCAGTCTTATGTCACCTCTTGCGTCCCATGCAGGCAGGCCAAGTCAGCGACAGGGGCCCCGCCTGGTTTACTGCAGCCTTTGCCAACGCCCAAGAGACCCTGGGGGGCTGTGTCCATGGACTTTCTGACGGATCTACCCCCATCCTCCGGCTTCACAACAGTGTTTGTGGTGGTGGACATGTTGACCAAGATGGCGCACTTCATCCCCTGTCGCGGCTTACCGTCAGCTCGCGCCACTAGTCGCATGTTCATCCAACAGGTGTTCCGGCTGCACGGCCTTCCCGATAGGGTCGTCTCCGATAGGGGGGCCCAGTTTACAGCCCGCTTCTGGCAGGAGTTGATGCGGGCGTTGGACATTAAGGTTTGCCTCTCGTCCGCGCATCATCCTCAGACCGACGGGGGTACCGAGAAGGTCATCGGCATCTTAGAGCAGTATCTGCGCTGCTATGTTAACCTGCAGCAGGACAACTGGGTGGACTATTTGGCCATAGCCGAGTTTGCCTTTAATAACTCGCAACACACCTCCACGCAGATGACACCGTTCTTGGCCAACGTGGGTTATCACCCCAGGTTCTTCCCTCTTTCTCCCGTGGACTCACCGGAGCCGGCAGCGAACGAATTCATGGCGGAGTTACAGGCGATCCATCGGTTGGTGCGACGGCAGCTGGAGAAGGCCAAGGCCGACTACAAGAGGTTCGCCGATCGGTCGAGAAGGGATACGCCTCCACTATCGGTGGGGGATCGGGTCTGGCTGTCCACCAGGAACCTACCATCCACTCGGCCGGCGAGGAAGCTGGACCACCGTTACCTTGGACCGTTCCCAGTCGAGGCCGTCATCAACCCGGTCGCCTATCGTTTAACTCTGCCACGTTCCCTGCGCGTGCACCCCGTCTTCCATCGGTCCTTGTTGGTCCCCGAACAACCGGCCTGTCCACTTCACCAAGCGGAACCTCCCCCATCAGGAACTCGTGATGGAGGCAGCACCCCCGAGTACGAGGTCGCCAGCATCAGGGATTCCCGCTGGCTGAAAGGTCGCTTCCAGTACCTGATCGAGTGGAAAGGGTACGGGCCGGAGGACTTCACATGGGAAGACGCGACCGCCGTTCATGCCCCTGCGTTGGTGACTGCTTTTCACGAACAGTTCCCATCCCGACCGCATCCGGATCGGCAGACCCGAGGGAAGGGCCCTGCGGTGCGGGATAGTGTTGTGACTCAGGGCCAGCCTGTGGGTCCGACAGCCGGGTCCGATGTATCGGAGGACTCAGATGTGGGGGAGGAGGGAAACGAACCGGCTGATGATGATTTGGAGGCTTTGCAGAGTCCTCAGCCGGGGACCTCTTCTCAGCTGTGTGAGCCCGAGAGTGCGGAGGATGATGACCCACAGCTGGCCCTGTTCAAGGACGCCCGACGCAGGAGGCAGACGAGCAGGGACAAACAAAGAAAGACTATGGGACTCCTCGGGAGGAGGCACAGGGAGACCACGCCCTGAGCTCTCTATAAAAGAAGTGTTTGGGGAGGGGCTGGTTGCTGAAAGCAACTTTTCCGCTTGAGAAGACAAGCTCTTGTGTTTTTGTTAACTGCGTAATTAAATCTTGGCAGAAGCCTTTTAGCCTTGGACGCTTTCCAGACTCTTCTCTTAATTAGGGGTTGCGAGACGAGGGCTGGTTCAGAACACAACCAAACCAGCCTACTTGTTAACTGCACATCCAGGAATTTCATGCTGGTAACCATCTCCACTGGTGAATCATTCATGCAAAGAGAAGTGTGGCTGTGCCTGCCTTTTCTGAAATCGACAATGATCTCTAGTTTTTCACAATGTTTAAAACTAGGCTGTTCTCCTTACACCAGTTCACCAAACTTTCAACCTCCTTGCTGTAAGCACCCTCATTGTCATCTTGAATAAGGCCCACTACTGTTGTATCATCCGCAAACTTCACAATATGGTTGGTGGCAAACGTAGCACAACAGTCATGAGTCAGCAGGATGAACAGCAGCAGACTTAGGACGCAGCCCTGAGGAGAACCTGTGCTCAAGAAAAAGGTGTTAGAAATATTTGTTCCAGCTTGCACAAAGGAGTGTTTAAGCCTAAAGGGCCCAGTTTGTCTACTAGATGCTGAAGAATGATTGTGTTAAATGCTGAATGTTAAATGCTAGTAATGTGCTGCTGTTCAGTCTCTCAAAAACTAAGACAATTAGCTTATGGTTAGTCTGCATAAATTGCATGTGGGCTTTTATCATACCAGCAATACTCTTGTCTGAAGCTAAGGAACAATGTTGAAGGATCCTTTCCTCTTAGTCACAACCTTGTCTGTATTTCCTAGGATTATGTAGTTTAACTTTATTAACAATAACATACTCAATTAGTAATACAGATGTGTACCTTGCATTGACCTACTGCATGTTGGATATTAGAAATAGTGGTTTTTGTGGTTTGACTTCTCATCCATAAGAACCATAAGATCTTTTGGATATGTGCTGTTCCAGAAAGTTGTATACATATATTGTACCAGAAAAAAAATACAACTGGGATGAACTTCTAGAGTAATGAGGTCTTTTGCAATGAGTCATGTACTGGAGCTCAGTGAGTGATCTAATTGTAGCAGTGCAGCTGGGAGATTTTCTTTTCCATTAGCCATGTTATAATTTACTTGTAGGCAGCGCAAAAAGAAATGTGCAGAACTATAAAACAGCACACATTCTTAATTTGCAGTTAATTATTTTAAATTGCATAGATTTAAATAACAGTGTAAAATTCAGATAAGAATGTTATGAGTAGCTGAAATAATTGATACAAGTTTGTTAGTGTTTAAAATGCTATTATAGCATTTTTTTTCTTTCTTGCCCAGAATCACAGTAAACAACAATTGTAGTCAGGCTTGTTTGGCTCTGTATTTAATCTGAATCATCTATAAATATCATTTGTATTGAGTGCTACTTGTGTTGTGCCTTTCTGATTATTTAGCGTTACTCTGATGTGTCATGCATATATAGTATAATAAACTCAACTGTTATTTTCCAGCAGGATAGGGCATCTTCATTTCTTCATAATAGTAAAAAAATAACTTAGACTGCATTAGATACTTTATATACGTTACATTTTGGAATTTCATGTTTATCCTTATTAACATAGCTCCATTTTTTTTCAGTGGAGCTGGATTTGGATGTAGAATGCAAGAGGGGTTCGAGAATAGAAATTTCAGCTTTATCTGGCAGTTGCATGCCAGGAAGATTTGTGTCCTTCAAAACAGCAATGCATCTTTGCTCCAAGGCTTAAAAAAAAGAACCTTGCCTGCCAAATAATGGTAGAAAAATTGAGGAAGGCTTGCTTGCTCCAGATGGTATTTCAACCAATCATAAAAGCTAGACGGACTAATAGCAGCTTCTCCCTTCTAAGTGAAAAAAATAACAGAAATAAAAGAGGATTGACTTGCAAAAATTGTGGACAAAGTCTACAAGCTAAAGTGTACCCCCCCATCAGGAGTCTGGGAGAAGAAGATGGTATGCTTGTTCATTGCTCACTGGAGTGGTTCAATGTGTTTTTGACAGCCCTCTGTGATAAGCCAGGAAGGAAACATGACCAGATGAGCCAATTTTACTTTATTGTAAGGCTACAGTAACAGAAACTTGCAAATCTGAAAGTACCAATTTCCCATCGTCTATTTCTATCACCTGATCAATTAGGGCTGGTTGTTCCTAAGTTTCATTCTCTGATCATTAAGCATCTGTTTGATAGATGTTATTTTAATCCTTGCAAGCAGCTTATTCACATCTTCCATTTTGGGGGCAATAATTTCAATGCAGGCAGTCTCTGTCCTTCTGCCATAATTTTCTCTTAATTCATAAGTTGCTTCAGTGCTGGCCTGTACTGGTTCCGTTTTTATTACTTCTAAGTTATCTCTAGTTCACCCATCTTACTTCCTTTGTATTCCCAATTGCTATTATTTGAGTTTCTTCTACAGTTGGTTTTGAATCTTCACAATTTTTCTGAATCTCTTCCAATTCTGTTTCCCTGAATATTTTATTGCTGGTAATGAACCTCCTTTGATCTGCTAGTTGTTATTCAGTGGTATTTGAGTCTAGATAAATTATTTTCCTTTGTTGAAATATTTGCTTTAACTAGCCCTGCACTGTTGGTTCTGATTTATGTTAGCAGGCCATAATGGTATGGTTTTCCAGCACATTTTTCTTTTCTTACCTGTGGTAGTTGTTCTTCCAGTAAGCTTCGAGGGCTGGGCTCTGGTTGCCCAGCCAGAGCTCCTGAGTCCCTTGCCCACTTCTTCAGAGATGCTGACTTGTTGACAGAGGAATTGTTATAATTATGTGTGGATAATCTATAGTCGAAGGCTGGTGGAAACTTAATAATTCAAATCCTAACCAAGGACTTAAGAATTATTAAGAATTAAAAGAACATAGGCAGTTCCAAGCAGAGTGGATGGTTTTGTTGTTGTTGTTGTTGTTTAAAATTGTGGTGTCCTATTCTGATAAATTTAATATTTCCAATTACTGAGAAAGTTATTTAGGTATCATTCTAGGGCTCAAATCATAATTGTTATAATAATAATAGATTTCTTTTCTCATAAGCATCCACCTTCAATTTGCAAGTCCTAATATTTTATAATTTTCCCAATTGTTTTTCCTCAGTCCTAGCATCTCCCAGAATTAGTATTTTTGAATTATCCTCCTTCTCTGCAGTAGTGTTAGAATGCTTACATCTTTCCCTTTCTAATGGTTGAAGATGGTGAGCCAGCAGTCCTCAGACTACAAGGAACTCTTATATAAACAATTGTCAGCAACCCAAGACTATCAATTAAATTACCAAGTAGCCATTAATTTTAAAAAACAGGAGGGAAAAAGCGCTCTGCAGCACAAATATATAAAAGCTCTAAATTCTTTGCTCCAGAATGGGCGATCAATTGTTGTATAAATTTTCATTCTTGTTTACACTATTATCTAGCCAACTTTTCTGCTGAGTCAAGCCAAGTCATGAGTAAGATTAAATGTCTGGAGAGTTGAAAATTATTGCTGAACTGTAGCATAAAGCCTGTGCCCTTAAGTATATGTGTATGAATGAGTGTATATGCATACATAAGTACACACACAATAACCTTTAAACTCAAACTTTTTTGATTGCAGCCCTCCATCTACAGCAATGTCTATACCAATTGCTGGAGAATCGGAATCCCTGCATGAAGACAGAAAAGGTGCAGAGAACACTAAAGGATCACATTTGACTGTATCAGGTAGGAAACTGGAAGGCTATCAGCCACAGGAAAATGAATAATCATTCAATTACTCAGTATTAGGCTTCTTAAGATGATGGATTGTACTTCATCATAGTTCTTTTTCAAATAATTGAATTTCACTATGACAAATCAACAAATCAGGTGTATCTAAGAAATGTGCACGAGGGATGATATGTCTATTTAGATAAAGTACTGTCTGTAGATATCTAGAATAAGCAACAGTATAATATATAACATTATTGCGGAAATCACCCAGCATTTATATGCCATGATGTATGATGCAAGTTTCCTATCCTTGCCCTGTGACAGACACCTACAGTATTTCAATGTACATAGCATAAAAGGGGCATAGAATTTTAGGATTATTTGGTTTGTGAAAAATTACTAAAGAGAGCTAGGGTGTTATTTTGAAGAACGCCTTCTTCCATTATTAATTATTTACTTACAGATTGTTTTAAATATGGAGAAATGGTCTAACGTAGTATCTTACATTTCAAATTTGTTTAATCTTCAAACAATTTTTGTTATTGCTTTTCTACAATGTGTAGCTCATTTCTTAGTTACTAGCATTGATTCAAGTGTTGGGATGGCTTTTTTAAAAAAGAATGTGAAGATACATAGGTGACCAACATCATTTACTAATATTCATCATTAGTGGATTACAAATTACAGTTGTTTTTAGTTCCCTGTAGCAATAACAGATGTGATGGATATTTTTCAATATAAATTTTTAAATGATGAAAGCTAAACAAAGACAGAATAGAGGATTTTTAGTGTGGGAATCAAGTTGCCTTGTAGCAAGACAGATAATTATTAGAGAAGTAAATGAGTTAACATAGTTACTTACCATTATTTCCTAATGTTATCTGCATACTAATTCCTCATATATAATGCAAAGGTATAATATTACAGATCAATTCAGCAAATTACTGATTAAATAATCCAACAGCAGTGCTGTTCAATCTGACTTTTTTTTCCCCAATAGATTTTACAAACAAGAGCATCTCAGCCCCAGATGAACTTGGAGCATGTGGACATTCTAGGACTTCTAGTTATGCAAGCCAACAGTCAAAAGTATCAGGTAAGAGTATTATTCTTTGCGATATACTTTCAGGGCTTATAAATAACAAATTTTCTTTGTTTAAAAAAAGGTTTTATGGATTCACAAATCATGGTCTTAAATTGAAAATTCCTTACTACTGTAAGTGAATAGAGAATTTTAAGAAATATTTATGAAACCTTTATGCAACTATGAAACATATAAGGGTTAGCACTTTCTTACAGGCCCAGCTCCAAAGCATTTAACAGTAGTCTAAACATGAGCACCAAGTTTTTACTTTATTTTTGTGCTACTAAAAAGTGTATATGCTGCATTACAGGATGTTTAGGTGGCTGTTTGAAGATGTGCAAACTTTTAAAAGAAATTATATTGGTTAATGAAGCCAACACTATACAAGAGCAGGCAGAGCTGGGGAGAGGGAGGAGTTAAACATGCCATCAGCTTAAAATCCTTACGTTACTACAAATAATCCAAGTCTAATACTTCTTGAATTCCGTTGACCTAGTTTAGTACTGAACGTTGCTTGATTATATTCTTATATATAAGTTTGAATAAATCTTCTGTGCAGCAACTTAATGTATAATCCAATTTATTGAGTTGATTTCTGTAGCAACTCATCTCAGAGAAGTGACTTTGGGTGCCGTTTACCTCCTTCACCCTCGTACTTGTCTAAAAACTCCCCCCTTCCCACCTATCTATTGATGGAAGGAAAGGAGAATGCTTATGTACAGTTGTGGGTCTTTGAACATATGAAGGGAATTTACCTATATGCTTTGAGAAATTTACAGTATCTTGTGTAATTTGATTGAAAATTGTTTGCTACCAACAGTAAACTGGTAATTGCAAAAAATCAGTTTCTGGCAAAAAAAACACCATTCAAGAGAATATATTTGCTTAACAACAATTTAATTCACTTAACCACATGATTCACTTAATGACTGCAATGATTATGGCTTTGTAAAAATAGTTGTAAAATCAAGTTCTATCAGGCGATACCTCAAGGTACAACTTATGACCAAAATTTCAAATTCCATTGTGGTTAAATAAATAATTACAAGAGGAACTTACAAAAATAACAATTAATCCACTAGTACTAGCTATTTGAATTCATGTCTGAAGACTCAAGAAGAAACTTGTTTCTTTTTCCAAAATAACAATGTTTAACCTTATTTCTAAGAAGTGACTTTCTGTAGGCACTACTTAAGATCTCTCATAGCCATTTCCTTATTTTACTACAAGTCCACCTTAATCGTTTCTTACCTTAAATTTACCTAGTAGAAATATAATCTTTCTGGTAATAACATTTTTTCCAGACTGAGAAGATTTCGTTGATTCAGATTCATATACACATTGCATATATTGGATCTTGTCAGAATATTTACAACATGACATCGTGAGAGAAGAAATGTTAGCTGTTGCGTATTAGTTTATTTTGCAACATCCTTCTGCCGATTGCTTTATTTGGGCAGCTTGTTTTGATTTCTCAGTGAATACTAGTTTTGGTTCCAGAAAAAAATTATTGAGGACAAAGATCCGTGTATGCTACCAAAGAGTGACCTGCAACAAGTACAGTGAAGGAAAATGTACAGGCTAGCACAAAGAAAAACATGTGAGACATATGAGTGTTTTCCCAAGTCATGGGTATTAGATTCCCACTGAGACAAGGATAAACATAACTACAAATCTGCTTTTATTGTTTTACAGGAATCAGTAGTCATAGAGTTGACAGTTTTAGTCAAGCGGAAAGTATTGTTTAGCATTTACACTTAATCAGGTTTTAGAAATTTCACTCTCTCTTCCTGTACTGTCCTCTTTTATCTCTAATTCTCATAATATCCATTGAAGATAGGTGCTTCTTTACCTTCTCTGCATTCCTGCATTCAAATAAGGCCAAATTTTGTTGAGATTTTTCAGCCACTGCTTTAACCCTGACACTGAAGGGTTTATCAGGTGTCCCTTGAACTAAAAGATGCTGCTCATTAATACCAGACTAGTATTAAAAAAAAAAACACCCAACGAAGATTTTTTTTCGTATGGGAAAATTCTCTGACATGCATTAGCAAAATATGTTAGGATGAAAAAGATGAGGAAAATCACTCTCAGTTTCGTTACTAGCTTTTTAATTTAATTTTTATGCATCCCTTCCAAGTGGAAACTCCTGCTTGATTTAATACATCATTTTTAAAGAAATAAATTATCAGCAGCCCCAGCATACCTCAACTTCCCAGTACCTTTCTTTCCCTCTTCATTATCAATATCAGATTGGTTTGTTTTATCATGCTTCAAGTCTTAAACTAATCCCTTCAGTTTTCTTGACAAGATTTTTCAGAAGTGATTTGCCATTGCCTTCTTTCTAGAGTTGAGAGAGAGTGACTGGCCAAATGTCACTCTATTAGTTTCGTGCTTTTGTGCAGGACTAGAACTCACTCTGCTGGTTTCTAGGTTGGTGCCTTAACAACTCTACCAAACTGGCTCTCTTTTTAAATCTAGCAACAGCTAAGTCTCTAGGAACCAAGCATTATATTTTATTAATTTATCCTCCTATGCAGATGCCTCTTTAGCAGGTAGCAAGTTTTGTAATTCTGTAGTAGAAAATGACTATGTAGACTTCATCTAGCTGCCTTTCTTTCTGAACTGATGCAGTAATTCCTCATATATGTTGGTGACCCAATTTTACTTGAGTTTAGTATTTACATTGAAGCCTCAGGGTAGCCACAAATCAAGATTTCATGGCCAACATGGCCATTACTGGTGTGAATTTGTGAAGCTAGATTTATTTAGACTTGATTTTTTTGCTAGATAAATGATAAGATTGTGATGAAAACCATACCCTTATCAGGGTAAACTTACTGCTTAGTAATATTCATGCCCTAAATTCTTCAAGGTAAGAAACATGCGAATTTTTCACTCACAAAGCTGTGGATCCATATGGAATTTTAGAGCTGTAGATTTTTTTGTTTTTGTTTTGGATAGCTAGTAGTCCAGTTGAAGCCATAATGGATGTTCAGAAGGTTTTAAATTGTTATTTTCGAATTTAGTACAGGTAGTCCTCAACCTATGGCCACAATAGTGCCCAAAATTTCTGTTGCTAAGTGAGACATTTATTAAATGAATTTTGCCCCATTTTACGACCTTTCTTGCCACAATTGATAAGTGAATCTGGCTTCCTCATTCACTTTGTTTGTCAGAAGGTTACAAAAGGTGATCACATGACCCAGGACATTGCAGTCGTCATAAATACGAGTTGACAAGTGCCTGAATTTTGATCACATGACTGTGGGGAAGCTGCAATTGTAAGTGTGAAAAATGGTTATAAGTCACTTTTTTCAGTGCTGTTGTAACTTTGAACGGTCACTAAATGAACTGTTGTACGTGAACAACTACCTGTAATGTTTTAAGGATCCATATCTTTTCTAGGTACAAGTACTTACTAGGTGCTGCTAATCAAATAAATAGCTATATTATAATTGACATTAAAAATGCATATTCCGGATAGAAAAAGAATTGAATTTTTGATATGGCATCAGACTAACGGCTCTGAATTAATAATTATATATTTTAGGATACAGTACTGCACATTCCAGATCATCCAGTTTCTCTGACCTCTGTCATAAAAGAAATACCTCTGTGGGAAGCACATCAACTGGTATAAGTAGTATTCTAGAGCCATGTGAAGAGGCTGAATCCAGAAGCACTGAAGATGATCTGAAAGCAACTATGAAAGATGCACTCTCCGAAAACTCAAACAGGTAAATACCATGGAAGGTTTAATAATATGGTAGTTATTGAGGATTATTTCTGGAGCATAACATTTCTAAATATTTCATATTTTTCCATAGGCTACCAGTAAAACAGGATTCTGTGGAATCACAGCTGAAGAGGGTCGATGCAACAAGAGTTGATGCGGATGACATTGTTGAAAAAATACTGCAGACTCAAGACTTCAGTTTGGACTCAAGTGCAGAAGGTTTGTAAAAGAAGAGTGAAAACTTGAGAATAAATTGTTGATGAATCATTCCAGATCTTAGGTTATATAGAGGAAAATAACTAATTGTGTAGTAATTGTTAAAGGCAGGGCTTTTTTTCTCATAGAACGCTCAGAACGGAGTTCCGGCACCTTTTTTGGATGGAACCTTGTAGGGTAGGCAAGGCAGGTTGTATGACATGTGTGAGTTCCGACACCTTTTTCTTTTACAAAAAAAGCACTGGTTAAAGGTACTACAAATAGCACCTACTGAAGAAACATAGCATCAGCCACAGAGAAGAACAAATAATGCAAACAGCATCACACCAGTGAAACAAAGATGTCCCACCCTGTTCTGTACCAGCCTACTACCGGCCCTGCAGAAAAGGCAGGGACAACCCCTTTACAAACGGCAAGAGGCTGGAATTAAGCCTGCCAAATTTATTAACATAAAACAGAGCAAAACAAGACACCAACCATGAAACAGGAGCTATGGAACAGGAACTATTCAAGTGGTTGCCTTCAGCAAACCAGCCCTCCCACGCATTCCCCTTTTATACAGTTCAGGGCGTGGCTTCTTTCTGCCTCCTTCCGAGGTGCCCCATTCCCTTCTTCTGTTTACTCCTGATTGACTGCCTCCTGCGTCGGGCGTCCTTGAACAGGGCCAGCTGTGGGTCATCTTCATCCACGCTGTCAGGCTCACACAGCTGGGTCTCCGTTGTGACCAGGTGGGAGGGGCCTGGCTGGGGGCTCTCATCAGCAAGCTCTCCAACCCCCTCAGCAAGCTCTCCAACCCCCTCAGCAAGCTCTTCAACACCCCCCTCCTCCTCTGAGTCGTCCGACCCAACTGCCGAACCCACAGGCTGACCCTGAATAACAACACACCCCTTTTGGATGCGGTCATGGTATATGCAAGCATACAGTGGCCGACATTGCAGCACAATGCTACTTTGGTCATTTTGATGAAAGGATTAAATCCTTTGAAGCTCTGAAGAAACACGACTGTTCAGATTAGAAATGTATTTGTAGAATTAATACTGTATACTGATAACTGTATTTATTAAATTTCTATATATAATTTGGTAACTCTAGAGAATCTATATATAATAATTTAAAATTGGGGGGGCTTGCAGTTTCCACAATTCCAGTTTTTTTGGAATTTCTCCCATCATAACCTATTCTGCTCCCAAAGGTCCCAAGCCATATTTACAGCTGGAAGAGACAGGAAACATTCATTATATCGTACTTTTTTTCCACAAAACAGCTTGTCAAACATAGTAACACTGCATTTTTTATATATTTATTTTTGCAGAAGAAGGGCTAAGGCTTTTTGTAGGTCCTGGAGGAAGCACTGCCTTTGGAAGTCATCACTTACCTAATAGGTATGTCATTAATTTCATTTTCATTTCATTTCATTTTATTAAATTTATATGCTGCCCTTCTCCCTGAGAACTCAGGGCGGCTCACAACAATAAAAATTAAAAAACATAGAGTAAAAAATTTAAAAGAGAATTAAACGATAAATACAAAATTACAAAACAATTTAACCCAGTAAAAGCCTAATTAAAAATCGTAGTCAGTCCAGACCCACTTGTTGGACAACCAGGTCTTCAGGTCACGGCAGAAGGACCAAAGGTCAGGGGCCGTCCGCAGCTCCGGAGGCAACTCATTCCAGAGGGTCGGTGCGCCCACAGAGAAGACTCTCCCCCTGGGGGTCGCCAGCCGGCATTGCCTGGCCGACAGAACCCTGAGGAGGTCAACTCTGTGGGAGCGAACCGGGCGATGGGAGGTTGACAATGGCAGCAGGTGGTCTTGCAAGTACCCCGGGCCTAAGCCATGCAGGGCTTTAAAGGTTATTACCAGCACCTTAAATCGCACTCGGAGGGTAACCAGAAGCCAAAGCAGCTCGTGCAGGAGTGGTGTAACATGGGAGTACCGAGATACTCCCATAAGCACCCGCATGGCCGCATTTTGCACCAGCTGAAGCCTCCGGGTAGTCTTCAAGGGCAGCCCCATGTAAAGAGCATTGCAGTAATCCAGGCGAGAAGTGATGAGGGCGTGGGTAACGGTGCATAGGGCATCTCGGTTCAAAAAGGGGCGCAACTGGCGCACTAGGCGAACCTGTGCGAAGGCCCCCCTGGTCACGGCCATTCCAAATTAAGCCGTGAATCCAGGAGGACACCCAAGTTGCGAGCCCTTTCTGAGGGGGGGGCAATACCTCCCCCCCATCAAAAGAGATGGAACTTGTTGGACAATACGAGATGCCGGTATCCACAGCCACTCGGTCTTGGAGGGGTTAAGCCTGAGCCTGTTCCTTCCCATCCAGACCCGCACCGCCTCCAGGCACCGGGACATCACGTCAAGGGCATCACTGGGTTGGCTTGGGGCGGAGATGGACAACTGGGTATCATCCGCATATTGGTGATACCTCACCCCAAAGCCATGGATGATCTCACCCAGCAGCTTCATATAGATGTTAAACAGGAGGGGGGAGAGAACCGACCCCTGAGGCACCCCACAAGTGAGGGGCCTCGGGCTAGGTCTCTGTCCCCCTGCCAATACAAACTGTGAGCAGCCCGAGAGGTAGGAGGAGAACCATCATAAAACAGTGCCTCCCACTCCCAACCCCTCGAGCCGTCGCAGCAGGATACCATGTTCGATGGTATCAAAAGCCACTGAGAGGTCAAGTAGGACCAGGACAGAGGAACAGTCCCGGGCCCACCAGAGATCATCCACCAGTGCGACCAATGCCATTTCCGTGCTGTAGCTGGGTCTGAAACCAGACTGGTTCGGGTCCAGATGCATGTTTCTTTCTGTGACAAAATCAGCAGTGGAAACCATATCCCAACACTTCAAGTCAGTGTTTCTCAAATTTGACAACTTCATAATGTATGGACTTCTACTCCCAGAATTCATCAATCAGACATACTGGCTGGGGAATTCTGGGAATTAAAGTCCATACATTTTAAAGTTGCCAAGGTTGAGAAACATTGATTTAATCACTATAAAGCATCAAAATCTTTCATTGTATATAGCAGAGGTCCCCAACCTTTTAGGCACCAGGGACCAGTGCCATGGATAGAGGTTTTTCCGCAGACCAGAGGGTGTGCTGTTTTGAATACTGCCTGCATCCCTAGGATGCATTGCTTGTTTATGCGGCCCGCTTGCAGGCATGCTGAGGACCAGTGCCGGTACACAGACCGGGGGTTGGGATCTCTTGGTATATAGCATGAAAAAACAATAGACTGTGTTACACTCAAATATTGAAGAAACAGAAACATAGGGGAACATGGAACAAGCAGGAAAAAAAGAAAATTATTTGTAAGAAATGGCACCATTTGTCCAACTCACAAGTTTAAAGGACAGACCTCCATTCTTTGGATGCATTGATTTATTTATGTTGCATTTTAAGCATTGGTTAAACTTATTTTTAAATTGGCTGGTGGATAACAGAAACCCTAATTCTTTAACATTCTGGCTTCTTCTGAAAAATGAGTGTTAACATAAAAACCTACTCCCAAAACAATGTTACCTCTTTTTTTCTCATCAGATATAAGTTTAAAAAGTTAACTCAATTCACAATGAAATAGAAATAATTTGTAAGTTATTTAAGTTCCAGTCTAGCATACAGATCTGAGATTTCCTGTCAGTCTCCCATATGAGCTTTGTTGCTTTCCCCCTTTTCTTGTTTCTAAGACTATGGCCTTCATATTACGGTTAAATCAAAATAGTCCCAAAGGACCACTCGAGTTTACATTCTAATTAATGTAACTTTGATGGAGTCCATTTTTAAAAAATATACCTTGTAAAAAAAGGTTCCACAACAAACTGTGACTTCAAATGCTTACCTTACTATTGTATCCATACTACCCAATATGTCTCTCTGGTATGAAAAAACCTTTCTGAAAATGTTTCCATTCTAACATCTGAGCACACAATGTGCTAACATTATGTCCTGGCACTTAGACATATAATGATTTTTTAAAATGAAAACTGCAAATGTCTTGTAACTACTAAATCTCTACTGTGTGTGAAAGCATAAAATGCTGTACAGGTAGTCCCCACTTAACAATGAGCGCTTCTTTGCTAAGCAAACCAGTCGTAAAGTGCAATATCACATGATCACACTGACTTATGATTGTGTTTCCTACAGTTGCGGTTGTTAGGCAAATACTAAGAGTCATAGCATCTGGCAATCGTATGATTAACATTTGTGACCTGCTAGCTTTTCCACTGTCTGATTATTGAAAGCCAGCAGTGAAGATTGTAAATGGTGATTGATATATGAGATCATACTTGCAAGTGGTCACTGAATGCCTGAATTACAATCACATGACTACAGAGATATTACAACCATCACAATGATTAGGACCAATTTTCAATATTCCTTTTTCAGTGCCACTGTAACTTTTAATGCTTACTAAATGAGTGTACGTTAAGTGAGGATTCCCTGTACAAGTTCAAGCTTTCCTGTTATTTCTAACTTTTCCTCTAATCTTTCAGAGTGGGATCTGGAGCTTATGAACAAGTAGTTATAAAACGCTAGAAGAACTGGACTAAGTGGATGGATTTCCAGAATTTATTTCTCAATATTATCAAGGATGAAATCTACTGAAAGTTGGCATATATGCTAGTTTTAGCTACTTTATATTGAAAACACTTTCTTCTGAAACCATTTATAAGGGCAATTTCCCATCTTTTAGCGTGCTGCTCATTTGTTGGCAGATTAATGGGAATTATTGCATTGTTCCATATGTAAGTCAAATTGGGGTGAGGTTTGTTGTTTTTTGGTAAGAGGAAATTATTCTATATAATTGATCATATATTGAAATCAGTTGTCAGTGGAAGACCTTCAGTAATGTTTTCTATAAACAAATCAGAATAGGAAATGGGAAGTACTCATTCAAGGAAGGGTTTTGAGAAAGTAATACTTTTATAAACTATGTAGTTTTAAAACATGACCTGCATTTCAGTATTTTGATATTCCTTGAAAATGAGTGACTAACCCTAAATAGGATTGATATGCATATTTTATTACTATTGAATATATATATATAGCCAGGGAGGTGCTGTATGTATTCTTAAAACTATGAAAAAGTATAAGGTTGTATTGACTGACATTTAGTCTGTACCTAAATCATCATCACAGAATTGAATAAGAATTTTGAGCTCACAAGATGATTTGCAGAGAAGCTTGGAGAATATCATTTGAGAGTGCCTTCTTTCTAAGGGAAAAGGAAATGCAAACTATTTTATGAAGCTTTAATAATAAATAGCAAACCAACCGCTATAAAGATAAGCACTTTATAAAGGTTACTTCGGTCCATGTGAAATCCATTATTTTAGTTGAATTTCTGACTTAGGCAAATGGCATAATAGCAATTCCCCTAGTTTTTGTTGCATTATGTTTACCAGTCATGGTCCATGCATGAAGGAAATACTTGCCAGATGCAGCATCACCTGTGTAAACACTTACATGGATGAGTGCTTTGCTTTTAGCTCTGTCCAGTATTAAATTGCTTTTTTTCCATGTCTTCTTAAACAGAATTTATTTCAATTAGACTTACACAGAAGAAATGTCCTGGCAGAACTGTGATGCATAAATATATGTATGAACAGTATAATTTGCCCATGCAACAATTTCAACAAAACATTATCTGACAGCAAAAACATTACATTTTTTTTGGCTAATGGTATGAAAATATCAATAATTTTTTGGTAGCTGGTCTCATATCTTTTAAAAATAGAAATTGATACACCTTTAAAATAATTTTTAATAAGCTAATATAGATATCTAGTGTCTTTGTTTTACAGTTTTCATGGTATCACTGATTCTTTTTGAAAAAAAACGAGTTATTTTTAGTTAAATGAAGGATTTTTAATGTTTGAAATACTTTTTTTTATAATTGTCATAGCTTTTTTCGTGAAGTCACACATGTCAACTCTTAAAATAATATTTCTTTACTGGTATGGTACCCAACAGTGTTCTATTATGTTTCAACTTGTTCTAACTTGACCTTAAGTGGATCTTTTAGCTGCTGTTAAAATAATGGAAAGGGAATGCACAAAGTTTATTTTGAAATACACTTTAATTTACTTTGAACTTGTAGTGTAGTTAAGTAAAACATACCTAAGGTAGTGCTTGAATTTATTGAGGATTGATCTTAGTCCTGGGAAATAACTGATTTAAAGAAATAGCAAATTGGTATGAGAATGCACAAGTTAAAATAAGTGACAGGGTCACGTACAACACTCATGAGAAATTATCACTTTCAACTTAATATTCCATGGTGAATATAATTTGTACAGTCAAATGCAATATTAGTCCATATAAAGATATCCAATTTTGTTCCTTTTAGAACTAGTTCAGAGGGAATTTCTCTCTTGTATTCAACATGTTGGTGGTAGCTTTTTATTCCATATGCTCATTCTATGTATTAATTCTTCTGTGTAAAGTTGGAACAAATATCATGCACTTTTATTAATTGTATTATTTTAATGAAGTGATTCCAATACCATCTGAGACATGGGAAATGATCTTCATATTTATATGTCATTAAACTTGTGTAAACTGTATACTGATATGCTAATATTTTTATTAAAATCAACATTTTTATCATAAAATATTTCATTGTAAGGTGAACTTACAAATTCAATAAAATTTGTCTTCAACTTTTATTGGTATTCTTTTTTAAAATAATCATCACATAGATTTAAATACTTTTGCTGCATTATTTTTCCCCACCATCATAAGAATTAATTCCAAAGAAAGCAGGTTACCTTTCTGAAAATAGCATGCAGAAAGTGAAAACATTTTTTAAATTGCACCTCATTTTTAGTTTTTTTTTTAAAGGCCACAAGCCACTACCATCACACTGTCTCGGTCACCTGCCAAATAATTTGAGCCAATTATTTTCCTTAGAATGTAAATTCTGTTCAAGGTGTTCCATTCTTTCTGTTGGAACTCTTCGTTAAATCCCTCATGCTGAAAATAATACTTATCATATATTAATAATTCATTTATTATTCATTTATTAGCTAAATGTAGCAAAAAAACAGATTTTGATGCAATCAATGGTTTTATTTATTTTAATTTTTCCTATAAAATGCGTAAGTTAAAGGCAAGTTGGCTTATCTACTCACATTGCCTTCTGTTTTGTCATGAATGTTGGTTTTTCTAATGTACCGGTTTAAATTAAAAACCAGAGTTGAACATTCCTTAAACACAAGAAAATATATGCATTTTGGGGAGGGGAGGGAAGAGGAAGAAGGACAAAATATCAAGGCCACACAATGCAAACTCAATTCTTTTTAGTACCTCCATTGCAATGTTCCATGCATGTACATAAAAGATGGAACTTACATTGCATCACATAACTGACAAATCTTCAGATTCTACAGACACCTCTGAGAGACCCTCAGCTAATGAAATATCTCAGCCCCAACAATGAAGTATTTTAGTAAAGAATTAAACAATGTTAAATAGAGCTTGGCACTAAAAGATGCCAAGAAACGTATTTCAATACATTAACCTAGTTAACCAACTTTTTAAAAATAGCCACAGCCATAAAGCCAAATACTATGTGAGACTTATTATGTTATAGTGGAGGATACACAACTGATTTGTAAGAAATGTTGGAGGTAAAATAGCTCCTCCCAATGCTTATACTGAAATCAGTCAATACAAGTACAAATACCTGTCTGATACTGTCTGGCCAAGTTTTGTACTATAGACTCCATTTCAGGGTGTAAGGTCTGAGGCTGTGGGTATTTGTAAATGTGTAGGGTCTATTGATCGTGTTTATCATGGCTGATTTCACTGACTATATGGGACTGTAAACGCAGTAAATATTTGCAGGAATTGATGCTGGATACGATAGTACAATGTACATCTAGGGAAAATCACCCTAAGCTTTTTAATATTTAAAAGGACCATCCACTTCCTACTGTCTCCTTTTTAGGCAAGGCTCACCTGAAGGTGATTAAAGTGTGCTATTGGAATAAATGACTGAATCTGTTCAATTCCACTTTGCACTCCTGGACATTGGAGTGAGGAAGCACTAATTGTCCTAATTGATGTCTTTTATTGAGAGGAGTCTGGGAAAGACAGTCCTCTTGACTCTCTTTGATCTGTCTGCCGCTTTTACTTTCTTGATTGCTTCTGGGTGATATGCAGCACAGAATTAAGGATTTGATGGTATTGATTCCAGAGACTGATGTTCTTATTGTGCATTTTATACAGAATTGAACTTAATATTTGCTGAATCTGGCTTCTACTAGATTTATGATTGCTGCATTTATATGTCATATGCCACCAGAGATTCTTGACACAGCTAATTATGAGTCACAAATATTTTGCATGCTCTCTTCTCTTTAGTTTGAGCATTTTTATTATATAATATTTTAAAATATTGTATGCCGCCCAGAATGACTTTAGTGCAAGGTGGCCAGCTATATTAATATAAATAAATAAAATCCTATGTGTTTTACCTGTAAAAATAGTCATTAAATAAACTGTTATAGGAAATTTCCCTTGAAACCAAGCACTCTTCTCAGGGATAAAGGGGAAGGAAAAAGAGTGGATAAAATTAGCATTATTGTCTAGTACAGTGTCGCACCCTTAGCAATTTTAATGCATGTGGACTTCCAAGTGCCAAAATTCCACAGCCAGCACGGGGAATTCTGAGTGTCAAACTCGAAACAACTTAAAAGTTGCGAAGAATGAGAAACAGTAATAGTATTTAGGAAAGCATGTCAGTGCTATTTGTGGATGAATGTAATAGAACTGTTCACTGCCACATGGGAAAAGTAGCATCAACATTCATGCACTTCACCACTGCTGAGAATCTCAGGAATATAATACTGTTATAGAAAAATCATACTTGACAACAGAATGTACAGACAGCAGCCTTTATGAAGAGATGGGAATGAAGATATTGTAGCTGAAGGAAAGTATTAAATATAAACCAGTTTAATGACATCAAAGTGAGGACTGCATCTTACACTAACGTTTTAGTATTAGAACATCCATCACAAAAAAGGATCAGTTTCTGTCATTCCTGCAATGATAAAATTTGAAGGCAAGATTGAAACTGTAGAGTTATTCCCTCAAACTATCTGTATTGTTATTCCCAGTAGCAAATCAATCACTATGCTTACTTGTTATTTTCAGAAACACACAACATGTAATTGGCAAGTTGTTATTTTGCAGCACAGAAACATTTAAGACATTTGGAGAAAATGTTCAAAAGCATAATACATGATACATGTAAGTACTTAATGCTTACCATACCTCAATATTAATAGCAAATACTTCATTTTATTTAGAATATACTACTGTAATGATCTTTTGTACAGTAATCTCTATATTTTAGTACAAAACTCCTTAAATTTTACTTTTTCCAGTATTAAAATTAGGAAAATCAGTTTTTAAACTTTTGTTTCATTAACTTTTTTTTTGCTTTCTGATTAGGCATCTTTTCGCATGCATTTGAACTTATTCAGTTATATAGCAAAACACATGGATTAGTAAACTACACTCTTGCTCTACTTCCAATTATTTGAATAGTATTGCTTACTTGGGTTTGAAATTTTTATTTTTGTTACACTTTTAAGGGAGGATTTTCCCCCCTTCCCATAAGTGCTACCTCGTATAACATTATCTCATCCACTTTGTGGGCAACAGCCTCTTGGGAACAAGCTACCTTCCTCAGGTGAAAAACAAAACCAAATGCCAACTATAATCCAATTTAACGCAAAAATGTAACATCTGATTATGGTATTTAAGTCCATTTTTAAATCAGCAATTACCAGTATTTCAACTATTAGACTACTCCGTGAAAGGAACATTTCTTTTTTAATTATTATCATCATTCTGCTGTTCATCTTCACATTCCATCTCAATCATCACTGCAGAACCATCATGGCTTAGTGTAATTTTGCCAGTTATGAGCTTACTGAGTTTTTCAAAGGTACCACAAAGTTGATTCACTTTGGAAAAAGAAAAGATTTTTGCAAGAGGTACATAGATAATATTTCCCTCGGCCATTGGCTGCATAATTTCACTATCAGCTTCAGAGAAAGGAAAATCATCCAAATACATCTGGAAACTAGACTGCGGAAATTGGGACTCTGTTCCAGTAAGATTGCTGCAGTGCTTTTTACATTCAGATTTTCTATAGTCCAGTTGTTTCCTTGCAATTATCTCTGCTGCTCGAAAAACTTCATTGACTACTGCATTCTGCAAATACTTTTCATCTTTAAGGCTTGGATATATGACTTTGAAAACCTTTCTCAAGAAAAAACAAAATTCAAGACATTTATATGGCACGTCAAATGTTTAAAGCCTTTACGTATTTAGCTTTTTAGGACTATAAACTATACTCAACTTTACAGCAAGTTTACATCAGAATGAAGTTAAAACAACTAATTATAGTTTTCTACGTAGACGCCTCTCCCACTTTAGGTGCACAATAGGTACAACTCATTCCTGAGAGTTCTTCAATGGATGGAAAAACATCAAATAATACATTGAGTCTTCTTTTTGAGTGTCTACCATACTTACCACGGGCCATAATTTAGATTCAGAACCTAACTCTGACAACATTGCTCCAGTTGAGCCTGTGAATTGTCAGCCTCAGGAATCATCAAGCCATGATTCATCTGAGGTTGATCAACCACAGGCATCTCTTGATCAGTTAGAGCTGTCAGATGATGTTACAACCTTCAATCCTCAGCAACAACAGTTACGCACCAATGCTACTCAACAAGGCTCCTCATTAGGCAAAGGGCCAGGCCAAAAATAATGGCTGGCAACTGCCTGCAGGTAGATTTATGTAGCCACTTTGCCTTCAGCCTTCATTGGGATCAATCGTTCAGAATTCCAGCTCGTGATTCTTGTTCCTGTATCTCCTTATTCTTGAATCCTTATTCCAATTGCCATTTGGTGACTGAACTATTTTCGGGGGGAAATGTCAAATATACTAAGGATCCAAAAAGATTGGAATTCCTGACTTAGTGACAAATTACTTGTGATCACAAATGGGAAACTGCCTGATCTGACAGGAGGTCTTTGTTGCTGTTTGGGAGGCTCACAACATGAGGTTCGGTATCAAAACCTCTCACATAAGGGCATTCAGATCAAACCGATCTAAGCTAGAAGAAATTACGTCTTTGAACAGAAACAATAAATGCAATTCAGTAGGATTATATTGATTCCAATAGTTTGCTCTATGTGTTCCAGTTACAGTCCAGTTACTTTGGTTTTGCTATGGCAGTGCACTTTTCAGTAACTGTGTGAGCATCAACAGCTGATTGCCCCTCTATTGCAGAAAGTGGTCTCTGAAACTGATGATGAAACATCAGATGCAATCCATTGCACAAGGCAAAATCATGATAAATAACAAGTCTGGAAAAATCATAAAATCTGAACATGAGAAACTTGAACAACAGGCATGAAGGCCCAGACAACGTATGCTCTGAACAAATAAAAAACCTAGCGATCTACAAAGCAGTATATCTCACCTGAAATTTTGCACAAATTACAAGCTTATTATAGTCCATTGATAAAGTAAATCTTATGAAACATGAAACTTATTTCTAAGCAAGTGTATATGTAGAACTATTAATATGCAAGATATAATTGTTTCATTGAGTAGATTTCTTCTCATTTTTTTACATATTTTACATATAATTTGGGTCTTGGGAACCATCTCGCATATACAATTATTGTAATGTCCTGCAGTCACATGATTGTGATCTTTGACCTTCCGAGTCGCTTCAGATATGCAAAATCAATGGGGGAAGCCAGGATCGCTTAACAACCACATGATTTACTGAACAACCATGGTGATTTGCTTAATGACATTGGCAAAAGTATGGTTGTAAAATCAGATACATCATGTGATGCCTTGCTTAATGGCTGTGTTAATTAATTTTCCAGTCCATATTTTGGTCATAATTTGAGGACTACCTGTATTGGTAGTAACCTCATTACACCCAAATATTTTGGTTTAAATTATCTAAGAATAACAGTAGTTCTTAAACTCCAGTTGACATATCTGAATGATTTTCCATACTCTTGCTTCAAGACATATTTATTTGGAAGACAACCTGAAATCAATTGAACTTCTTTTCCAGAAGATATTTTAACATTTACAGCTACCCTGATCTAAAGTGCATTTGATATTAAAGAGGCAGAAGCCCAGTATTTTGATTATTATATCTTTCCAAAATAGTTCCTTCATATCCAAACTGCCTCACCTTACAGAAGCAAAAGATTTACCTACAGTTTTATAAACTCTTCTCTGATATTCTTCAAATCTCTCAGGCTTGACATTTCCTAGTTTTTTTCTTACAAACACTCCAATTTGTGTACAAAATCCAACATCCTTCCCATGAGGTGGTGCTCCTACTCCAGTAAACTCTACTGTGTAATCATAACGAGCAGCAACATCTACAGCCCTAAATTTATGAAGAAAGAGAAAACAAGAAGTTTAAAGAGGTTTATTCTAGCAAACAAGCATGTCACACATTCCAATCCTCTGTCTACTCTTACATGTTTACAGTATGGAAATATCTTAGCTGCAACAAGAGAGCAAAAACAGCCCAAGAGAACAAATAATTTTATTTACTTAGAGTGTCAGAACAATACATGCTTATGAAAACAGGTCAAGAAAGAAAGAAGGAAGGAAGAGTAAGGCTTTGTGGTGGGAAGAGCACTCTATTTCTCCTTTTCCATTATCACTGTTGTGGGAATGTACCTGATATAGCAGTAAAGCATACATCAGTGATGAGTGAAAATAAAGCTACCATTTCACTATGCTTTCCATATGCAAAATCCGGTAATAAAAAAAAATTGTCTCCCCGGTTTTTCAGTGCCTCTTTTTCGGGGTTTGCTTGTTTTTTGACAACATATTTGGAAGCAAATAGGGCTGACATCAACAACTCTTAATTCTGTAACCTCAAAAACAGAAAGGCAGCAACTTCCAGAAAGTGGCTGTCCCTTCTTCATACTATTAAACATGCAGCAAACAGCTCAAACGGCAACCTCAACAGGATAGTGAACAGGCTTTCACAGATAAAAAGACAATTTTGGCATGATGAATCTAGGAGGTATGATGAAGCAAAAGTAATTCAAGAACCATGAGATGGTATTTATGAATATTACTAGACAAACCCTTTTCAAGATAACTTCATTTCCATGAGAAAGGTTAAGATGATAGATTGCACTTTTGTACAGGTCTTTTAAAATCTGTGTTCCCACAAATATATAAAATAGGTGTGGTTGACCTGTTATATCATCTTCCACTTATTTTCCAATCATTGGAGTTATTGTTAAATCAACTAGATATGATAACCTTAAATACGAAACACTGTCATTCCTGTGGTTATTTTTTACTGTCACCGTTTCAAAAATGGCGGCAGAAAAATATGAGATTGGTCTGATTTTACTTTCATTATTTCCTGCCTCATTTCTAGTTCCAATTCAAAGTACTGGTGTTAACAAACTACGTTATCTCATGGGACTAATTTATTTGAGGAATTTTATTCCCACACATTCCTACTTCTTATACACTGTCATCTTTAGGGAAGGCAGCACTGTAGTGAAAAACCCCTAAGTATCTAATATTTCTCTCTCTAGCCCAGGGGTAGGCAACCTCGGCTTTTTTATGACTCATGGACTTCAACTCCCAGAATTCCTGAGCCAGCATGGCTGGCTCAGGAATTCTGGGAGTTGAAGTCCATGAGTCATAAAAGAGCTGAGGTTGCCTACCCCTGCTCTAGCCCTAGGCAATGACTTTCTATTTCTTCCAAGCCTTTTGCAATATTTAAAATTAATGTATTGCAAAACAAGGTTTAATGAATTTCACTGCTGTTAGGCTTTGATGGTGTGTATTTTTACTAGTATTGTTTTAATGCCCTTTTTCATATCTGATTTTAAAGCACTGCAAGCCTGGCTAGCATATACATTTTTAAAATAAAGTAAATTAAAAGCAAGAAAGAAAAGACAACCTTCATACATCCGGACCCCCTACATGGCAGGGGTCCGGAGTACCTCAGGGAACACCTGCTGCCGGCGTCAACTTCCCTCCGCCCTGTGCGTTCCCACAGAGAGGGCCTCCTCAGGGTGCCACCGGTCAGAGAATGTAGATTGGTGGCCCCCAGGGGGAGGGCGTTCTCTGTGGGCGCCCCGGAGCTATGGAACCAGTTACCGGTTGAGCTCCGGACGGCGCCCGATCTTCGCTCCTTTCGCCGCGATCTGAAAACATACCTGTTCGAACAAGCCGGCCTGGCCTGAGGGGGGATTGGTGGGGTTTTTACTATCATTTTATTGGGGTTTTATTAATGTATTTATTGTTTTTTATGGGCATGTATTTAATTACTTTTTAATTTTTGTAGCTTTGTGTTTTATTCTTGCCCTGTACACCGCCCTGAGTCCTTCGGGAGAAGGGCGGTATAGAAATATTAATAAATTAAATTAAATTAAATTAAAATTATAGTGGCTATTTAAAGCAATGGTTTGTTTTATCGCATCTTAGTTTTTCATTAAAATATCCACCTTTGTTCTTTATTCTTTCAACACAAAACATATACATAAGATTGAAGGAACTTACCAGTTCTGAAACTGTGTTCGATTCCATTCAAATTTATGATCTGGATGTCTAAATAATGATACAGTTGGAAGTAAATAATTGAATTCTGAGTTTGGTGTGCTAATTACGATCATAGCTGGAGACATGAAACCAAACACTACTTCTGGAAATTTCTCAAGCTCTTTTGCCTCTAGGTGTTCTATTCTGTAAGTACAAAGTTGTAAAAAGAATCTTTTTACTTCTCAGATCAAGCGAATATATTTACTTCAATAATATCACAGGACTTCAATGCAGTGGCTATAATTAATTGAGGAAGAGAAAGAATTGATCGCCAATATTCAAACTTTGGACACAGATGGAAAATCAATGGCACAGGAACGAAGCCAGAGTAGGACAGAGAGAGTATCACTTTCCTGTTTGCCCTGAATCACAAATTAACTTTAATATACTGCACTGCCTGTATAAAAATTGGGGTTTTGTACTTCTTTTACTTCCAGGTCATATTTGCAATGTTCTATTGTCTAGGAAATTAGAAAACTGAGAGAAGACATTCCTTATTTATGAGACTTTAATAAGAACCAGGAAATAGAAACTTATAAACATCCTAGATCAGAAGTCTCCAACCTTTTTGGTTTGGCGGCTCAGAAAGGGAGGCAGGCACCGCTATGTGTGCTTGCACAAATGGGCTGCACATGAACGCATGCGCACATGCAAATGGCCACACATGAGTGCATCGCACGTGCAAACGGGGCTGAGCGTCTGTGACTGCTGCAAATGGGGCAGCACTAGTCTGGCAGAATGCTATGGGCAGCACTAGTGCCAGTAGGACGCTCTGGGGAGGGGTGGTGCTAGCACCAGCAAGATGCTCAGAGCGGCACTAGTGCTGGTTGAACACTCGGGGGTGGTGCTAGTGCCAGTAGGACACTCGGGGGTAGGGTGGCGCTAGTGCCAGTGGGATGCTCAGGGCAGTGCTAGTGCCATTGGGACACTCGGGGGCGGGGCGGCGCTAGCGCAAGTGTGTGGAGTGAATGCACACACGTGTACATGTGCACTGGCCATCCCTTCATGCGGCCCAGTGGCCAAGAAACCACAGCCCGGTAGTGGGCCACGGCCCACAGGTTGGGGACCCCTGTCCTAGTGTCATTTTTTCAGAGATATTTCTTCAGTAGTTTCCTTAATGTCAACAATGGTAGAACGTCTAATGTTCTACCTTCAATGGGAAAGGCAGGATACATTCAAAGACGTAGCTGAAAACAGCCCATATTGAACTGCATAGCACAGTCAGACATCAGCACGGGAAACGGTTGATGACATTTTGCATTATATTATAAACTCTATTGTTATAATTTTGATGTCATAAAAGGTTTTATAAAATTTCCCCCATTTCAATTCCACGAGAGACGTGGGTCCTGGATTTTGGACACATTCTGTAAGTCAGCCCATCTGACGTAGCTAAAAAAAACTGTTGCCTTATGGTACACTGTTTCAGTCAGTTATAAGAACAAGAGTTTTCATAGTATATATATAAAGAAAGTTGTCTCTTTAGCCATCTGAGTTCGCTTTTCAAACATTCATCAACTAATATGAAACCTCAAAGGAATACCCACAGTTCAATGCAGGTTACCATATCAAAGCCCAGCATACAAGGATCTTTGTGAGCAACCGAACCCTGAAGGAGGGTGACTGTCAGCTGTTTTTCACTTGGCTGAAGATAGTCACTAGGAAGGGGAGACAGCCTATACCTGGAAGCAAATAAATGGCATAGAATGAAAGCACTGTTTTGTCTATACCAGGGGTAGGCAACCTCGGCTCTTTTATGAGTCATGGACTTCAACTCCCAGAATTCCTGAGCCAGCTATGCTGGCTCAGGAATTCTGGGAGTTGAAGTCCATGACTCATAAAAGAGCCAAGGTTGCCTACCCCTGGTCTATACATCTCCTCTTTTCATCTTGGGTGTCCTGTACATTGTGAATGTATCATTCAGCTCCAGTCATTTAACATGAAAAAAGACTATGCAAATAAAAAATACTTTTAATCATCTCCATCCAGTACATTGTAGGTACAATCTGAATAACGTTCTGGCTGATTTACGAATGACATGGACACTGATTCTTTGGATACCGACAGATCTCCTTAGTCGATCGCCGTAATTTTTGTGACATGCGTTGGGATTACTAATATATTGAATAAAATATTCTTCATTTGTGGACAGTTAATAGATTTCATACGGCATCATTTTGGAGACTACTGTCCACTTAATTATTTTCCTGAGAGGAATGTAGATTGATAGTTTCCTTTACTCATTAAAAATTGCAACGTGAGCAAAGTGCAAAAATGGTATTATCAAGAAAACAAAAATGTTTATATATTACTTTTTGATTAATTGTGCTAGAGAGCTTGATAGCTATGAAATGTATACTAGATTGTACATGTGAGAAAGATCAGAAGCAAACGACCACATTCTTTGTTCCCCCAACTCCAAAATGTTGTAATCAGCTCTCAATTAAGCACTGACCTATCATATCAATATTTTTAAAGAATACTTCAGAAATGGAAAACAGAACTATGTTTCATTCTGCTCCTTCTTAGGAGGGAGGGAGGGAAGGTAGGTAGGTAGGTAGGTTTGGGGCACAAAACTTTGCTTTCCCAAAAATAACATTCAACTTACATGTTTTCTTTCATCACCTCTTCACTGATATCTAGCCCAACAAGTTCTTCAATGCAATTGCAGAATTTCAGCATCCAGAGTAGTCTACAACCAGCACATCCCAAATCTGCCACCTGTTAATTTGAAATTAATACAGTTCCTAATATCACTCATAAGACTTGTTTAACACTGTTTTCTTATCTAATGAAAATGACTGCTGGTTTAATGCTAGGTTTCATTAGAGCTAATTATATGGTAACAAAGGACTGTGATCTATAGCACTGGGAAAAAAATTGCTGTTATTACTACTTACATTTATACAGAAAAGGTATGCAAAAATCACCATGTATATATTAGCAAAACTCATCAGTAAAATATTGCACATGTATATGACTCTTAAAAATGAATCTTGTTTACCTAAAACCAGATCAAACATCTCTAATTTGGTATGTTCACACATCCCAGTAAGCAATTATTTTAGCCCAATAAACCAAGTGAGCCATATTATGCCATGAACCACGTAATGTGGTTTGTTTTTAGTATAGCAGGTTATGCAACTGCAGCTTCTATGAATTCTAAAACCACAGTTTATGGCTTTGCAGGTTATGAATGGACTCAAATGTGGCTTTTCAATAAACTATAATCAGGCCAACAACAGCTTACTTGTGACTATATATTATATCATTTGTTTTTCTGATCTGAGTAAGGGTCTAGTTTTATTGAAATGCTTTTTAATAACATCTGCTTGAATAATAATCATATTTAAAATGTACACCTCTCAGTGCTGTGATTCCCAAACTATGCATTGCAGTACCTTGGAGAACCATAGCAGGATATTTTACTAAACAGAACTGTCTGTTCTGGAGTATTTGCAGTGTACAGTTTGGGAAATGCTAGGGATTTCATGAAACAAGAAAGTTTGGGAATCTTTACCTTAGCATAAAAAATACTAAATACTAAAACAAATGTTACAATTTATACTCTTCATGACAAATACATAAATCTTCCCTATAGTAGTTGTTTAGACTTCTTCTTCTTCTTCTTCTTCTTCTTCTTCTTCTTCTTCTTCTTCTTCTTCTTCTGTCATATCCATTATCGACGATCATGTTGGCGATCCTGTTTTTATCAGCATCTACACAAAAAAGTGCTGCTGAGTTTTGTCCAAACCAGTCCCTTAGATTTTGAAGCCATGATGTTCTTCTTCTGCCTGGACCTCGTTTGCCTTCAATCTTTTCCTGGAGGATTAAATGGGGTATGCTGTATTTTTCTGGGTGTCGCATCACATGTCCAAAATATTCTATCTTTTATTTTTTAATTGTTTTGATGATTTCCCTTGGCTTTCCTAGGCGGCTTATCACCTCATTTCTGATCTTGTCAACCCAGCTTATATGTAACAGCCGTCTGTAAATCCACATTTCAAATGCTTCTAGTGTCTTCAGGTGGCCTTCTGTCAATAGACCAACTCTCTACTCCATAAGGCAGGATAGAAAAAATATAACATCTGACAAGTCTAATTTTCAATCTTAGGCTTATGTCATGACTGCAGAAGACCTTTTTCATTTTGAAGAATGCTGTTCGAGCTTTCTCTATCCTTGTCTTTACGTCAGTGGTCATGTCCCAGCTTTCATGTAAATTAGAACCGAGGTGCGTGATCCTTTCAACTTTTTCTAATGGTATTCCTTCCGAATTTATTGGATGAAAATTAACAGGTTGTTTGCTGACGACCATGATCTTGGTTTTTGAGGTGTTAAGCTTCAAGCCATATTTTTCAGATATTTCTGTGACTCTGTTGATGAGGAACTGAAGGTCTTCATGCTTACTGGCAAGCAAACTGTATCGTCAGCATATCTTAAATTGTTGATCCAAACACCGTTTACTTTGATGCCAGCATCGATGTTCTCCAGTTCCTCATTGAAGATTGACTCAGAGTAGATACTGAACAACAGTGGACACAGAATACATCCGTCTGACCCCTCTTCGTATTTCTGCATCAGCTGAGTATTTTTGGCCTAATCTCACATTTGCTACCTGATGCCAATATAGATTCCTTATGATTTGGATGTCTTTGTCATCTAGTCCCACTTGTTTCAGGATTTCTAATAGTTTACTGTATCTTATTTTAACAAATGCTTTTTCAAAATCATTGAAGCACATGTAAACACTGTGATTGACATCTCTACAACGATGTTAAAGAACTTGAATGCTGAATAGCGCATCTTGTATACCAAGATTGTTTCTGAAACCAAATTGTGTGTTACTTAGACAGTCCTCATTTTTGTTGTATATTCTTGTGTGAATTATTCTCAGGAATATTTTCACGGCATGACTCATTAAGCTTATTGTTCTGTATTCGGTACACTTCTTTCTATTTATTTTTGGGGGGATTGTCACAAAGGTTGTTTTAGCCAATCATTTGGTATCTTTCCTGTTTCATATATTTGATTGAAGAGCTACAGTAAAAAATTCTTCCCATTGCCTTCCAGCAATTTTAAATTTTCTACTGGGATATCATCAGGTCCTGTGGCTTTTCTTGTTTTTGCTATTTTTATTGCATGTTCAACCTCCTCCATAGTGATGTTTGGTCCAGTTGTTATACTTCCCATATCTATATCATCCCCAGTGTCCTCAAAAAGTTCTTCAATATATTCCATCTTTTTAGTTTTTCGTCCTCATCTAAGATAATTTTCCCCTCTTTGTCAACTAAGTTGTTGGTTTTCTTTTTGTAGAGGCCTGCTGCTTTTCACCTTTTTGTGTAAATTGAAATTATCATGCATACGTTCTGCCTCTATTTCCTTGCACCTCTTTGCAAACCACTTTTCTTTTGCCAGTCAAATTTTTCTTCTGATTGTTTTCTGCAATTCATTGTATTTCTCTTTCTTTTTATTTTTATAAGATCTTCTTTCATCCACGAGATGAAGAATTTCCTCCGCCATCCACTGTTGTTTCTTGGGGTACCCCTCTGTTTTGAATTTGTTCTACTATTGCATTTTTAAATTTATTCCAGTTCACTTCTACATCTTCATCATTCAGGTTGTTGGTTTCTCTTAAATGATTTTCTAGTTCTTTTATCTTACTTCCATGTTTAATGATGAAGTCTCTGTCAATTCTTGGTTTAGCAGGATTTGGGTTTTTCATCCTTTTTAGTTTCAGCTGGACTTTTATGATTGGATGGTACATCTGCACCTGGGTATGTCTTTACTGATGTTACTAAGTTTCTAAATCTCTTGTTTATTGTAAAATAGTCAATTTGGTTCCTTACTATATTATTTCGTGTATCTGCTGGTGATCTCCAAGTGTAGAGGCATCTTTTTGGCAACTTGAAAAAGTATTCATCACACATCGCCTATGTTCCCTGCAGAAGTCTACAAATCTGTCACCTCTATCATTTCTGGTTCCTAAACCAAAGTTTCCAACTACAGGAGCATCACTTCCTTCTCCCACTTTTGCATTGAAGTCCCCCATGAGTATTGTGATATCATTATTTTTTAGGGTTTTCAGTACACTGCTTTTATCTTCGTAGAACAGTGGTGGTGAACCTATGGCACGGGTGCCAGAGGTGGCACTCAGAGCCCTCCCTGTGGGCACCCGCACCATGCCTCAGAGGTGGCAACTGTCCCTCTTCAACCAGCTGCCCCCACAGGTGTCCCTCCCCACGAGTGACATTGAGGTGACCACACCCACCTTGGCCACACCCACCCAATCTTCCATGACCAGCACAGCCACACCCACCCAGTAGGCCACGCCCACCTGGCACCCAGCGATAAATAAGTGGGTTTTGGGTTGCAGTTTGGGCACTCGGTCTCTAAAAGGTTCACCATCACTGTTGTAGAACTTCTCTAAATCGTCCTCATCACTGTCAGCTGTGGGAGTGTAAACTTGTGTAACATTCATATTTACTGGAGTACTATTTATTTTGATCATCATCACTCTATCAGATACAGGAATAAAGGATGCATTTATTTACAAGATAGTTTACGATTATAGCTACTTCATTTCAATGGTGTTTACTATTCTTACCAGAGTAGTAGATAGTATAATTTCCTATTGTACACATTCCATTTTCAGGCCAGTGCATTTCACTCACTCCCAATATAGAGATATTGTATTTGGACATTTCTTGATAGTATTGTGTGTTTTCCCAGCTTCGTATAGGCTTCTCAGATTCCACGTAACAATTCGTAGTTTTTGGTTTATCATGCTTCTAGCAGACCGGGAGATTCTTAGCACCCCTGCCCCATTTAAGGGGTGCCTGTACTCAGGGCCATTGTTAGGTTTTGCCGCTGTTAACATGATTTTCCTGGAAAATATATAGTGTAGTACTCTTCCCTTTGCTTTCTACACCATTGTGCACGGGCTGTTCAAGTGGCTGCCACCACACTGTGTGCTGTTCTTCTGAAGCCGTTCCAACTAATATGGTCTCTGCCTTGTCGATACTGGGGAGCCAGCTGCCACTCACCAGGCAGAGTCTCCCTACAGTATTACAATTCCTAATTCAATTTAACTCTGTTTTATCCTAGCAAAGTAATAACTTTAAGGATAAGAGTTCTAATGCAGTTAGCTATACTGAAAAAAATTGTACTAGGAAACACATACTAACCTTTTTAGGTTTATGCTTATCTACCAACTGCTTAATAAAAGCATAACGTTGCTTATACAATGGTGGTGTAAATGTAGTAATCCTCACAAGGTCGTTTTTTTTCATTGTTACATCCATATTCAAAACTAAGAACAAAAAATAGCATTATTTAAATGCTACACAGGTAGTCCTCGACTTATAACAATTCAAAGTTAACAGCACTAAAAAAACGATTTATGATTTTTTTTCACACTTACGACCACTGTAGCATTCCCATGGTCATGTGATCAAAATTCAGATGCTTGGCAATTGACTCATATTTATGACAGTTGCAGCAATCCAGGGTCATGTGATCACCTTTTTGACCTTCTGACAAGCAAAGTCAATGGGGAAGCTAGATTCACTTATCATGCTATTAATTTAACTGCAGGAATTCACTTAACAATTGTGGCAAGAAAGATCATAAAATGGGGTAAAAATCACTTAACCAAAGTCTCACTGAGCAATAGAAATTTTGGGTTCAATTTTGGTCATAAGTCAACAACTGCCTGGAGCCTCAGAAACTCTTGTGCAAATTGAGATCTGAGTATATTTCATGGCTATATAAATTACATGCATACATATATACAAATATCAAAATCTGCTTTCTTTTGATTGATCATTAGTTATCTAAATTTCTCACACTTTTTTCCTATGCAATTTATCTACAACTCTTGATATAAATCAGGTTTGAGCTTATTTATACATGTCGTGAATTAATATCAAACTTCTTTGGAGATATTTGACAAGATTGGATCATTGATTTTCATTTTCTGTATCTAGGTAGGCCTTTTATTTTACAACAGAATAAAGGTAAGCCTTTCTCTTCATGTTACCTTCTTTAAAACAATTGTGAATCAGAAAAAAGACAAAGCAAGGCTGGTTTTTGGATCCTTTTTCCTTTTTTAATTACTTTATTAATGATCTGGTGTATGAACTAAGGGAACTGTATTTTTTCCTCCCTCTATACGAGAAAGGAAGATTTCACTTTAGCCCTATGAAGGTGATATTTTGTTTACTTAAGCTCAGAGAGTTGGCTGTAGAATAACAGATAATTATGATGAATCTAAATTTAAAGATGAAATGCCATACAGCAGGGGTGTCAAACTCGCCACGTTACGTGACATGTCACGACATATCGCAACTTTTTCCCCATTGCCGGAGCTGGGGTGGGCACGGTTTCAGCATGATGCATCTGGCCCGTGGGCCAGCAGTTTGATACCCCTGCCATACAGTAATAGCCAAAATAAAATTGAACAAAACACTTTCTTGGAATTTTCAGTGGTTTAGGTTACTGAATTCCAATGTAAAAACACTAAACCTAAAGACTTTGTTTTTTTGATCACAGAACTAGAAGTGGTGACCCCGGCAACACAACCCCCAAGTTACATACAGCCTGGCTTCCCCCATTCTCAAGGCACTCCTGCATTTCTTAACTGGGACACCTTCCACTTAATGATCTGCAGATTTGGAGTTAACAACTGGGAGTGTTATAGTTTTAAATATCTTTTTGGTATTTCATCATTTTCTATAAGTAACTCTCGAGTCTAAAATGTGACATGGTTAAAATAGATTTATCCTCCTTCATCTCTGTAAGCTAATCTACACACCTTTCTCATCTATTTGCCACCTGGATCTCTTTTCTATTTTATATCTCCTTCTATTCCCCCCCCCCATGTGAGAAATGAAATCATCCAAATTGTGTAACCATTCCCCTTTGTCATGCACTAGGACAGGGGTAGGCAACCTTGGCTCTTTAATGACACGTACACTTCAACTCCCAGAATTCCTGAGCCAGCATGTCTCAGCTTGGAAACCTCTCCCTTTTCCCTCAGCATGGCTGGCTCAGGAATTCTGGGAGTTGAAGTGCACGAGTCATAAAAGAGCCAAGATTGCCTACCCCCTGCACTAGGATTTTATCTATAATCACAAGCAAGAAGTTAATGTGACTATCTTTTTCTAATCTGAACTCTTAAGTACAAAACCATTTACACTTGAAGCCCAAGGCAACTGGGTCTATTTCATATCACTCTTGCAATAATCAATTGCTTCTCTTAATGGCTACAAACACTGTCAGCTGTGTGGTCAAGTGCAGCAAATCTGCCAAACTTGACAATTATTTCTATGGATGGAAACTAATCAAGGAGAGAAGCAACCTAGAACTAAGGAGAAATTTCCTTACAGTGAGAACAATTAACCAGTGGAAGTGCGTGCCTTCAGACGTTGTGGGTGCTCCAACACTGGAGGCCACTTGTCTGAAATAGTATATAGGATCTCCTGCTTGAGGAGGGGATTGGACTAGATGACCTCTAAGATCCCTTCCAACTCTGTCCTTCTATGTTCTATGAGATTTTACCACGAGTGGTAAGTCAAAAAGGAAAAGTAGCTAATGGAAAGGTTGAGAGATTTTAGTGCTTCAATAACTTGTTGAATCACAATCAACAAGGCATACCATGGGCCCGATTTCAGATGGCTTTATCATTCTAGTTTTCAAAACCTGTACGCTTTTTTTTAAAGGATCTTTTTATCTCTTTTTTTAAAATAAAAAGCCCATCAGTACAGGGCAGGGGTAGGCAACCTCGGCTCTTTTATGACTCATCCCACCAGGCTCAAGGTTGATTCAGCCTTCCATCCTTCCGAGGTAGGTAAAACGGGGACGCAGATTGTTGGGGGCAATAAGCTGATTTTGTAATAATGCCGCTTGGGGGGGGGAAGCCCTAATAAGCAGGCATATACATAGAATGAAGGCTACTGCTAAGCTTGTAAGCCGCCCTGAGTCTTCGGAGAAGGGCGGGATATAAATGGGATTAAATAAAAATAAAATAAATAAATCATGGACTTCAACTCCCAGAATTCCTGAGTCAGCATAGCTGACTCAGGAATTCTGGGAGTTGAAGTCCATGAGTCATAAAAGAGCCGAGGTTGCCTACCCCTGGTATAGGACGTTTAAGACCTTACTAAAAAGCTAAATTAAATGTCTGAGTTTGCACACCACCTAAACCTGCGTTACAATTTAAAGTTCACCATTACTCTGCTGAATGTGCTTGACAAGACCATCAACAGTCCGAGCTGAGTTTTTTACCCAAAGCCCTCGGGCTAACCTACGGGCCCAATCTAATTACAATTCCGGCTTCCAGCAAGCAACAGCGACAGGATACAAATTCAGCCTTCTTCTCAATTAATCCAACGGCGTTCTGTTACTACATTAAACGCCAGGCTTTGCATCTGTGGGCGGTTGGGTCCTCCTCACCCCTCTCCCAATCCCTAAGCACACATCGGCCTCGCGCGCTCTCCGAGCCCAACCGAAGGGACGCCGCGCGATCCTTCTTTCTCCTCCTGCTCCTCCTCCTCCTCCTCTTCCTCTTCCGAGAGGTTTCCGAGCTGTCTTCAAAAGCCGACGCAGAGAGTCGGCCCAAAGAACGCCTCTCCCAGCCCCCGGCTGCTATTGGCCGCCTCAGTCCCGGAAGGAATTTTTTTTTTTGGTCATTTCCGCGGGAGTCGCCATCTTGTCGGCGGTTGGCGGAGTCGGTCTGCGTTCAAGCTGGAAGGCTTCAGCCCGCCTTACCCGCGCGGCCTAGTCGCCCGCTCCTTTGGCGCCAGCGATTTGTTCTTCGCTGGGGCGGCTATGGCCAATAACTGCCCCCTCGTGGGCCCGGGCAACTGCCACCCGCTGCCGCCGCCGCCGCCGCACCAGTCGCCGCAGCAACAGCAGCAGCAGCAGCAGGGAATCCTGCAGCAGCAGCAGGCCGGCGCCGTTTTGTCGCCCCCGTTAGCGCTCCAGAGCGCCGGGCCCAAGCCGGCCGCCTCGGGCAAGCAAGGCAACGCTTTGCCTCTGTGGGGGAATGAAAAGACTATGAACCTAAACCCCATGATCCTCACCAACATCCTCTCGTCCCCTTACTTCAAGGTGCAGCTTTACGAGCTGAAGACCTACCACGAGGTGGTCGACGAGATCTTTTTCAAGGTGAGCAGGCGACGGGGAAGGAAATAGGCCAACTGGAAAGCCGGACCCAAACTAGGAATCCTCGAAACAAGCCTCTCGGCCAGGCCAGGCCAGAGCAGACCAGGCCTTCCAGTTGGGTGGCCTCCCTTCCCGCTTCCTTCTGAAAGAAAAAAGGCTGTCTCGAGTTCAACGAAGGAGGCCTTTAGACCGGTGTGTTTGTGCCGAAGGGGCAGCTAAACCTACAAGGCGTAGATGTAAACCTCTCGACCTAATTCCAAATCCCAAGTTGTGTTTGTGTTACTTTGGGAGGGAGTGGATGGGTCGGAACAAATGATCCCGGATTTCTGTATTGAAAACTACCTCTTTGGAAATGTTCTCGGTAGGGAAAACGTACCGAACGGAACTAAGGTTAATACATCGTTTTCATTCCATGCTGCTTCTGCACGTCTAAAAGAGAGAGTGAATTTTACTTTTATTTCTCCTCCCAGAAAAATTAGAATGTTAGAATCTAATTTTATAACGGCTGTGAGTAGTAGTAGTTACCCTGAGGAGTATGACCACATCAAGTTCCATGATGAGTTTAATGGAGGAATGAGTTCCTGGTCTAAAATTCTACTTATCTTTACCAGATGTCCCAATATATCATTGCGATTAACCATTATTTATTGTTTCATTTTTGTAACTGCTTCTCTGGGGGGGGAAAAGCACTAATGAACTTTGTGAGACTTGGTTTTATGTACATATGGATAAGATTACACTGGTAATTCTAGCATACCGGTAGATACTACCATTCTATGTTATAAAGGCTAGCTGGACACTGCATGTTGCCTGACTTTACTGGCCTTGAAAAGCAAAACACAGACATGATTAAAATTTAGATAGTTACCAGGAAACATAAACTAAACTAGAAATTCAAATAGAAAACAACAGTCCCAGAAGAAATACCAAGCCACTTATCTTTTGCAAGAAAACCTGTCCACAAAGTCACCAGAATGATTTTGAACTAACTTTATTTTTTAAATGGCTTCAGTAGATTTCAAACCACATTTACTTACACTCCTAATTAAAGCTTCTATTTCCTATATTGTGTGTAATACAAAAAAACTTGGTTTGCTCATATTCTTTCAGTGGTGTTCAGTTATTTATTCATATACAATGCTAAATTAACTTTTCACCCTTGAGAGGGCATTCAAATATTGACTTGCTAGTTTTTTTCTGTAATCAATTTCAATTACTATTTTCTGAATGCTTATCCAAAACTTCAGAACATGAGTCAGAATTAGCATTATACAGGAGGAATTGCTTCTTAGCATTTTTTATTAAATTTCTGTTCTTTTAAATGAATATCCTGAATGCGTGTCAGTACACTCCATTTATCTTTTTAAGTTGCAGCAATATCATATGGGATTGCAAAATAATCTCTAGATCAGAAATCCTACCTTCTATAGAATGATCTAAACATGATAAGTCTGGATTTGTGGGTGTTTTGAGGCACTATTAGTCAGAATCAGATTTATTTATTCTATTCTATCCAGAAAAGTGCTGGATGTGATAACTAAGGTTGATAACTTAGATGACACCTCCTTTATCTGATTGACAAGCATTATATAAAAGCCTTAATGGATCAAGGTCCTTGTGGATGGCAGAGGTCAGTAACATAGGCCCCTTTGGTGACAATGATATGTTGATTGCAACTTATGATGTTAAAGAGTATGAATGAATGAAATGAAAGAAAATAGTGTTTGTGAGGAAGAGGGAATGTTTATTAAGGTGGTCTTGTGGAGTGGAGTTGATGGATAAATACTGAAGATGTAGTTTAATTATGAAATTAAAGGGTAAGAGCTATTTAAGGATGAATTAGTATCATTCAGATTGAATGGAGATATAGAAAAATATACATTATGTTCCATTGACAGTGAAAATGGAAGCACCAGAAATGAGTTTAGAAAAGAAATATGTGACGGTCTGAATGAATAAAAATGAGGGGGGGAAATATAAAGTGTCATTTACTTTTTTACATATACATATCTGTCAGCCTGATTACCCTGAATTAGGGGATTATAGGGTCATAAAAAGGGAATTTTTATGTGAAATAATGCATATAGATATGGTCCTTGACTATGACCATAATTGAGCCTGGTAGTTATGGTCATGAGTCTTGATAATTAAAACAGGTCACTACATAACTGACCTGATTTTATTACCTTCTTTGCAGTACAGTGAACCTACTGTTCGCTGTGGGCAGTTTTTGCGAGAAATCAGAAGTAAATGCCAGTTTCCAGCAAAAATGTAAATCATGGTTTGTTAAAGAATACCAATAAATCTAAAAACATGAATTGTTTTATTGTTTATGATAAAAAGTTTGAGGGAAGGAAATGTGATGAAAGATTCTGATTGAGGGATATGCCATTTTTAGATAGTGTCAGGAGTTGGATCTTGAGCAAAAAAGGAAATAGAATGAAAGAATAACTGGGGGAAGAAAAAGTTCAAGTCCTTTATGACAAACTTAGAAAATAAATTGTCATCCCACAGGATAAATGAAAAATCGGTGTAAGAAAACAGAATGTGGAAGCAATTTTGAATACAATGAAAATAATTGTATTGCAGGGTGTCACAGAAGCATATAGAGTTATTTTAATAAGAAATATAAAAAAGGTGACTTGGTAGAAAAATGAAGTGAAAGATGCTGTGGACACAAAATCATACAAGAATGCTTGAAAAGGAGTACTGAAAGGAAAATTTATAGATTTGTATTACAGTGACAATAGTATATTAAAAATTAGAATTGAAACACAATAAATATTAATGTCCAACACAATGAAAAGGAGACTTAAATATTGAAAAATGGTAAGGCTATAGACTTAGCTGACATAGTTGGAAAAATGTTAAAACATGGGTGTAGTTTACTGATCATTTTTTGTATGATTTCCTTAATGTGTACTGAATACTGTCTGTCCTTGACAATTGGAAGAATTTATTTATTAAATTTATAGGCTACCCATCTTACCATTAGAAGCTCTGGATGGAAGAATTTACTATACTGTACAGTGGGAAGTATAATAAAAGTGAATGCAGAAACTACAGGGAGATTTTGTTATACATCCCTGAGAAGATGTCTGGCAGAATTCTAATTGAAAGATTCTTAAGATGACAATAAGAAAAAATTTAAAAATATGGATGCTGCTTTTCAACAGAGCATTCTTGATTTAGAATGAATTATTCAAAAGGAATGGTTACATGTTGTTTACATACTTAAGTGCGCTCCAAATTTAGATATTTTAATAATAAAAGGGGTGTGTGTGTGTGTGTGTGTGAGAGAGAGAGAGAGAGAGAGAGAGAGAGAGAGAGAAGCAAGCTTATTTTATCACCTGTTACATTCTGCGCTCATGGGAAAATGAAGAATAGGTTGTTTGGGACTAAAGGACTATGCTATTTTTTTCTTTCGTTTTCTTCTCATTCTTTGAACTATACAAATATCTCTTTGCTTAGGTCTGCTTCTGTAAATCCTATTGTCCTTTTTTCTTTGCACTTTTAGAAACTGGCATAATTCTGTATTTTATTTATTTATTTAAACCCACTTTCATTTTTATGAATAACTCAAGGCACTGAACGAACCTAATACTACTTCCTCCTCATGTTCTCTCCACAAGAGTAATCCTGTGAAACGGGTTGGGCTAAGAGAGAGTGATTGGCTCAGTGTCACTCAGCCTGCTTTCATGCCTACGGCAGAACTAGAAATCAAGGTCGCCTGGTTTTTAGCATGGTGCTTTAACCACTAGGCCAGGCTGGCTCTTATGTATTCTGTTATACACTGTCTGCAGAATAAGAGTAAATAGGACTTAATTTCTATACACTACTGTTAACAAGCACGTTAACAAAATACTAGCTTGAAGTTGTGATTGCTATTGATATCTTTGTTTGGTTTGTTTTTATTTTAAAACAATGGCCAAGCCTTTAAGAGTCTTCCAAACTCTAATTGTTTTGCAATTACATTCACTTTATTTATAAAAGTCTGATGTGTTCGCTAAAACAAGGGATGCTGTAATAATTGATAATCATTATTGCAGCATGTGGTAGTGAGTTGCATAAAATAATGTTATGATTTCAGTGGTGTTCTTTTTCATCACTTTTTCATGAAAGTTATAGTAATTGGGGCACATCCAAATTTCTTATAGTTTGGAATACATGGAAACAATATGCTTAATCAGAAGATAAAATTATAATGACATTGTGTCAGAAGGAAATCAGATATAAATATAAAGTTATGGATTTAATTTATTTGTTACTTGTTTACAGGTTAGCCATGTTGAGCCTTGGGAGAAGGGAAGCAGAAAAACTGCAGGTCAAACAGGGATGTGCGGAGGGGTAAGTAGAAGTACGTGATTACTGCATTTTGGAGCTTTTTTTGAAAACAAAGTTAATCTTTTCAAAATGAACATATAAAAAAACCTTAGTTTGCAAGCTTTCATCCAGTTCATTAGTACAAGCAGTCTTCGACTTATGACCGCAGTTAAGCCCAACATTTCCATTGCTAAGCAAAGCTGTTGTTAAGTGAGTTCATTTTATGACCTTTTTGTCATAGTTATCACTCTAGTTAAGTGGATCATGTAGTTGTTGAGTGAATCTGGCTTCCCCCCATTGACTTGCTATGTCGGAAGTTGGCTGGGAAGGTTACAAATGACCCCAGGATAATGCAAGTGCCATAAATACATGCCAGTTACCAAGTGCTCGAATTTTGATCACATGACCATGGGGATGCTGCAACAGTTGGTAAGTTTGAAAAATGGTCATAAGTCACTTTTCACTGCCGTTCTAATTATGCACGGTCACAAAATGAGTGATTATACGTCAAAGAGTAGATCGGCCCATTAAAAGCTTTGTTGATAACTCATGGGACATATTTTTATTTCACAGTGAGATTTTCCTTAAATTATGTTCATTGTTGTAATGGGGATTAAGAGTATGAATCTTTCCTTCTAATGATAAATGCAGTGCTAATATGTATTTTATATTTAATCAAATGCTAGTTTTTATTAAATTCTAGGTCCTCAGTTTTTTTAAAGAAGGAATACTTACAGTGAAGCTTTAGGTAAAAGGTACTTGATCGTAAAATATTTATCCCTTATTCTAAATGGAACAAACATGTAAACAAGTTACATGTACATGTTGTCTGTTCAGGTTTTTCCAATAAGTGAAGGAGAAAGCAGGTTTCATGTGTTAGCTGTTTTTGTTTTTTATTTATTTATTATTTAATGTTAGCCACCCAGATTCACCCTGGCAAAATGGATGACCATATAAATCCAAATAAGGAAATAAAATATTTCTTCCTTAAGTAATGTAAGGCAAGTCACAGTTGAATAATTGGCAATAATGCCATTTTACTGAGAGAAAATGTAGTTTCTTGTACTACATATACCTGAATCCATTCTTCCTTTTAAAAATTTGAGCACAGAAAATCATTGACTAAAAAAACTCACCTATATCCTTCCTATGTTGAATGAATTATGGGTTGTTTTCTCTTATTTTGAAAGGTGCGAGGAGTTGGAACTGGAGGTATAGTGTCTACAGCCTTTTGCCTCTTGTACAAGTTATTTACTTTGAAGCTTACCCGTAAGCAAGTGATGGGACTAATAACTCATACAGATTCCCCATACATTAGGGCCCTTGGATTCATGTATATTAGGTAAGTAGCGATGCATTTAGTTACAAAATAAGTTTTATCCATAGAAGAAAATGTTAAATTTACACAATTACTTTGTCTTTCAAGGTACACACAACCTCCAAAAGATTTATGGGACTGGTTTGAATCCTTTCTCGATGATGAGGAGGTATGTCAACAAGGGTAATACTTTGTTTTCTTTTTTCTTTTCTTTCTGATATTTTAAATTATGTCCACATTTTATAAAATGCAAAAAAAATCTTTAACTGCAAATCTGAGCAGTAAATGCTTTCATCCTTAATGATGTGCAAAATTGGATTAGATTTCTAACTTTATTGGAAGTTAATCATTTCTCAGAACTCAATAGAAAGGTGTTTTTTGCAGGGGGGGAAGCAGTATGTTGTTAGTTTTGGAAAACGAATGGCCACTTTTTTAAAAAAAATACAGTTGGGTAGTTCAACAATAAACAGATTTGTTACATTCTGTTCTTCAATGTTTTCATTTTCAGAATTGTCCACTGAACTTAAATTTTCAAAAAACATAAATTTCTGTAGTAATTAGGAAATCCATAGATATTGTCTAAAAGTTAAATTCCTCTATTGTCCATTCATTAGTTTATCTTAGTTTATATGAATTCTTTTTCCCCCCTTCAACACTGATCAGATCTGTTTTCTTTGGGTTTTATCACGAACATGTTTCAGTTATAGTACCGATATACTATATACAATATTATACAATAACAGTGGTTATTGAAATCAAATGGTGCAGTCTCTTAAAGTGAGATTTAAATGGATTTTTTTTCTTCATACATATGCACATACACAACACTGGCACATTTATTTATTAATGTATCACATTCTCAGTTCTTATCCATAAACTAATTCATGAATCAAGTTTTTTCACCCAACTAACTAAAACTGCAGGAATCCAGAGGAATCACTTTCGCGTTAACATTTTTTCCCAGTTTGCCAGTGTTGAAGATGTGAAAGCATCTATCTATATTTGCCTAAATATAAATGTTTTTATGAATTCATTGATACTCTATTTATATTTTTCAGGAACTACATTTAACCTAATGTGTTGTTTTCTTCTTAAGAAAATCTTTGCAACGCTTTTATTTGGAAAAACTATTTCTGAACACTTAAATGTGTGTGAGTGCAAGCAGTTTTACATACAGATTTTCTGTTCCTGTTTTAGATAACAAATCTCACTTTCCTTGTGTGCTTGCACTATAGGTTTGGGCCTGACAATAGCTGACTAACATGTCCTGAGCTGTGAGAGGGCATAGCAAGAAGGCCTTCATGCGGTAATGACCCTTTTCCGAGACAATGGTCATCATGGATTATGCGTTTCCAATTATTTGTTACTTTATTTATTTGTTGCATAACTCTAAATTAGAAAACTCACTGCTTCATGGCAGTTGGTTTGCTATTGCTTCCTATTTAGATAGAGTCCATTTTATACTTCAGCCTTTTCTGATCATTTTTAGACAGGAATGGTCATCCTAAGTATGAATAAATGGTAGTTCTGATTTGTGGCAATATTCTTCAAAATACCAGATAATGTAGAACAAATTACTTTTCCTTTATGGAATAACTGTATGTGATAATAGAATATAACTCAGATATGCTAATATTTCAACCTGATTTACTAAGAAATTGATCCTTTACCACCTGGGCCGCAGGAATATTCTGTACCTGCATGCTTGGGTATTAAATCAAACTTCCAGCCAGTAAAATAGCAAAATGCAAAGATGGAAGAGATGAAGTTCATAAAACAGCTTAATTATCAACAAAAACAGCTAAGCCATCGTATTTGAAATATGGCAATCAGTATAAGTAGCATTTGTTTCTAGATAAATTTTAAATAGCTTCTCACAATCAGAATGTGTCTTGTGTTTTGTGTTTCTTTTTTGTAGGACCTTGACGTGAAAGCAGGTGGAGGCTGCATGATGACCATTGGAGAAATGCTGCGCTCTTTTCTTACTAAGCTTGAATGGTTTTCTACATTATTTCCGAGGATTCCTGTACCGGTGCAGAAGAACATTGATCAACAAATTAAAGCCAGACCTAGAAAAATCAAGAAGGATGGCAAAGAGGGCATAGAAGAAGTAGACAGGCATGCAGAGCGTAGACGTTCAAGGTTATATTTTAACTTTATCGAATCATTACTTAATCATTCTCCAGCAATTTGTCATAACCATTGCATTGTTCTGCTATTGTAATATTATTTGTCTATTGCTATTAGACAAATAATATATAATTTTGAAATAACAAACTACTTCATGTTATTTCAGTTTGACAGCTCTGCAAGATTGGCACACATTCCTATGTGGTAGCTAAGTTGTGATAAATGGACTTAACCATTAGGTGTTCATGGTTGAAGTGAAATTTAATTGGAATACCTCATCTAGAGGTAGTCCTCAATGATCATTCGTTCAATGACCATTGAAAGTTAGGATACGCTGAATGAATGGTAGTTACAGCTGGTCCTTGACGTTACGGTTATTCTAGCTCCCCACAGTCATGTGATCAATATTTGGATACTTGGCAGCCTTCCTGCATTTATAACTGCAGTGTGCACTTCAGTTCCCTTCCCCCTTATCTCTGCCCTTTTGGCTGCCCTGTATTTCTACAAACACTGCACCCCTAGTGCCCCAAGCTGATCATCTTCTTTCTTCCATTGCTGATGTGACGTGCCCAGCTGAGGGAACTGCTGTCCCTCCATGCAACTATTATGTGAGGTTAAATTGCTTGTATTCACTAGTAGCTTGATGCCCTTTGCTTAGTCCACGGGTCGGCAACCCGCGGCTCCGGAGCCGCATGCGGCTCTTTGAGCCGTCTCCTGCGGCTCCTAGCCGCCCGGTGCGCGCGCACCTCTTTGAACGGGCAGTGGTGCGCGCGCACCTCTCCAAATGGAGAGTGGCACCGCCCGTTTGGAGAGGTGCGCGCGCACCTCCCCGAATGGGCGGAGGTGCGCGCGCACCTCCCCAAACCTTTGGAGAGGTGCGCGCGTACCTCCGCGCGAACGGGCAGAAGTGCCGCTCTTTGAGGAAGCTGTCGCGGCCCGTCTCCGAAGCTGCCGCTTTCGGCAGCTTTGCAGACGGGCCGCGGCAGCTTCCTCAAAGAGCAGCGCCCCTGCCCATTCTGTGAGGTGCGCGCGCACCTCTCCGAACGACCGGAGGTGCGTGCGCACCCCCCCAAACCTTTGGAGAGGTGCGCGCGTACCTCCGCGCGAACGGGCAGAGATGCCGCTCTTTGAGGAAGCTGTAGCGGCCCGTCTCCGAAGCTGCCGCTTTCGGCAGCTTCGGAGACGGGCCGCTACAGCTTCCTCAAAGAGCAGCGCCCCTGCCCATTCTGAGAGGTGCACGCGCACCTCTCCGAACGACCGGAGGTGCGCGCGCACCTCCCCAAACCTTTGGAGAGGTGCGCGCGTACCTCCGCGCGAACGGGCAGGGGCGCTGCTCTTTGAGGAAGCTCTAGCGGCCCGTCTGCAAAGCTGCCGAAAGCGGCAGCTTCGGAGACGGGCCGCTACAGCTTCCTCAAAGAGCTGCACCTCTGCCCGTTCGCGCGGAGGTACGCGCGCACCTCTCCAAAGGTTTGGGGAGGTGCGCGCGCACCTCCGGTCATTCGGAGAGGTGCGCGCGCACCTCTCAGAATGGGCAGGGGCGCTGCTCTTTGAGGAAGCTGCCGCGGCCCGTCTGCAAAGCTGCTGAAAGCGGCAGCTTTGCAGACGGGCCGTCGCCGTCGGGCAACCGGGAACCGGTTCCATCTCACTTTTTTTAAAAAATGGCAACCGCGTGCGTCCGCGCATGCGCAAAAAACCGTTTTGCGCATGCGCAAAACTTTTTTTGCGCATGCGCGTGCATGGACACACGCACGCGGCTCCCACTTTTTTTAATTTGTGATGGAACCGGTTCCCAGTGGCTCTTTTCCTTTTTTAGGTTGCCGACCCCTGGCTTAGTCTGATGAGTCTTGCAAGTTTACATTTGTGTGACTCTGTTTGATCCCTAGCCCTCTTGTTTGGGGAAAGTTTGGGAGAATGGGGTTAGAACTTACTTGCAAAATATCTGAAAAGAAATAGTTCGTCTAGATCCTTGCCAATCTGGACCAAACACTGCATTTGTCTCTATTGTAAATGATTATAATGGGACCTGTATAACAATCCTTTGGATCTTATTAAACCTCTCTTTAGAGATGCAGAGTTTATCATACCTAGTGTTTAGAGGTTATCGGGCACTGAATAACCTCTAGTAGAGCCATTCTTTGGGTGTATTGGCTATAATTACTCATGTCCTCATCAGCCATATTAGACTATTGTGTTGCAACATGCTCCGTTTCAAGCTATTTATTATCCAGAAATTTCAGCTAACACTGAATGTGAGAGTCCATATCCTGACAGGTGAAATCCAGTTCAGCAGGGTAACACAACCCCTTTGATTACTGTAGTGGTCACCTGTAGATTTCCTAATCCAGTTCAAAATGCTAGTTGTTACCTCTAAAGCAAGGGTGTCAAACTGCTGGCCCATGGGCTGGTTGTATCATGCGGAAGCTACACCCACCCCAGTTCCAGCAATGCAAAAAAAAGTTGTAATACGTCACATCATGCAGTGAGTTTGACGCTCATGCTCTAAAGCAGAGGTCCCCAACTTTTGGGCACCCGGGACCCATTACTTGGAGAGAGGTTTTTCCACGGACCGGTGGGGGCGTGGTTTTTTGTGCTGCCTTCATCTTGTGGATGAGGTTTTCCTTGATGGCGTGGACCAGTTGCTGGTATGCTGCGGCCCGGTACTGATCCATGGACCAGGGATTGGGGACCCCTGCTCTAAAGCTTTCCATAGCTGGTTAACCTTGGGACCATGTGATCCAGATAGAATCTGCTTATTTCACATGTTGAAGTCATGAAGGCAGGTGGTATATGCCTCATGAAGCTAAAGGGACGGGAACCAGAAAATTTGTCTTTTGTGTGGCTGCCCGTTCTTACAGTTTGTGTACTTCAAGATAAACCATCTTGTGAGTTAACACTGATGAAAGAAGTAAAAGCAAACATTTTTCTGTTATAATTTATATGTTGTCTGCTATTACAGCTCAGTTTATTTATTGACCTTTATTTCTAGAAAAACAGTTTTGTGATTTTATGGTTCTTGGTTCTTTTAGTTATGTAAGGTGACCTATGTCTTCTGATAGGGATGACAAACACTCACATAAAGTATTTAATGTAAATAACCACGCAGACTCATTGGGGATTGGGTGATATAATTATGCTAAGTAGACACCAGAAGCTGATCAAATGACTGCATCCTGCCTCTGGGCATTTTCTTATACATTACATTAGGTATAAAAAAAATTCAGAATGCAAAAATTTGATTCTTAAAGTTGACAACTCAGCAGATGAAAAATGTTAAATGTTCTACAATTAAACCCTTGTTGGGATAGCCTCTGTTTTTAAACATTTTGTCATTTTAATATAGGTCTCCAAGAAGATCCTTGAGTCCTAGGAGGTCACCTAGAAGATCAAGAAGCAGAAGTCATCATCGTGAAGGACGTGGTTCATCCAGTTTTGATAGAGAATTGGAAAGGGAAAGAGAGCGACAAAGATTAGAGCGTGAAGCTAAGGAGAGAGAGAGGGAAAGGCGACGGTCTCGAAGTGCTGATCGCACATTGGAACGTAGGCGAAGCCGCGAAAGGCACAGAAGTCGAAGCCGTGACCGAAAAGGAGACAGAAGAGAGAGAGAGAAAGAAAATGAAAGGAATAAAAGGAAGGAGCGTGACCATGAGAAAGAGAGAGGTGTTGAAAGAGAACGAGATCGCTCTAGAGAGAGAGATCATTCTAGAGAAAAATCAAAAGATGGAAAAGGTAAAAGTGAAGGAGATGAAAGGAGGCACAAAGATGAAAAAGATGAAAGGAAGCATAAAGATGAAAAAAGAGATGCCAAAAAAGAGAAGAGGCATAGCCGGAGCCGAAGTAAGGATCGTAAGCATAGGAGCCGAAGTATAAGCAGAAATGCTAGCAAGCATAGTAGAAGCAGGAGTAAAGACAAGTCAAGTAAACATAAAAGTGGAAGTAAAGAGAAGTCAAATAAGCAGAGCAGAAGCCGAAGCAGAGGAAGAACTGATAGCAGTGAAAAGTCTCGAAAACGAGACCGTAGTCCTAGTAAAGAAAGATCTCAAAAACGTAGCAAAAGCAAAGAACGTTCCCACAAATACGACCACAGCGATAAGGACCACTCAGATAAACGCGACCAGAGGAGCCAAAGTATAGAACAAGAGAATCAAGAAAAACAATCTAAAAACAAAGATGAGACTGTATAAATATTCAGAAATGGATCACATTGAATCCTATAAATGTTTTGAAATCTTGCTTATTTTTTCTTAAAATTGAGATTGTGCAGTAGTTGATGAGCACTCTTCTTCAACCTCCCTCTAGGCTGCAGATTGTCATTTCCTATTTTGAGTAGGGAAGTGCCTTTGTAATCCCATTAAAAGTGTTGGCTATTCCAGTCCATTTGTTTAGTTAATTTCATGATGCAAATCTGTGCATTTTTTAAAAAAAATGTTCAACTGTTTCTGAAATGTACAATCTGTACATATGTCCTGAAACTGTTGTAATCCCTTTGGCATGGTTGCCATGTTGGTTAAATTTGTATACGGCAATAAAACTGCCACTAATTCTACTTTGTTTTATAGATGTGGAATTATGGTTTCTATCTTTGCATTAGCATGGCTGTGCTTTGCATAATAGTATGGCAGAAGCTTTTAAGGATGGGTCTTGAACATGTATTATATCTAAAATATTTATGTGCATTCAGCATCCATGAAGGTTGCAGTTCTAGAACTGTTGTCTTGGGGAACACATTTTAACTGTGAAACTCAAGAATGTGTTATAATTAGATTAGACTTTTCAAAGGAGGTAGCAATCTAAGGCAGGGATATAGATTTGGCTGAGTTTTATGTAGTAGTCAGTGCTACCTCACAGGGACATTTAAGATTGATAAACCTGTACCATATCTCCATATACTTTATGGCTAGTGTTTATTGTTCATGTAAATATAATTTCCATACAAATTGCTTTCCATTTTTCATTTGTTGTTTTATGCCCTTGCCCTGTTATTCATGAAGTAACCTAAGGCTAACAAAGATATGTATTGAGGGAGGCAGGATGGCATAATAAGGTCAAATAGCAGACTTAAGTTTCAGACTGTCAGATCTTTTTTTTTATAAATGAGACATTTAAAATAAAGCATCTTCATGGTGTTCCTTTCGTAATGCATAATGTTTTTTTAATCAAAGATTTGTGATCATTGCTTGAGCTAAAGAACTTTTCTCTAACAACAGGAACTAAATTTTAAAACATTTTATTACCTGCGAGATAATGTCAAAATGCCGAACTGAAAGATAAATCATATCACAAAAGTTCATATCTGTTTGGTAGATTTGTTCTAGTGGCCTGTATAAGAAATATCTGGAATAAAGACTGGATTAATTTATTTGTGGTTATCACCAGTTCATTGTGAAAAACAAGTCAGCCTGGGCTTGCATAAACAATAGAAAGAGTAGACCTCTAGTCTGAACGAAGTCAAGCCAGTTGGCTCAGTGGTTTTATAATAGAATGCAAGCTAATTTTATCACTTTGGTACATTTACAATGCTTATTCAGTTATTAATACTAATCTTTATATAGTGAAAATAACTTGCAATGTCATCCTCAAAGAAATACAGGAAAATGATATTTTATAATGTTAAATTCTCCATAATGGTTCACACTGGGGAAGGGATACAAATATGCATTAATCATTACATGGTGGAATTTCATAATAGCATCTTTTCTGACTTAAGATATATGGTACACATTTGTTGAAACAACTGACCCAAAAAAGTACAGTGGTAATGTGGATATAGAATGAAAAGGCATAAAGAGCATTACATTTCAGTTCAAAGACAATTTTAAATATTCTTACGGGATTGTTTCAATTCTTTCGCGCAGCACCTGATGCTGATCTGCACTTCTTCCTCTATAAATCACTGAAAATTGTATTAAAAATATACATTTAAATCCAATAATTAAGGTACTGAGTTTTTTTATACTCTGCCTCAATTTGACCCTTTATGAACAGTGTTTATCCAGTGCTTTACTTTGTAATATGCTAAGACCTTAGTCTCTCTCATGGCAGATATGTAGGGATAATTTATATGCTGTGTAATGTTTATTCTTTGAAACAGTCCAAGCTCAGCCTGCTTTTCTAATGTCCCATGCGCTATTCCAACACTGTCAAAACTACTGGTTCCAAGTGATGTTTAGAGAATGCAGTTATTCTGGTAATGTTGAATAGATCTCTTAGGAACTCAAAATGTTTCACATTTAAAACATTGACCGCTTCTTGGTAAAGATTACTTATAAAGAAGGAAGGTCGTTCAGAAAATTCATTTGAAAATTTAAAAGTAAAATTATGTGTTCGAATATTAAGTAGCTCAGAGATCAAAGCAACAGCCCAAGTAAAATTGCCTTTAAGCTAAAGCAGTAACTTCATGGACACACTCCATTTTTATATATAACAATACAGAAATGGTTTGCTATAACCACCTTTCTGAAATGCTTTTTCAACTTCAACAGCCCTCGTCTCTCTGCTATGTATTAATTGGGTCTTAGCTTTTTGAGATCAATCAAATACAAACCAACCTCTGGCTTTGGTAATGATCTTTGCTTCCTTCAGGATTAAGTAATATGTCTTAAGGTTGGTTTAGGCAGAATGGCTGGGGCTTGTCACATTTAGTTCATTCCCTTCAGCTACATTTAGCAGTTTCAAGGGTTATGATTTTAGTAACTGAAAAGTTTGTAGTATACTGTAGACCAAATTTCATGTAGTTCTGTATATAGATTGATAGGCATTGTTGATCACATATTTCTATGTAGAAAATATCAATGTTAAAACAAATTGAATCAAATGAGTTTCTGATACAAATATCTAAGCATCCTATTAGGTGAACTTTAGCTTAAGTACACTAACGTAATCAAAATGGGCATTAAATATCCACTTACCCATTCCTACTGAGTTTCCAGAACATGTCACTAAAAGAAAAACATGCAATGGTAAGTATTTAACTGAGAGCAAACACTTCTCAAAAAGGTTACATTGCTTATTTTTTAAAAAAAAGTTTAAAAATGCTGGATGAATTTTATGCAATGAAATCAATGTTTTAACTGTTTATAAACTTGTAAATACATTAATATTTGAAAATAATCTAGGATAATGTTGGGTAAGAGTTTGGTGTAGTGGTTAAGATATCAGCCTAGAAACCAGGAGATGGTCCCGCCTAAGTCTCAAAGCCAGCTGGGTGACGTTGGGCCAATCACATACACTTCCCCAGGAAGCAGGCAAACCACTTCAGAAAAACTTTGGCAAGAAAACTCCAGTCATCAGGAATCAACATGGACTTAAATGTACATACACCCGCACAGAAACACTGGTAAATTTGAGTCTAATTGTATAGAACTCTTTTAACACTACCCATTTTTGAATAAATAAGAATCTTTATTGTCATTTTACTGTGGGCACAACGGCACACATCAAAAATGAAATTTAGTTGCCTGCTCTCAAAGTGAAACATACATGACACCTAAAACATACTATATACAACATATGTATAGAGCCACACCCCTACATATACATAACAATAAAATATTAAATACTGTCCATCTTGAATATATAACGGAAGGAGGAAGCCTGAGAGTTCACAAGGTTAATACTGTATGGAATGAAACTATGGCTGAATCTGGATGTTCTACGGATACCACAAAGCCTCCTCCCAAAAGGTAACAAGGAAAATGTGAAGAGGATGAGTAGTGTCCCAGACAATCTTACGGACCCTGTTCAAACAATGCTTCTGTGCTATGTCCTGGATGGGAGGGAGGGAACTGCCAATGATCTTTTCGGCCATCCTCACCACTTTCCACCAACTTCCTGTCTGAAGCAGTGATGCTTCCAAACCAGACTGTGATGCTGTATTGATAGGATGCTCTCGATCGTCCCCCTGTAGAAAGTAGTCAGAACAGGGGAAGGAAGATGAGCTTTTCTCATCTTTCTTTGATGCAGAAAGTGCAGGCGCTGCTGTGCCCGCTTCACTGGTTTCTCACTATTGAGCGACCAAGCCAGCCTACTTGTTAGCTGCACACCCAGGAATTTGGTAACCATCTCCACAGGGGAATCAAATGCACAGAGAAGTGTGGCTGTGCCTGCCTTTTCTCAAATCAACAATGATCTCTGGTTTTTCTGGTATTTAAAACTAGGCTGTTTTCATTTGTTTTTAATAATATTTGATCAAATTCTGTCTGTTCTTTATAAAATCCCATTGTCTTTGCATCTTTTCCATATCTTGTTTGAATTTGCAAATATGGCCAACATGCTAAGTCAATACCTTGTTGATGTAAGTCTTGTCTGTCTTTCAATTTTCCTTCCTTATCTAGAAAACCTTTGTAGGTAACGACTTTGTCATAGTTAATTAAGTTTGGGTAAGCAAAAGCTTCCATTGCTGAAAGCCACTCAGGTAGTTTAATATAGATTTTCTGCATTATTCTTTCCCATTCTGAAAGAAGTACATTCTTCTGAAGTGATTTTGGAAGTATCTATGTATTTTACTTTTCTCATACCATAGAAAGGCATGCCAAGCAATTTGTAGGTCATGCCCCTCTAAGTACAATAGTCTTATTTCTCAACGTAATCCATTCTTTAAGCCATGGTAAAATGGCTGCTTGATAATATAGTTTCCAGTCCAAGAGTCCAAATCCTCCACTATTTTTAGCTTCTTGTAACATTTTCACTTTAATTCGTGCTTTCTTCCCTTGCCAGATAAATCTCAATATTGTATTTAGGTCATCAAAGAAAACCTTTCCCAATTTTACAGGGATCGTTTGAAATAGGAAGAGTACTTCCAGTAAAATATTCATTTTGACTGTAGCTATTCTTCCGAACAGCAACAGTTGAAGATTTTTCCACTTTCCCAAGTCCAGTTTTAATTGTTTCAACAATCTGTCATAGTTATCTTCTTTTAATCTTATACATCTTGCTGTTAGGTGGATTCCTAGATACTTAACTTTTTTAGTTATTTGTAGGTTTGTCTTTTTTATAAGTTGAGTTTTCTGTTTGTTAGGTTTTTTGTTAATACTTTAGTCTTATCTCTATTTATTTTAAAACCTGCCAGTTCTCCAAACTTTTATATTTTCTCCAACAGTTTAGTAGCTGTTTCAAGTGGCTCCTCCAAAATAAAAAACAAGTCATCCGCAAAGTCTTGTAATTTATATTTTTGTTCTTTTATCTCCAAACCTTTAATTTCTATGTGTTGTCTAATATTTCTGGTCAATACTCGCAATGGGGATAATTGACATCCCTGCCTTGTACCTTTTTTTGATATCAAAGTTTTCTGTATAGTCTCCGTTTAGGATTATTCTAGCCGTTTGTTTATGGTAAATTGCTTGAATGCATTTATAAAGTTTTTCCCAAAATCCATTTCCATCAACTGCTGGAACATAAATTGCCAGTTGTCAAAAGCTTTTTGTGCATCAAAAAATATTAATGCCATCTGTTTCCCTGGATGATTTTCATAGTACTCTAAGTTTTTTATCTGTCTCTTAGCTAGAAAGCCATTTTGATCTGTATCTATGAATTCAGTTAAGAATTTCTTAATTCTTTCTGCCATTACCAAAGCAAAAATTTTATAGTCCACATTTAATAACGATATTGGTCTATAGCAGTGATGGCAAACCCTTTAGAAAACGAGTGCCCAAACTGCAACCCAAAATCCACTTATGTGTCATTGGGTGCCGGGTGTGCGTGGCCCATTGGGTGGGTGTGGCCATTTGGGTGGGTGTGGCCCATTGGGTGGGCTTGGCTGCGCTGGTAATGGCAGACTGGATGGGACTAAAAAATTCAATCAATCAGTTCCAACTTTGCCAGATCTTTTTTTTTCCCGCGAGAAGTTGAAATTGAATCAATTGAACCTTTTTTTTTGCATATAGCAGCAAAGGCCTAAAGCAAAAAAGTTTTATACAGTAAATCCCAGCTGAAGGCCTAGGACTGGGGTGATGGTGCACGTGCCCACAGAGAGGGCTCTGTGTGCCACCTGTGGCACATGTGCCATAGGTTTGCCACCACTGGTCTATAGTTTTTTATATGTCAGATCAGTATCTTCTTTAGGTATCAAAGTCCATCTAAAATTGACTCCTTTCTCAACCAATTTCCTGTTTAAGAACTGATAATCTCTTTGAGCCTCTCTTACCCTTCTAGGAATTTGTTTGAGCACAACTACTTCTTTGTCTTTGTATTTTAACGGTTGATCTCTTACTTTTCTCAAAATCTCGTCTCTTATGGATCTTTTAAGAAATCTAACATGGACTTCTCTAGGCAGGTTATTTCTTCTAGCAGAGTTTGACTTAACTCTGTAGACCTGGTCCAATTCTCCTTCCATTTTGGTCTTCCCCATTCCTAGAACGTCTGCAAGTAACTCAGTTATCAGGTCTAGGAGGTCCTCTTCCTTGTCTTCTATTAAATTTTTAAATCTTAAAAAGTATGACGCTCGCTCCATCTCTATCACTACGAGAGAATCTTCCAATTCTCCATTTATTTGGACCAATTTTTCATTTTCATCTTTTAAAGAATTCTAATTTCTGGTCAACTTGGACTGACTTGAAAACCTGATTAAGAAACTTTACAGATTTCTGCTAAACTTGAAGATGGAAGAAGAACAAGTAAAAGATAAAATGATAACATGGGCAAAAAACTTTGGATATGCTATAGAAGACTGGCGAAAATATGGGATGGAAATATTAAATTGACTAAAGCAGTTTCATATAAAGAAAATTGGTATAAAATATTTTATAGATGGCATATGACACCAGTAAGATTAGCTAAAATGTTTAAAAATACTTCGAATAATTGCTGGAAATGTAAACAAAGGCCAGGTGTCTACTACCATATCTGGTGGGTATGCCCTAAAGCGAAAAGGTTCTGGCTTAAGATACATACATGGTTGAAAAAAGATGACTAAAATACAGGTTGAATTTAAACCAGAACTGTTTCTGTTAGGAATATTAGGAGCTAAGTATGAGAAGGAGAATGAGTATCTAATATTGCATGTATTGACAGCAGTGAGAATAACATTTGCCCAATACTGGAAAAATGAAAACCTACCAACTGAGGAGATTTGAATCAAGAAAATTTTAGAGTGTGCAGAGATGGACAGATTAACCTTAGAGATTAAAGAGAAAGAGGATTCAATTTATTTTAAAACATGGGATAAATTTTACCAATGGTTAGGAAAATGAACTAGCGAGAAATGAATGTGATATGTTATTTTGAATATATATTAGTAAGGAGAATGATATGTATTGACTAATTGATACCGTTTATGATTATCATTTAGCATATATTAGCTATTCACTGTTATATTAATTAGCGCTAACTAAACATATGTACCCGGACAATAGTCTGTCTTCTAAAGCTTGAAAATGTTATTGGGGGGGGCAACCCCAAAGTTGTTCCCAACCCCGTTCCTACCCCAATCCCAATCCTAACCCCATCCCAAATCCTGATCCTTACCCTGGTTATATCCCCTTCCTAACCCTATAAAATTCAATAAAAAGTCTTATAAAAAAACTAGGCTGTTTTCCTTACACCAGTTCACCAAACTCTCAACCTCCTTGCTGTAAGCACCCTCGTCATCTTGAATAAGGCCCACTACTGTTGTATCATCCACGAACTTCACAATATGGTTGGTGGCAAACCTAGCACAACAGTCATGAGCCAACAGAGTGAACAGCAGCAGACTTAGGATGCAGCCCTGAGGAGAACCTGTGCTCAGGGAAATGGTATTAGAGGTATTTGTTCCAGCTCGCACATATTGGGGCCTGTTGGTACTAGTAGTTTTTCCAAAATTCTCACCAACGTAATATCCCAAGCTTTCATGAACTAGATCAGACATGTCAAACACAAGGCCCGGGGGACCGGATTCGGCCCGTGAAGTGGTTTCATGTGGCCCGCGAAGCCATCCTGGAAACAGTGAGGGAATGGCCCCCACTGCCTTGGCCCTGGCCCAGAGACCCTCCTTCTGCCAGAGATCCTCAGATCTGTCCCACTCCTGCCCAGGCCCCCATAGGCACCCTTGATGCAAACGATGTAGAGTTGGCCAAGCCCACTCAGGCCATACGCACTCTAGCCACGCCCACCCAGTAGGCCACGCTCACCCAGGCCACACCCACCCAGCCCCCTGAGGGCAACCGCAATGCTGATGCGGCCCTCAATTAAATTGAGTTTGACACCCCTGAACTAGATTAATGAGATGCAATAGTCTCTAGAATGAAAATGATGCATCACAAAATAATTATTATACCATGTAGAGAGTTGCCATGCTATTAACAGTCTTTGCAAATATATGCTGGTAATTTGGCAATGATAATAGTATGTATGCCAGTAATTGTATAAATTAGGGATCTCCAACCTTCGCAACTTTAAGACTTGGGGACTTCAGAATTCCCCAGCCAGCCATGCTGGGAGTTGAAATCCACAAGTCGTAAAAGTTGCCAAGATTGGACAGCCCTAATGTAGATATTTCTTTTTATCAATTATTGACAGGTCTTCAAGATCATCTTAAACCAGATTAATAATAATTTGTGTGTATTTTTATTTCCATGCATATGCTATTCCACAATTTTTTATACTACTGCAGTCCCTTTTAGGTTTTTACCTGAATACATTTTCTTAGGACAAAATGCAAGCTTTGCTCTATTATGATCAATTAGAGGTGACACTGCCACCATATAGACATCCCCACAGGGTATCTCAGTGATGTCACAGTATGTCAGGGCTCCGGTGGATATACAGGTGAAATTTCTTTTTGAGCCATACAAATCTGTGCTGTAATTTATTGATTCTTTCAAACTGTGCCAATATACTCGTATGCTATTGTTGCCCAGTCTGTATAATTTAACCCCAGATGGGCAGCAAGCACCTAGGAGAGAAAAATAAAACAAATTTCAGCTTCAGTGACTTACAGGCTCCATTGAATGCCTACATTTTCTTACCACTTATTGGCACTTAAAATCATTCTATACAGATTTCAGTGAAAACTTAAAAGGTGTTCTGAGATTGCTCTCATTTCAACAAAAGGAAGGAGGTAGGATGTGCATAATTGTGTGTTTGGTTTTGCAATTTTAGTGTTTGTTTTGTGAACCTTGTCATGATAGAGTCATTAAATAATGGCTTACCTACTGGGTCTTCAGTCAAACTGTAAAATGAATACGCTGATTCAGATGCAATACATAATATGCAAACCCAATGAAGTGTGGGAATGGAAGTGCATATTAATTTGGACTGTGCTTCAAATATGGGCATTTGGGTTTTTTAAAAAAATCATGTTGCCTTTTTTTAAATTGCTAAAGCTTTCAAAACAGGTCACTCAGTTGCTTAGAAAGCCAGATTATACGTTGAAATTGATTAGTTTTATGACCATTGTCATCATAAATGTTAGAAGTGATAGCAACATGCAACCAGTATAAAGTTCACAAATGTCTTATTTGCAGGCCCTAGAGTGGGTGAGGCCAACATTTTCAGAGGAGTTTAAAAGATTATTTTCCCCCTTAATCCTGCCTGTCTCCCAAAACCCTAAAACTAAAGAAACAAGCCTGAAACCATTTCCTCCACCACAGTACAAAGAAGGGTCTCTTTGATCAAACCTTTTGCAATTTCCAGAAAGCCAGTTTGGGATAGCAGTTAAAGCACCAGGCTAGAAACAGGGAAGCTTGTAAATTCTAGTCTCGTTCTAGGTACAAAGCCACCTGAGTGACTTTGGGCTAGTCATTCTCTCACAAATTCCAAAGAAGGCAAAGGTGAATCACTACCTTGCCAAGAAAACTGCAGGGACCAATCGAGGCAGGCCCCAGGCTTACTTGGAGACCCATACACAAAGGCAGGACAGCAAACTGAAAAAGGTTACTTATTCACATTATCATGTACCAGTATCTATAGACTGCAAACAAACATTGAATTAGTTATGTCTGACTTGCACTTATTTATCATGAAGCTAAAGTGTGCCACAATGAAAGGAAACTCATGAAGACTTTCTTGCTCTTATAGGTACTTCTCTAATTACAACCACTAATTCAGTGACCAAATTTATGGTGCTACTTACAATAAATCCTCAAAGTTGCAGCCATCGCAGCATCAGCACTGGCTCCCAAGTACAATAGCAGCAGCATCCTGCTGTCCCGCAATCACTATTTGTGACCTTCTCTTCCAAGCAAAATCAATGGAGAAGCTGGAAAGAAAGGTCACAAACCACTCCCACCACATTTTACCCCAAGAAGCCCCACTGCAGAGTCCAAGATCCCAGGGATTTCATACTCCATAGTATCCCCATGCACACCCATGTTCTGTAGCATGCCTGCCCCTTACAGCCCTTCCATCTGCACTGTAGTGCTCACCTGCAGCCTCCACCAGCCAGCCTATCCTCCCTAGTGCCCCCTCCGCAGCCTGTGCTGTCCCATTCACTCGCATGCACACATAACAGATTTAGTGGGTCTATTAATATTCCCCAAAAATCCAGAACTGTCCCAATTAAGTCCAGCCAAAAGCAGACCTTTGCTAGTCCACAGAACAATGTCCACAAGGCATTTGAAAGTTTCCCAAACAAGATAAACCCACCAGGCAAAATTAAATCCAAAATACAAGAGGGTTCACAAGGCAAGAAAAGTCCAGAGTTCACAAAGCATGGTCCAAAGTTAAGACACAATGTCAATATAAAGTAAGGCAGGAATCGCAACAACCAAGAAACACAGCTAGGAAATGAACATATTTCCAACATTGCCTCCATCTGTCTGCTGTGCTAAATATCCAGCTTGTGGTGTAGCCCATCAAGAAGGGCGAGGCTGCTTCCTCAGGAGTAATCAGGCTGACCTTCGCAGCTCCTGCCTTTTCTCTGCCCTACTGTTCTTGGATCAGGTGCAGAAGGCAGTTCCTCTTCCTCATCACTGATTGGCTGCAACTCTGTGTTTCCCCCCCCCAAGCCTCAGGGCTGTCTGCTGCAGCTGTGCTTCAGTCAAATCATTCTCAAGATGGCTGCTTGGAACCATTGACCAATTCCCACCCAGACATGCCCAGAACTGGTTAATCCTCCTCCAAGCTGGAGGAGTATCTGGGGAAGCATCTGGGAGAGTCATCACACAGCCTCATCATCCCACTGATGGCCCCCACTAGCTGACCTGTGTTCCCTAGTGCTCACCTAGTAACTTATGTGTGGCCTTCACTGGCCCCTAGTACTCCCTAGCACCCATCTGAGGCCCTCATCAGTTCACCCATATATCCAAGCACCTGCACATAGCACCTGCAGACCACTCGGTGGCACTCATGCACACCCACCCCTGCTCCACAACATCTGTCCATGGCACTTGCACACCTCCACATGCTCCTTGCCTGGGATTCCTGCCTCTTTCCACTTAATGACCCACACTGTCCTGGGGTTACAATGGCAACAACGACTACCAGGAATGTTGTCATTAAACAATGTGATCATGTGACATTGTGCTATACTACAGTATCACATCACTAACATTAGAAATTCTGGTCACAACTGCCAGTGTAACCCAAAGACTACCTGTACTCTTGGGCCTCAGTAAAAGTTACCAAAGACTTTGGAACACAAGTAATTACTTTGTGAGGGAATCTCTACTTCCGCTGTTAAGTTTGGGCAATCCTCTTTGCAGCCACTCACACATAAAACAGGAGTAGCCTTGATGACAGCCTGCATAGACAATGAAGATCATTCTCTTCTGGAGCATCAATGCTTTTCTAGAAAAACAGGAACTGGGAGGAGAGGATCCAGAAAGGCCCTTCCATAAGATCTTTTTAACCAACAATCTCAGACTTCAAGCCCATGAACATAAATTACTCATTGTATGCAAACATTATTTTATATTCTCACATTTCAGCAGTAGATTAATCAGTGATTTCAGATACTTACCAGAAGAAAATCCTTTGTATATGCAGTCAGAGACCAAACCTGTTTCACTAACTGCTTTTATAGTTACAGTATAGTTAGTTCCGCAAGTAATGCATCCCAAGAGACAAGAGGTCTGGAGAGTGTGACACCAGGCTTGTCTTTGGTCTGATTCCAAAATGGTTACATACGTCTTTGCACCAGTCCCAGAAGACCAGCTGATGTTTGTTACAGATTGTGTCACTTGACTTACTGAAAGATCAGCTGGGCAGCAAGGATCTTGAAAAAAAGAAGAAAATATTTAGCATTCGATACTAGCCTTCTTTTAAAAACAGTATAGACCAGGGGTAGGCAACAAGGGACGCAGTGGCTCAGTGGGTTAGGACACTGAGCTTGTTGATCAGAAGGTCGGCAGTTTGGCGGGTCGAATCCCGAGTGCTGCGTAACAAAATGAACGCCTGTTACTCTTCCCAGCTTCTGGCAACCTAGCAGTTCGAAAGCACATAAAAATGCAAGTAGAAAAATAGGGACCACTACGGTGGGAAGTTAACAGCGTTCCGTGCGCTCTTGGTGTCTAGTCATGCCAGCCACATGACCATGGAGACGTCCTCGGACAAGCGCTGGCTCTTCGGCTTTGAAACGGAGATGAGCACCGGCCCCTAGAGTTGGAAACGACTAGCACGCATGTGCGGGGGAGCCTTTACCTTTACCTTTAGGCAAACTTGGCTCTTTGATGACTCATGGACTCCAACTCCCAGAATTCCATGGCTGGCTCAGGAATTCTGGGAGTTGAAGTCCACCAGTCATCAAAGAGCCAAGGTTGCCTACCCCTGGTATAGACAGCCATATTCTTAAGTGGTTACTAAAGTGTTTTAGCAGCTTTGGCTATAGATGCCGCTTATGCTGATAAATTGTCAGTAACATGGATAACAGATCCATCACATCTTATGTAACATAAGTCTTTTTATAAATATTTCAGTATTATTTGAAAAAAATGGTACAGATAGTCTTTGATTCACAACAGTTCATTTAGTGACCAGCACTGGGGAAAAAAGTGACTGACCATTTTTCACACTTACAACTGTTGTAGTATCTCCATTATCACGTGATCAAAATTCAGACGTTTGGCAATTGACTCATAGCTATGATAGTTCTGGTACCCAAGGGTCATGTGATCGCCTTTTGGGATCGTCCGACAAGTAAAATCAATGGGGAAGCCAGGTTCACTTAACAGCCATGTTCCTAACTGAACTAGTCCAGTGAGTCACTTAACAACTGTGGCAACAATAGTTGTAAAAGGGGGCAAAATTCATTTAACGTTTCACTTCGCAACTAGAAATTTTAGGCTCAATTGTAGTTGTAAGTCAAGCACTCCCTGTATTGTTGCTGGAGGCTTTACTTCAGAGTTTGGATTATACACCTGTTTTAGGTGGAGCTACATTCTCTGTTGAAGAACAGGTTTGGGTTCTTGTAGTCCTTTTATAACCAGCTCGGTGCTGGACAACCACATAATATCTATGGCATGGAGGCCCTTTATAATTTTGGCCTACAAACCAATTTTGTAGGGGCTGTTTAAAGCAAGGGGGGCCTGGCATTTGTAATACAGGTAGTCCTTGACTTACAGCAGTTCATTTAGTGACCGTTCAAAGTTACAATGGCACTGGAAAAAGGGAGTGAAGACCACTTTTCACACTTAAGACCACTGTAGCATTCCCACGGTCACTTGATTTACATTTGGATATTTCACAACCGATTCATATTTATGTCCCAAGGTCATGTGATCCCCTTTTGCAACCTTCTGAGAAGCAAAGTCAGTGGGGAAACCAGATTTGCTTTAACAACTAATGTAAGCGATTCTCTTTAAAAAAAAAGTCATAAAATGGGGCAAAACTCACTAAACAAAATTTTCACTTAGCAACATAAATTTGGGGCCCCACTGTGGTCATAAGGTGAGGACTCCCTGCAGGTGCAAACTGCACACTGGTGACTTCAATTGTATTATTGCAATGCTTTCCTTACCTGTCTCTAATGGAACACTGTAACTAGGCAAGCTGTATCCTGCTTTTGTACTTGCTACAGCACTGATAGAAAACTGTGACCCACATGGAAGGTTATGGATAGAGCATGAATTTCCAGAGCTTGTGCAATACCACTTTCCTGATTTTCCTTTTACAGTGACAGTATACATTGCTCCATCGCTAGTGGCATGCCAATGCACACTTATTATAGAAAGAGCGTCCTTTGAGATGTTTAATATTTCTGGACTACACGGAGCTGAAAGATTATAGAAAGAGCAAAGATAAACTGTATTCTTATCTGTGGCACATGCTGTATTAAAAGAGACAGACAGACATTATAATATCTGCAATTTTATGGGAAGTTCAGTAATATAACAGCTGAAACACACATACTGCAAAATGTCCCCTCTCTGCAACCATGTTCTTTCATATTTTTATTTGAAATTTCAAAATAATAATTTCCAATATTTTTTGAGGGATTTACACTGTGTGTGGCACAACCTTCTCTGAAATTAATTTTTGTATTTTATTAGATTCAACAAAAATGACTTTTAGTAGCTTACTAAAATTATCATTGGTGTCATGGACTGTATTGCCTAAAGCAGAATTTGTTCATACTTGTTTAGAGGTTCAAGGCTGCATGTTTTTAAAAAAGGAGCAATGGCCAAATTCACTTCTGTAGTGTCACCAAGAATACTGTGTAGACATGTCTATGAAGACACTAAGAATCTAACCTGACTTGAAGAAGACTTTACTTAACGAAAATAATATAATCAAGTGTTTAACTATATTGATATTATATTGTTGGAGTCAAAACCAAACAAAGAAAAATCAGCCAACATTCCTTTGCTGTAATTGTGCTACTTCCAACATGTACATCATAAGGTAGCAGTTATTAATTTTTCAAGTCTTGTATCATATTATTATTATTGATATCTTGCTTTAAAATAAAGGCTAAAGTAAAGTCATACCTGTTGTCACTTGTTTAGGTTCACATGACATATTGCTGCCTCTGATTTCACTGAATGAATAGACTGTGATATTGTACAGAGTGTTGCATTCAAGGGCAGAGAAGGTACATGTTGTGGCAGTATCGTGGCATAGTAACTCACTGGTCAGGGTGACAGCTTTGGTTTCATACATTTCAGCACCACGGACAGGAGACCAGATTATCTGAATAGTGTCACTAGACACAAACACCGGGCTAAAATTACTAGGACAACAAGGTGCTAAAAGGAAGGGGGGGAAAGGAAGGCAGAGTTGAGATTAAGATAATACTAGAAAATAATAAAGCAATTTTTTGCCACGCAAGCATCCCAAATAAGGATTTTGTCATAGGTTCTTATTTTGTAATATTATAATAGAAGAAATATTTGCTGAACAACTCTTCTGTACTTCAGTACCACTATTCCAGGTGGCAGTGGTCCTACTGTTGGGTCATCAAGGATCATCTAATATCAAAAGCTATCAAATCCTAACTGAAAGCAGGCATTTTAGAAGTCCTTTAGCCTGATTTCCTGAAGACATTTCAGGATCTGCCTACTTCTTACTTTAACCCATGCCATATGATGAGTACTGTAATCAAGAGATGATTCTTGTAGAACTAAAAACCTCAACAAGAGGGAAGGAATGATTGTTCATCCCTGAATTAAAACTAGGTTGACACCAGCCTGGTTCTTTCATCTAAAGAATTCATTCCTCAGGCAGAGATGGGATTATTTCTGTGCTGCTTAACACCGTAACAAATAAAAACTTGTCACTGGCCATAACAGTCATGTAAATTTTGCCCTTATCCTTTATTAAAGCAATTGCTAACTTTGTGCAAAGTCTGTCCAACATACAGAAATAAACGGGTCCTTACCTGTAGTATAATTAAATATGTCACCTAAAGGGCTCTGCCCAGCCTTGTTATAGGCAAAGACACTAATGAAATAGGTGAAGCCACAATCTGATTGGAAAAGGCACTGGGTACAAGATGTGTTGCAGTGCACCTCCAAGCCATCATCACTTTTCACAAAAGCCACATAATAATCACTCAAATCAACATCTGACCATGATACAGCCAAACTGCCTGGTTCCTTCTCTTCAATGGTTATATATTCCGGAGCACAAGGGGCTGTAAAGATTTTAACAAAGCTCTCTTTAACTTTTCTCATAGGAAAGAAAACTCAGGACAATAACATCTGCAGCAGTTTTTAAAACTTCCAACCAGTGTGATGTTTGAAGAACGCTCATGTGTTGCACATGATAGAATGTGATTTTGTAGAACATCCGCTTTTATCAGTCCATCTATACCAGGGGTCGGCAACCTCGGCTCTTTTATGACTCGTGGACTTCAACTCCCAGAATTCCTGAGCCAGCACAGCTGGCTCAGGAATTCTGGGAGTTGAAGTCCACGAGTCATAAAAGAGCCGAGGTTGCCGACCCCTGATCTATACTAAAGATGTCAATAGCTGTGGTAGCCAGTCTAAAGCCAAAGAAGATGACTGCAAAATCGGTCCATATCGTATAACGTATACAGTAAATGTCAAAAACAGTATTTAAGGTTATTGCCTGCTCTTTCTAGGAGCAGTATCACCTCCCTCAGACCCACATGGACAAGCACCAATCAGATCTATAAGTGCATGTTATCAGCACGTTTTTATACTATCAAGTTTTAAAATATTTTAATTAAGCAGATGTCTGTATTGCACCCTATTATAGATTTTGGAGGAAATTATTCTTGCATATGATCTAAAAGATAAACAGTTTGGTGACATTAAAATTACTAAGCAGGAAACCAGAAGACCATAGATTCTAGTCCTGTCCTAGGCATCAAGCCAGTTAGGTAACTTTGGACCAGTTACTGTCTCTCAGGCCCAAACAGAAGGAGACAGCAATCCACATCTGAAAATGCTAACAAGACTTGTCCAGGCAATTGCCAGTACTCAAAACTAACCTACAGACACACACACAAGCACAAACGATCCAAAAGTCCAGCTGAAATAAAAGAAATGGAGGCTGCTCATAAAACAAGCCTTGCAATCTTATAATGAAGACAGTTCAAAATTTTGGATATATTATTTCAATTTTTTAAAAAAACAGTTCATGTATCTTTCTGCTTCACATTTTCTGTGTGCTATAATTTTTGGATTGTGCGTGTTTCACCTACCAGTTTTGAAAATCACAGCTTCTGTGGGTGTGCTAGAACCAGCTTCGTTGCTTGCTACAACTGCCAGGGAATACTCAGCCCCACACTCCAATGATGAGATTATGCAGGAAGTGGAAACTGAACTACAATTTCGTTTGGAAGTGTTGCTATAGGCTGCAGTGCTGTAACTTGAAGCGCCTTCTGTTGGCATATAAGAAACCAATGCTCCCAAAGACTCACTGTCAAAGACCACTTGAACATCTCCTGGTGCACGAGGCCCTGGAATACATTTTTAACAGCATCCCACTGTCATTTGAATGGAAACAAAACCAAAAAGTGCTTTTAATCAAAACTCTATGATCTGCTTCAACCATCACACTAAAATTACGGTACAGGTTTTTTTTTTCTGTTGTGGTTTAATTTATAACAATGGTCAAATCTTGGTTTACAGCTTGGCTTCCTGTGGGAAGCCATCAAAAATGGGGCTTATTTAACTTAACACTGTTAAGCAAATTCATCCTTTGTGTGAGGTATGAATACAGCTTATATCAGGGCTCTTCAAACTTGGCAACTTTAAGACTTGTGGACTTCAACTCCCAGAATTCTTCAGCTAGCCAGGGCTGGCTGAGGAATTCTGGGAGTTGAAGTCTACAAGTCTTAAAGTTGCCAAGTTTGAAGAGCCCTGGCTTATATGGACACTTACATTTCTAGCTAAAGTATTTGCAACGAAGAAACCAAGGTAGCGAAAAGGGCAACCAAAAACGTCTGATTGAAGCCCTCCCTGATAATTTTGCTTAAATTGCCTAATTTGAAGATCAGTTGTAAGAACTGATGATATTTTTGCTCTTCGTTTATCACTGACAACAGCCAATGGTATTAACACTTCAAAGAAAGCGCTAACATTGAAAACACAATGGTTATTCAAGTATTCTTTCTGCTAAATCCATGGGCAGTAAGCAAAAACATTTTTCCTTTAATCATTATTACTTTTATTGAAATTCAATTGTTTCTTGTAAAAAGATGCTGGCTTCTTACTTGTTCTTTGATTGTAGGTAAAATCATCTCCAGGTATCCCATTAATATCCCATGCATATACCTTGATGGTATAGAGACTTCCTGGATCTAAACTGGAAAACATCAGGGAATTGTTGGTGGTATTTTCTTTTAACATGTTGCCCAAACCATCTGATCTTATGATCGAGACAGAGAATCCCACAGCCATATGTACAGCATTCCAGCTAACCACAATGCTGTTACAATTCGGAGAATTTGCTACCAGCATAGGGGCAGTGAGCACTGTAAATGAGAAAATACAGATTAGATTTAGTGAGATCTTGTACATGGACAGATGGAGGTGAAATCAGGCAAGATATCAATCTAAGTCAGTAATGGCAATGATGTTTCTTAGATAATGTTTGTATATACTGTTGACATATGTGTTCTAACACAGCAATGTGCAGCAAACTACCATAAAAATACATCCATTATAAATATCTATAAAACTCATATTTCCTCCTACAATTCAGGGACACAAGGGTTCAATATTTTTATGGATCCTAATTTCTTAACAGACAATAATAGATGATGGGAAAGTGTCGAGCTGGAGAAGATATTCTAGATTAAACAAGTGGTTTGAGGCAGTGTGGCAAGGCTATGCAGCACTTTGGATTCAAGACAAAAAGTACACGTGCTATCTGTCTGCAACTAACAGAATAACAGAGTTGGAAGGGCATCCTGGAGGTCTTCTAGTCCAACCCCCTGCTCAGGCAGGAAACCCTATACCATTTCAGGCAAATAATTGTCCAATTTCTTCTTAAAAACTTCCAGTGTTGGAGCGTTCATAACTTCTGGAGGCAAATTGTTCCGCTGGTTAATTGTTCTAACTGCCAGGAAATTTCTCCTTAATTCTAGGTTGCTTCTCTCTTTAAAGCAACTGTATCTTTTCCTGGATTTACATGTTGTAGCACCAGTCCAGGAAAGGATATATTTGTTCTGATGACCAGCACTAGAGAAGCATTCCCAGGGTACCGCCGGTAAGATTGCCGGCGGACAATACCCAGGGGGAGGGCCTTCTCTGTGGGTGCGCCGGCCCTTTGGAACCAGCTGCCCATAGAGCTTAGGACTGCCCCTGACCTTCGCTCATTCCGCCGGGACCTGAAGACCTGGCTCTTCGAACTTTCTGGCCTGGACTGAGAGTATTAACTGGGGTTTTAACTGTATCTTAATTGAAATTGGTTTTTTAGTTCAAGGTTAGTGTAATCATTGTAATTGTTTTTAATTTTTGTAATTTGTTGTATTGTTTTTAAAAAACCTTGTGAACCGCCCTGAGTCCTACGGGAGAAGGGCGGTATATAAGTCTAATTTAAATTAAATTAAATTAAAAAATTAAATATATTCTGAAGGATTTTTCCACCTCCATATCCGAAGCTTTGCATTGGTTGCAGAAGTCATGTTAATATTTAGTGTCTGAATAAAATCAAGAAGTACCTGTCTTTGCTTTCTTCGGAGGGGAAAGCTGACTTCTTCCTCCTGTGTTTACAGATCGGATAGTGATTTTATACAGTGTAGCGGCCTTCAATCCTGTCACGGTTCCTGGTGAATTTGTGACTATTGTTTCAATGACCGTCTCTCCATCCTGTGCTGTCAGTAGATAACTGGATGCCCCTGTGACAGCTGCCCATTCCACTGTGATACTGGTACTCAGTTTAGAATAGGCTTGGTCAATGATGGGAATCTCAGGAGCTTCAACAAAGGGAGGAGAACCTCAATCATTTCAAAATCAAGACATGTCATATTGCAAGTTGCTGAATGTGGATGTTTCTTTCAAAGATAGGAACTCTGAAGGCTGGGGTACCTTTCCTTTACTCTGTTCATAACCTGATTCTAGAAACATAAGAGAAGACCACAGTGGGGAGAATACAGATGGACCTCAACTTATGACCACAACTGGGATGATGATTTCCATTGCTAAGCAAGGTGGTTGTTAAAGTCAGTTGTGTCTGATTTTATACACTTTTCTGCCATCATGCAACTGTTAGGTCAATCACATGGTCATCAAGCAAATCCATTTTTCCCCATTGACTTTACTTGTCATGAGCCGGCTTGAAAGGTCACAAATGATGATCACATGACTCAGGACACTGCAACCATCATAAACACATGCCCATTGCCAAGCACCTAAATTCTGATCATGTAATGGGATACTGGGATTGGTCGTAAGTCACTTTTTTCAGTGCCACTGTAACTACAAACAGTTGCTAAATGAATTTTATAAATCGAGTATTACCCGTCCATGAAAACATTTTCTGAATAGAAAAAATATATAGGCAGGGGAAGAGAGAATTCATGAAGGAAATGACAGAAGAAGAAAAACAAAAAACTGCATTCTCAAACAGTCAGCAATTTCACAATAAATGGGGTTTTAGAAACCTTGGCAATTTTCCTGGAGCTGCAAGAAAGGTGAGTTGTTTTTGAACAATATTTCCCTTGTATTAAGCCAGTGCATTCTTTCATTCAAAGCTTGCTAAGTAGCTACTGAGATACACACACACATACATCCAATTTTTTTTTTGCAAGGATACTGAGCCTTATTTAACAAAAGTCTGTGCTAGTAAGAAATTACTCAGAAAAAGGAAGTATAGTAGCGGAAATAACATGTCTTTATTTTCTACTTCACTGCAAGCGTTTTTCTTCAAAACCACATTTAAATCTTCTCTTCACAAATTAAAGATTTCTAAACACAGCATTTCATTTTATTTCATTACAGAAATCCTCTATGGATTTAACTGTTTTAGTATTCACTGCTCTAATTAAACACAAAATGAATATATCTCAAAGAATACAGTGGATGTTTTATCATCGGAATTCCAAGTTGAAGCAGCTAATTGCCTGATAAATTGTAAGAAGCCCAGGACAAACGATTGAAAAGATTGAATCGAATACACTCTCATGACACATTTAACCCAAAGTTAACTAAACACAACTTTTACAGTTCACAGTAAATTGTAAACTTACCGTCCAGACCCTAACTGGCTAAATTGTAATTGGCTAGTTTGCGATTCAGTATGAGAAAAACCTAGTTTGTGAAGGGTGAAATGCAGTTGATAGGATTAGCTGATACGATTTTTCATCAACCCCATTATAATGGAATGTGTGAATGACCTTGAAGGACGAAGGGAAGAAATGCTACCTAGGAAACAATCAGAAAAATAAGACAGGGGCCTCATGAAGTAACAGTTAGAAAGGAAACGTAGGAAAGACCCAACCTAATTGTTCAGATAGCCAAAAATAGTGTGGGGAAGTTTGTACCTTCAGATTCTGTTAATACAGCTTTAAGATAAAACAGAATTGGCTCATTTAATAATCTTTCCTGTCTGGAAGGCTTAGACCGATTAGAATTAAGAACATAGATCTGAAAAGAAAATTTATGGGAGGAATAGAAGTGTACAATTTATGTACAATTTATACAATAGAAGTTGTCTAATTTATTTCCATTTTGTTCACAGAGAGAGGGAGATGGATTCAGAGCAGCAGAGTAGAGTCCAATTCTTGGACTTCTGAATAGAGGGCTAGCCAAGATGAAAGAGAATCCTTTAACCACTGCTGATCCGTGCGTCACCATTGTTCACACAATCTTTTTCCAATATGGCACTCTACAGATATACTGGGGAACATGAATGTAACTCCCACAACTCCCGGTCACCCAATTCTTATTGATACAATTCTATCTGATACCAACCTGTTAACTGCTTTATCTGTGTTTGAGCTAGTATAACCCCATTTTTATCCATGGCATCCACCATTACAGTGTAAACTGTGTTGGGGGCCAGTGATGACAATGTACCTACAAGTGTAACTTCACTGAAATGGGCCATTAGAGTATGACCCAAAGTTTTCATGGGGGTTGCTGTGACTCTGTAAGAAGAGACATTTGGAAATTTAGGCCAACGGAGAGAAACAGTTCTTGATGCCACATCATAAACAGATACTGTGAAACCTGCAAAAACAGATAAAAAAGGCATGTTCAATTTCCCCCACCTTCCTGGTTATAATTTAGAAAATATTCAAAAGCAATGTAAGTTTATGCAATTATTAAGTTCTAAAAGAATTAGCAAAAAGTGTTGATTTTTAATATCATTTTTTTAAAAAAAAATGGCAAAAGAAAATATTTTTCATTTTTTACCTGTGCCAGCAGAAATAATCTGTAAAGAAAGATTTGGAAAATTATTGACAGCAACAACACTGAGATATTTACCTCAAAAATAAAATATAATAAAATATAATTTTAAAATTTTAATTTTATTGTTATTAGGAATTGTGGGCCTGTACTAATTTAATTCCATTTTATTCTTTTTTGTACTGTTTTAATTGCCTTGTGAACCGCCCTGAGTCCTTCGGGAATAGGGCGGTATATAAATTCAACTAATAAATAAATAAATAAATACTAAGGAGTTTTCATGTAAGTACTGTACATCTGAATTTTTTTCAATAAGATTTACTACTCACTTATGTTTTCAATATTACTTACATAAGACTCTATTAAAAGAGTCTTCACATCTACATATAAGAATCTATTTAAAAACCCTTTACCTCTAAATAATCTTAATGTTTACTAATTAAATAATAAGAAAATCACAAAGCTATGAATGAAATGGGCTACTATTCAGAAGTTCATATTATTAGTGAATCTTTCCTTTCAAAATCTGTCTATTATTCTAGAAAGGACAGTTTCTAGTTGCTGACACACAGGTATGTGAAACCCAAACACAATCCTATCATTTACCCTGGAAGAGTGCACACTCCCAAATCTAGTAAGAGAATTCCAAATACTCATTCTATCGTACGTTCCTGTTATGGCCACAATTGTCATATGCATTAACTGGATCCAATCCAAAATGTTTACATCGCTAAGATCTCTAGACTACTCTATTGACCAACTAAACCTATTTAGACCAATTCACACTTGCAAACAGAAAAATATACCGGTACTACCCAGTTGAGGCGGCCAGGCATATTTCACCAAACCTAATTGCTAAATAGTTATGCATTGCATAGAATTGCTGATTTATTTCTGAATAGCTGTGTCAATAGATCACACCAAAATAATATAGTAGGGAATAAATGGAACTGAACTCAAGTTTTTAAATAAATACTGTATGCAGGAATCATAAAACTAAAACTCGATCGTTGGCTAATTGCTATATTACAGTCGCAAAAAACAACAGTAAGATGTTTATTTTTTTAAAAAAGGATGTCTTTTAAATTATGAACTGAGTTAAAAATTATAATAAAGCTGCATTTTCTTCCTGCACTATCTTATAAAAATGAAACACCCAATACTGCTAAGCAAATAAATAATTGAGTGATAAGATTAAAAAGTTAATGTATTGTAAATCATTTCTGAATCTGAGGTTTCATATAGTCTGAATCACTTGAGACTAAATATTGATCTTAATGTAAAATTTTTAAAAACCAGCATCATTTCAGAATTTTAAAATGAAAAGATGTAGAAAATATTAAGACTGAAAGTATTTTTTTTTAAAGATAGCAAGTATTTCCTATAAGATGTTTAAAAAATTAAAAAATGAGACTTACCATTTTAAAACTTATAAGAAACAATCCAGATGAAAGGAGCAGTTTACAACTTCCACTCATTGTACGCACTTTTCTCACTAACAGAATGAAATCACTACCACTTAGAACAGAATTCATTGTCTAAGAAAGTTTTCAGTTGGCTTCAGTATCCAACTCTGTGGCGCCTCCTCCAGTTACAAGTAGTTCATAAAAGATGTATAGAATAAATCTAAATCTATTCAGGCAATGATATTTCTTCTTTTAACATTATGAGATGCACACATAGCAACATCTTAGACCTTCAAACAATATTAAAAAATTACTTTCTCAAAAGTTAGTTCCGACAATATATTGAAGAACAATGTGAATAAAACAAGTAACTCTACTCATGTGAAACAGACAACAGGGAACTATAAACTTATTAAGAACAAGTGCAAGACGTATTCCAACAGAATGAAGCAAAATAAGTGTGTTTGTGAGTGCATGTGCGCGCATACATAAATAGTAGTTATGACCCTTTGTTCAGTGGCTGTTTATGAGGAGCGGAGACTGAACAAATGCTAGTTACATCCAGTCTCTTACGTTATGGTCATTGCAGCATTTCCATGGTCATGTGATCAAAATTTGGGTGCGTAGCAGCTTCCCTGCACTAATGACTTATTAAGTAATGTCACAGTTTATTTATATTTATTGAAACATATTAAACAAATATATAAGTGACTTTCGTCCATCTTTTCAACAAAAAACTGCAACCTTATTGTCTCTCCCACTTAAATATTTTGCAAATCCCTCAGTTGCCATTTTAGTCAGCATCTTTCTTACTCTTCAAATCCACAAATCATCCTTTTTTTTCTTTCAGCAAAACGTCCATATAAAATTTCCAAACATTTAAAAAAACATGTTTTCTGACAAAACAGGTCAGTTTTGCTATTTCTACTAATTCTGATATTTTCACAATCTATTCCTCCACCATAGGAATATTATTTTTCCATTGTTGTGCATCAAATAAGCTTGCTGCAATTACTATCTATAATATCAATTTATCATTAGTCTTTTTTAATTCACTGTCCATGTCCCAATAAAAAGAATTCTTTCTTTTTTAGCAATATTAATCTTTAAGATCTTTTGCATCATTATATGAATTCATATCCAAAATTTCTTGGTTAATAAAATCTTTTCAGATGGAAAATCTTCAGCGTCACATTGTCTCCATAATGACTTCATTATAACAGAAAACTAATTGGTGCAGAAAATCCGATCATTCTATGTGGGTCTGGTAATTTGAGGGTATATTGTACTTTACAAAGGGGTGGGTAAAGGAAAAGGTAAAGGTTCCCCCGCACATGTGTGCTAGTCGTTTCCAACTCTAGGGGCCAGTGCTCATCTCCGTTTCAAAGCCGAAGAGCCAGCGCTTGTCCAAGGACGTCTCCGTGGTCATGTGGCCGACATGACTAGACACCAAAGGCGCACGGAACGCTGTTACCTTCCCACCAGAGTGGTCCCTATTTTTCTACTTGCATTTTTACGTGCTTTCGAACTGCTAGGTTGGCAGAAGCTGGGACGAGTAACAGGTGCTCACTCTGTTACGCAGCACTCGGGATTTGACCCGCCAAACTGCCGACCTTCTGATCGACAAGCTCATCATCCTAACCCACTGAGACAAATCAGCCTGAAAAAGGACAGGCAGTTCTGACAAAAAAAAATCCCACTCATTTCATAGCAGTGACCTGACTGATGGACTGATGTACTGAAAAGCAATAAGCAATAAGTGAAATATCACCTTGCCTCTAGCAAATGGTACATTCACAATTCACTATTTAGCAGTGGCTCAGAACAAAGGCAGGATCATTATTGACAATTATTATTGCTCTTGTGGATAAATAGCATTTTAACTCAGTTGTCAGGAACATCATATATGTAAATGCCAGGCAAATCTGAACCATAATGGCAGGCTCAAGAGATCTAAATGCAAAAATCTAAACTTGAATCCTCTCCTGGGCTATGCCCTTTAAGCATTGTTCAAGAGACCTGGGTATCCTCATAGCAGAATTCTTCACAATCCATGAGAAAATAGTAACACTGAAGTAACAAGCCATATTACTAGGAACCAAGATCTGCATAAAAAGATGGAATAAGCCTAATCCTGGGATGCAGAGAAGAAAAACACTGATCAATGCTGCATATGCAGAAATTCACTTAGTTCTTAATATATTACAATTGCTGCTATGATCAGTTTCATCACTCCCACGTTTCCCTTAAAAATCCCCAATGCAACAGGAGACTCAGTAATACTGCAGTAGTCTACTGAGTTGAATACGCCATTTATTTCCAACTTTTAATTGGCACTAGACAACCCATGTCCTCTTGGTCATTGTTTCAGAGATATTTCCTTACCTAATAAGAAAAACAGAATGACCACAGATGGACAAAAAAGCAGTGGGAGTGGAAGTGACTTCTGACTTCCTGCCAGCATGCCCATTGAGTGTTCTTATGGGAAGCTTCCAGGAGATATCAGAAATCTCCCTTCCCTTTTCTTCCCAGCAGTCAAGTAAATGGCTGAAGCAGAGTGGGGGAGGGAGCAAGGGTTGGCAAGACTGACTGGGAAGCTGTCACAGAATATTGAAAATGAAGTTCATGTTCTGCAGTAACAGCTCAGTCACGCAGCAGGTGGGTAACCACCTCCAATATAAACTGCATAAACATGACAACGAAAAATTATTATTATGCATATACCCACCCACCCACCCATATATGACCCAGAGAAACAACACAGTCTATTTTGAATGTATACATGTACATGGCAAGAAAAATGAATCTTTGGAGTTTACCAGACGGATGGCATAGGGATCAAAGCTGTTATAGCAGGGGTCACCAACCTTTTTGAATTGGCGGACCGGTGGGAGAGGGAGGGGCAGGCAACTTACATGCGCATGTACAAACATGAATGTTGCCACATGTGCATGCATGCGTAGACTGCGAGCATGCGCACCACACAAATGGTGCTGCGAGCATGTGTACAAGGCTCTCAGTGATGGCAGTGCTTGGGTAAGACTTGTGGCACCGCCGCTGCCAGGCTCGTGGCAATGCTATCACCAGCTTGAGAGTCACCCCATGCCCTGTAGCAATACCACCCTATGAGGCTCATGCCACTGTACCCACGTGAGGATCACGCCGCGGCCCACAATGATGCCACCCCAGTGTGAGGTTCACGCCACTGCCCCGAGGATTGCACCGTGACCCATGATGCCACCCTGGCACGAGGACCATGCCGCTGCCCCGCACAAGGATCGTGCTGCGGACTGCAGCAATGCTGCCCTGGCATGAAGCTCGTGCCTCCACCCCCACGGAAGGATCTCGCCACAGCCTGCAGGAATCCCACCCCAGCGTGAGGCTCGCACCACCACCCCTGCACATGTGGCGCACCATCGCCCACCCACCGCTCGCAGCGCTGCTGCCCCCCTCGTGCAAGGTTCCTGGAAACACCACTGCCCGCATGATACTAGCAGCGCTGCCACTGCCCGCATAACACTCGCGGCAATGGTGGCACAAGGGGGTTGAGCACGCACACACGCATGTGCACTGCCCAGGTATTCATGCGGCCCATCGGCCAAGAGGCCATGGCCCGGTAGTCAGCTGCGGCCCATAGGCATATACATAGAATGAAGGCTACTGCTAAGCTTGTAAGCCGCCCTGAGTCTTCGGAGAAGGGCGGGATATAAATGGAATTAAAAATAAATAAATAAATAAAAAATAAAAATAGGTTGGGGACCTCTCTGTTACAGAACCTGGTAGTCCTGCTAGAAATACGTTGAAACCTCCTCCGAGAGGGGAGCAACAGAAACAGACCAGGAAGTGGGTGTTTGGCATCTCTAACAATGCTTCGAGCTCTAAGCACATAGTGGTTATAAAATGGGGCAAAACTCAACAAATGTGTTGCTTAGCAACAGAAATTTTGGCTCAGTTGTAGTCGTAAGCAGAGGACTATTTGCATTGGAATGCTCATGTGCTACCTGTTTGCATTCCTAATGCTTGAAAAGAGCTTGGTGATCTTGCATCAAAGCTTGACATACCAGAAAAAAAAATCTCAAATTTCTCTATTTAGGTTGTTATAAATCTGTGATGTGTATACTTCATTCTAAAACACCCACTTTGGGGAGAAATTATATTCATGTGATGAGGCCAACCCAATTAGTTAAACCCGGGGAAGGACTAAATTTTACAAATACTGTACAGGGAAGGAGAAACATGTCATTGGCTATTCATTAGCCAATCAGTATACTCAGACTTCTGTATTTTCAGTGCCCTCATTATAACAATGTACTTACCTTAGCTATTCAGGTCAGCTGTCATTTCGCTAGAGTAATTACAAGGTACACCAAAGAGCTTAGGTAGGGAAGCTGTATTTCTCACACATCTCAGCAACAACAAAAGAATCCTAAAGCATATGTAATACTGAGTTAAAGTCAGATCTATGCAAGTCCCCAAGAATTGTAATTATTTTTTTATATGGGATCCATCTGATATTATCAAATTGCACCTCACAACCAATAGTAAAACCACAGATATGCAGCATTTGTACTACCACAGCTTTATTACATTTTTATTTATATTTCATATTTCTAAACCCCATCTCCCTCACATATCTTATGTCTCTGAAACAGATCACATCTATCTGCCTAGAACTGAACCCCAACCCACCATAAATCTGATATTTTTGGAATCAAAATGTTAACTGTGAATCACCAGTCTTCCCATTTAGATGTCAGTAGCTCTGATATATGTAAATCACCATCAAAACACGTCCATCCGCACAGAATGAGCCATAAAGGTCACACACTGCAGAATTTGTAGCCTTTTGTAGCCACAGGAGCAAGCAGAACGTGAAGAAATAAGCTACCCTGAACAGAAGAGTCCTGAGATTGTTTCATAAAAAAAAGCCCCTTCAGTTATGCTAGATTCGCACATTACGTTTGGCTAAGATGTGGCTGGATGATGTGGGGTTCCGTGGATTGTGAGAACCCACACGTTGTGGGCAGTTCACGGTTGAGCATACAGTATTGAGCCAGCCAGATCACCCGGGTTTATTCGTAAAGCATGGCTCAGGCGTCCACCGATTAGCCAACATATCAATCTGGGAACAAACAAGCCAGCAAAACCACCGCCCGCTCGGTTGCCGGCTTCCGTCCCTCTGAATCCCCGGGGCTTGGGCGGGGATTCCTGCTTCTTCTTGCAGCACCTACGTCACCAGTAAGTTCGGCAGGAAAGGCCTGCAAACCTGCAAGGCCGGAGGCGGGGCTTGGCGGAATCGAAGGCGGGGCTTCGCACCGGGAGTTGAATGGCCCCCTTGTCAGGGAGTGCGGAATTTTTTTATTTATTTTTTTTTCGTCACAGCCGTGGAAGTGCAGAGGCAAGATGGCGCCGGCAGCGGCAGCGAGCGGGGACCGGGGGCTGAAGAGCTTGGTGTGGCAGAGTGAGTGGCGAAGCCGCACTTTCTGACGTGACTTTCCCCGGAGCTGAGCTCTCTTTTCTTTCTCCGCGCTTCGCAGAGCCTGCGGTTTCTTGACGGGTCTCGGGGCGGGCGTCCTCTGCCTGCCACGGCCACGGATGGTGCGGAGACCGGGAAACGTGCAAATGCGGGATCGATCTTCGTGAGGCGACAAATTAGGGGTGGGTGGGTGGGAGGTTGTGTGTGTATGGGGGGGGAACGCCTTCGTTTGGTGTCGGCCCCGCGCCTGGAGCCCTGGAGGCGGCTGCATCTCGAGGGTCAGGCGAAGCTTTATTCCTCCGCTTTCTTTTTCACCTCAGGAAGCGCTTCACCTGCTAAGATTTGCAGCCCGTGGCCGTCTTTAAAAGTCGGTTCCCACATTTTCCTCACACGGCCACTCCTATTCGCTCGCGTACCTTCCTGGTCCCTCAGAGTGGCATACTTGGACGCATCTTCTCTTTCCCCGCCATAAGCTTGCGTTTTAAAAGGTCGTCTCATTATTTTAAAATAATAATAATAATAATACGAGACGAGTTCAGCAGCGGAAATCTCTTTGGCTGACTATATGTGAAAAAACGCCCAGGGTCTTTTAAATTCATTCATCTCCTGGGTACGGATGGAACATGGTGCGGTATTAACCAGCTCTGGGCAGGCTTGTACTGCAGTGGTCCAGAAAATGGATGGGTGACTTATGGTGGAAAAGAGAGTTCAAGGTAGAAATTAATAGTGCTATTTTAGAACCGGTATTTTTGCATCTAGTTTCTCCGTATGTGGCTTTTAGGGAAGCAGAAGAGATTAATAAATGAAAATACTATCACCTGAGAACAGTCACCTCATAAGGTCTGATTTCAGTTTGCTTCCCAACTCTGAATTGTCCAATCTGGTTGAAAATTGACCTAGTTTTATCTTCTATGATTGCTCTAGATAAAATGTCAGCAATCCACCTACTGCATCCTATGCTCTTTGAATGCAGGGAGCATAAATTAATTTTTGTTAACATTCTATATGACCTTCTGTATGACCTTTTTAAAAAAAACATTAAAAATGTTTGCATTGTTCCATGGAAATAAATTGTGGTTGATCAAGGTTCAGGCATATCTGGAAATACATTTTCCAAACCATGTTCTTGTATTTGCAACTGACAGTTTTTATCCTGGAATGGATGAAGCCATTGAATTGTAGGTACAACTGAATGGATGAAGTCTGATGGTCAATTTAAAGTTCAGCTCTTCTTTAGATTTATTTTCAAAGCTCAACGTGGAAGATTATGCTTTATGTTTGCTTCCAACTTGATCATCCCTTCTGAAACTAAAGATAGGGGTGGTAGTTGAAGGTTTGTTAAATGAAAGGATCCTTTATCTGATTGTGTCCTGTGGAATGCATTTCTGATATTTGCATATATTTCTTAGTATTTTGTTCAGAGGAAAAGTAATGAAAACATGTGGCACACAGATCAGCATGGCTGTAGCGTTTTTTGTGATCTTATTATTGCTTTTGTTTTTCTATGATTTAATGGTTCCTTTTTTGAGCTTACCTTAATTTAATTGTGGTTTATTAAATGAATGCCATAATAGCAACATTAAGATATCTCAACATACATATTTACAAGAATTGCTCCTTTCTTAGTATTTACACATTAATTTGATGTAGATTCCTTAAAAGGAATCTTGGCCTTTAGCTGGTTTAGACTGTGATAAATTCTTTACCTGTTAATCACAAGTTAATCACAAGAAGCGTTAATATAGATTTTAATTACAACAACAACAACTTTATTGATTAGCCCTTGGGCCATATCAAAGTGCAAAGTTCCAGCAACAAACCATCACCAAAACTTGATAAAAGCAATCCAAAATGGAATTTGATAAAATACAATTTAAAATGGAATTAAAATAAAATACAATTTAAGATGAAATAGTAATAAAATACAAATTTAAGATATAGATAAAATATGATAACATTATATTTTGGAGTCGCCCTTGCAATCTACCCCAATCAGTCCCACATATGCAGATCTTAACCGGATCATTTTGTTTAAATACTGTGCTACTGTGCTATTTTAATTAAAAATTGCAATACCTTCTTTTGGATTTAAACTCTTTTTACTCTGAAAAATTTGGAAGTAGGATTTGCATTTCCAACCTTATTTAACTCAGCAGGAAACAGGCATGTGCTTACCTTCAGAAATGAACTTGAAAAAAATCCCCAGGGGAATGGACTAAAATTTGTTGCTTCCTCTCAGACCCTTTAATTTGTTCACTCATGCTTGTCCCTTTTCTGTTTTGCATTGTTCCAATATATGAGCCTAAATGTTTTGCATATAAAGGCGAATAACACATTTTCTCTTATGATAAATTGTAAAAAATGTGAATTGTTGCAACTTTATAGTAAATTCAGAAAAATAATCACTGCCAGGAGAAACAGTTCCTGCTATAGGTTCATTTAATTTCACTGTCAGTAAAGCTATATTGCATTACCTCTGGAAAGTTTGAAACAAAAGAGCTGGAAAATAATTATGGTTTTGTGAAAAGATTAAGGATACAGCATCATACAGAACATGGGTTTTCAAGCTTTTTTATACCAGAAAACCTGTTACAAACATCTTTGGAGCCCCTTATCAAAGGTGTGTGTGCTGAGTGTCAGCTGAGAAGCCTCATCACCCTTTCCCTTAGTGACTTAAGAAAAGAACTAGAGGAAAAAAACCTCTGTAAGAGAGTAAAACATTTTTTCCCCTTAGTTTCATGGAACCCATTCAAATTCTTGCAAAATCCCAGTTTTTTAAAAAAACACCCTAATACAGAATTTCAATTTAAAAATTATTACAGGAAAGCTGCAGTTGCAAGAATAAAAAAAGCCTTTGTGATAATTACAGTTCCCATATGAAGCATTTAAAGACATAAATATAATACAGTATGTAAAAATGAGAAATGAACAAAGCCAATCTGGCTGATAAAAGTATATGCTGGTATGTTTGGTACTGTCAGGACCCACCTCAATCCACATCTTAGGAAATAAGAACACTTGGATGCAAGTTTAGTCCAAAAGGAAAATGTTTACTAGGATGGAATCGATTGTGGCAATACAAGACGGAATCTAACAAAGTTACATTTCAATCCTATATAAAGCATTCCCATTTCAGCCCCTCCCCTCATCCATTTGGTCAGGCTCCCATCATTACTTAGGTGTCAGGCCCTTCCGTGGGAAAGGGAACTCTCCTTGGTTTTATTGTTATTGCTTCTTCCTTTTCAGTTGTAAATGAAGATGCGATCCAGATCCGTCTCTCCTCCTCCCTCCCCTTCCCTGTTGTTTGAAGATCGCCTATTTCAATCTAAGTAACCATCCTCTCCCCCCCCCCTCGGAGAGATGGCAGAATCCCCAGAATAAGCACAATGTTCTACCTATACATTTATGAAATGTGATATAAATGGATTCTGACAGGTACTTGGTTGTTGTTTTCCAAAAATCATAACCTACATTTTGGATGCAAACATCTGAAAATAATTGACTCTTTGATATGTTATTGCACAAACCATATTTGTGATCTAAAGTAATAAGCTATGAGTTGTCTGTAACATCTACTAAGTTTGTTTAGACAGATTTTTTAAATATTACTCTATCAAATTTAAGGATGCTTGGCATATGGTGCATATAGTCATGATTTTAGAGACAGGTCTTTATCCTATTTATAAATTGATACATTTATATTCATTTTATATATTCCATGGTTTTTGTATTTATAAGACCATGTAAAGGTCAATTTTATGAGACCATCTAACTGATTTTAAGATTTTCCTGTCATTCAGGAAAATATAACTGGTTTGATAGAATTACGGTAACAATAAAGCCCTGAGTCAAATTTTGTTTCTAAGCTGTCAAAAGAATTATACCTTGCTTTGTTTTCTAGTGTGGTGAAAAGAGATAAAGAAGGTTAAGGCTTGACTTATATTCAGTAGTAATTATATAAATGAATCTGCAGGAAATATACTTGTTTTTGTTTTGCATACAGTGACTTCATTTGCATGACATACTAGCAGTAAAAGTCAGTGGATGAGTATGCTACTTTGTAAATTAAGTTTAGTTCTTTTGTAATTCAAGATAGGGACTGTTTCAGATTCACTTAGTATGTTGTTAGCTGCGAAGTCGTGTCCGACCCATCGTGACCCCATGGACAATGTTCCTCCAGGCCTTCCTGTCCTCTACCATCTTCTGGAGTCCATTTAAGCTCACGCCTACTGCTTCAGTGACCCATCCAGCCACCTCATTCTCTGTTGTCCCCTTCTTCTATTACCTTCAATCTTTCCCAGCATTAGGCTCTTCTCCAGTGAGTCATTCCTTCTCATTAGGTGGCCAAAGTATTTGAGTTTCAACTTCAGGATCTGGCCTTCTAAAGAGCAGTCAGGGTTGATCTCCTCTAGGACTAACCGGTTTGATCGCCTTGCAGTCCAAGGGACTCGCAGGAGTCTTCTCCAGCACCAGAGTTCAATTCTTTGGCCAAACTTTCACTGCCATACATTGTAACTGGGAAGACCATAGCCTTGACTATACACACTTTTGTTGGCAGGGTGATGTCTCTGCTTTTTAGTGTGCTGTCTAGATTTGCCATGGCTTTCCTCCCCAGGAGCAACCGTCTTTTAATTTCTTGGCTGCAGTCCCCATCTGCGGTGATCTTGGAGCCCAAGAAAATAAAATCTGTCACTACCTCCATTTCTTCCCCATCTATTTACCAGGAATTGAGAGGGCCGGATGCCATGATCTTGGTTTTCTTAATGTTAAGTTTCAACCCAACATTTAGACTCTCCTTCTTCACCCGCAACAAGAGGCTCTTTAGTTCCTCTTCACTTTCTGCCATTAGAGTGGTATCATCTGCATGCCTTAGATTGTTGATATTTCTCCTGGCAATCTTAATTCCAACTTTTGATTCATCTAGCCCTGCCTTTCTCATGATGTGCTCTGCTTATAAGTTAAATTGGCAGGGTGACAGTATACAGCCTTGCCGGACTCCTTTCCCAATTTTGAACCAATCAGTGGTTCCGTGTCCAGTTCTCACTGTTGCTTCTTGACCCGCATATAGGTTTCTCAAGAGACAAATAAGATGGTCTGGTACTCCCATCTCTTTAAGGACTTGCCACAGTTTGTTGTGATCCACACAATCAAATGCTTTAGCATAATCAATGAAGCAGAAGTAGATGTTTTTCTGGAAATCCCTAGCTTTCTCCATGATCCAGCATATATTGGCAATTTGATCTCTAGTTCCTCTGCCTCTTTGAAATCCTTCCTGTACTTCTGGTAGTTCTCGATCCACATACTGCTGGAGTCTAGCTTGTAGGATTTTAAGCATAATTTTACTAGCATGTGAAATGAGTGCAATGGTGCGATAGTTTGAACATTCTTTGGCACTGCCTTTCTTTTTTTTTTTTTATTGAAAAGTTTTAAAATACAATTTTCCTTTAAAAAACCCCCCTTCCCCCTCCCTCCTCCCCCCCTACCTCCCCTCCTCCCCCCTCCCTCCTCCCCCCCCTACCTCCCCCCCTCCCCCCCCTACTTCCCAGAGCTGAATACAAGGTATATATATATAAAAAAAAGCAAACCTAAGCAACCATATACTAACAACTATAAATTCTAAAATCCATCACTCTCTAGCTTATATAGGATAAAACAAACCTTAACAGTATTAAATATATATATAAAAAAAAACTAGAATAAGAAAAGGACACTCTCTAGCTTATATAGAATGGAACAAACCTTAATAGTATTAAACATATATTAAAGACAAAAAAAAAGGAAAAAGAAAAAAAAAAACCCTTCTCAACCCTATACTTATCCTAAATAAACTCCATCCATTTTATCCATTCCATGATATAACATTCTTACAAATAATTTTCCAAATTAACCAAGGATCCCAAATCAAAAAAACTTTAAAGTCAACTCTTCTGTAATCGACCGTTCCTCTTCCAGTACCACATCTATAATTATTCCAAACACAACAAAAAAGAAAAAAGAAAAAAAAAAGATTGCAAACAAAACTTGAACTTTAATCCAAAAAAGCTCAGCCTTTCCACAAAACCACCAAATATAAAAATATATTGCGTCTACACCCAAATCTTTTCCCCCCTCCCCTACTTGACTACTTGACTATATCGTAAAAGTTCCAAAGACTTCTGCGATTCCTGCTACTTTCTCTTCTTAGATCGTTTTGCAGCAGCACGCGTCACCCTCTGTTTTATAGATTCATCCGACGAGGTTATATCTTGATCTCCTCCAACACCGTTGTCTTCTATCTGACCATCTTCGGCCTCTTGATGCACTCCTTCTCCAGATCCCTTTCCAGCTTCCAAAAGTGTTAATGGCGTTGCATTTAAAACATTATTGTAGAAATCACGCGCTTGCATCACAGTAACCAAACGGTACTTTTTACCTTTGTGCGTCACCATCAACCCCACTGGGATCTCCCATCTGAACCTTATATCTCGCTGCTTGAGCTCTTGCACAAGAAATGTAAAATCCTTCCTTCTCCTTAGAATCTTTGGAGGAATTTCTTTTAAGACCAAAACTTCTTGATTAGCAATCATAACTTTAGTATCATAAGCAGCTTGTATAACTTCATCTCTAGTTTCCCTTTTTGCAAAATATACCACCACATCTCTAGGCAACTTCCTCTGTCTGGCAATCCATGAATTCACACGAAACACTTTGTCCATGCCTCCTTTTATTTCAGATGCTGGCTGTTTCAACACTATTTCAAAAGCCTCAGAAACCAGCTGCTTTAGATCTTCCTTAGTATTCTCCTTTAAGCCTCTAATTCTAATGGCAAACTGCATCTGGAAATATTGAGCAAGACACAGTTCCTTTTCCATTTTATTTTCATTCTCCAATACTTTTGCTTCTAATATAGCATTCTTTTGAGTCAAGTCTTCTAGCTTTTCCTCCAATTCTTCCACACACCGAGCCACTTTACACACTGAAGTCAAGATGTCTACCCTCATTGCTTTGAGCTTCTGTTCCATCCTCTCCTCCATTCTCTCCTCCAATTTCTCCAATTTCTCCTCCATCTGTGCAAATCTAATATTAATTGATTCCAAAATTACCTGGGTATGTTTTTCAAGAGCATCTTGTAAGTCCTTTGATGTCAATACATCAGGAGGATGCAGCGCCTGCAATAATGATTGTTGCACGGGAGAAGTTCCAGCACTCCGAAGAGTTTTAGGGGGTGGTTTAGCCGCCATCTTTTACCAAATATGACGCACTTTCACTTCAGATTTGTAATCCAAAAAAGTCCATCAAGCTGGAGAGTAAAACATAGTAATCCTCTTTACCATTTCCTCTTGTATCGCTCTGCCTGCTCCTTTAAATCATAGTCATTCCTTCAGGCAGGGGTGGTCGCAGACGGCTGGCTCTGCTCCAAGAAGTCAGGAGCAGAGGCGACGGCCAGCTGGGAGCAACCCAGGCTACGGGGGAGTTCAATCCTTCAGCCGCCCAAGCCATAAGCTCAGGCGGCCCTGGAGAACTCTACCCCTACCTGGGAGCTCGCCCCCTCCTCTTCTCCCGAGGAGGGGGCTTCGGATTCGCCCGAACAGCTGATCGGCGCTGTTTCGGGCGAAAAAACAACAGCTGAGCCGCGGGCAGCCCGGGAAGGCTCCCTTCGTCGCCGCGGAGCCACCGGAAGTCCTTTGGCACTGCCTTTCTTTGGAATTGGAATGTAAACTGATCTTTTCCAATCCTGTGGCCACTGTTGAGTTTTCCGAATTTTCTGGCAAATTGAGTGTAGCACTTTTACTGCATCGTCTTTTAAGATTTTGAATAGCTCAGCTGGAATACTGTCACCTCCACTAGCTTTGTTGTTGCTAAGTTTTTCTAAGGCCCACTTCACTTCACATTCTAGGATGTCTGGCTCGAGGTCAGTGACCACCTCATCGTGGTTATCAGGGACGCTAAGCTCATTCTTGTATATTTCTTCTGTGTAATTTTGCCACCTCTTCTTAATCTCTTCTGCCTCTGTTAGGTCCCTGCCATTTTGGTCTTTTATCATGCCCATTTTTGCATGAAACGTTCCCTTCATCTCTCCAATTTTCTTGAAGAGATCTCTGGTCCTCCCTATTCTATTGTTTTCTTCTATTTCTTTGCACTGTTCATTTAAGAAGGCATTCTTATCTCTTCTAGCTATTCTCTGGAATTCTGCATTCAATTGGGCGTATCTTTCTTTTTCTCCCTTACCTTTCGCTTCCCTCCTTTCCTCAGCTACTGTATTTGCAAAGCTTCCTCAGACAGCCATTTTGCTTTCTTGCATTTCTTTTTCTTTGGGATGGTTTTAGTTGCTACTTCTTGTACAATGTTGCGAACCTCCGTCCATAGTTCTTCAGGCACTCTGTCTATCAGATCTAATTCCTTAAATCTATTTGTCACCTCTACTATATATTCAACAGGGATATGATTTAATTCATACCTGAGCGGCCTAGTGCTTTTCCCTACTTTCTTCAGTTTAAGCCTAAATTTTGCAACGAGAAGCTCATGGTCTGAGCCACAGTCAGCTCCTGGTCTTGTTTTTACTGACTATATAGAGCTTCTCCATCTTTGGCTGCAGAGCACATAGTCAGTCTGATTTCTGTGTTGACCGTCTGGTGATGTCCATGTGTAGAGCCGTCTCTTGGATTGTTGGAAAAGAGTGTTTGCTATAACCATCGTATTCTCTTGAAAAAATTCTTTCAGCCTGTGCCCTGTTTCATTTTGTACTCCAAGGCCAAACTTGCCTGCTATTCCGGTTATCTTTTGGCTTCCTACTTAGTATAGCAGACCTCAAGTTACAGAGCTACATGGGTTCATTATCCAAATTCTACATTGGTAGTTCATGCAAACATAGTGATTTTTTTTTATTCTTCTGGCGTTGACCAAAGGTTCTTTGTGCTTGCCCTACAAATCTGGAATTGGAAACCGGAAATAAGATGTGCAGAAGATGTGAAAGCCATGCTTTCCTATTGTATCTATGCTAATATAAGTCCGATTTAAACAGATTATTATTAGGATAAGGTGCCAACATATTAAGAATTTCTTATTGTTTGTACAACACTTTGTATTACTGTAATACACTGCACTTTGTAATTTATTTTATTTTATTTTAATTCCATTTATATCCCGCCCTTCTCCGAAGACTCAGGGCGGCTTACAAGCTTAGCAGTAGCCTTGTATATGCCTGCTTATGCTGACTAGCTTAATTTTTTAGTGATATATGACATTGCACGAGACTATTATTTTTAAGGTACTTCATTTCTAGTGTAAACCTTTCTTCTTCTCTGTATTATTTCATTTTAACCATAGTAATAATATTTTTTCTTTTAGAATTAAAAGCATCAGTGTTTGATGACTGTAGAAAAGAAGAAGAATGGAAGGTAAGAAAACTTACTGAACTGGTTTATTTATGACTTGTATAGTATATTTTAAAAATCATTTGTTCAAGTCACATCTCAATGTGTAATGGAAAAAATTAGTGATAATTGGAAATGTTGCAGTTTTTGTAGGAATATAATAGGTTCATAGTTCTTTGGAGGAAGTCCTATGGTTATAACCACTAATCATCTACTTTATTGACCACTTATTATGGCATCTCCATCGAATCTCTAAGAATTACTCTATGCTTGGGATAGCTTGCTGGAACTCCTATTAGAACTGGGGCCGGAGCTCTACGGAGCAGTAGTGGGAACAGCAACATTGAGGTTGGCTGTAATGGTAGAATAGTATTACAGTTGAAATTGTAGAATAGCTTCTGGCGGGGGCTGCATCTGTTAGAGTGACATTAGAGAGGATCTTCTCCTTCATAGCAGCATGGACGTGATTTGTTCCTGTGACACCTGATGGGCAAGGTGGTTGGACTGTCCTGGTAGAACTGTGTTCCTTCACTGTGTTGCCAGTTGAGAATTGTTGCACGTTGGCGTGATGGGATCAGGAGTATCTGGTAGTCCTATGAAAATACCATCCAGTATCTTGTGACATGTCAGGGTGCTTAAAGGACAGTTACCTTCTTATTCTGTCAGTATCTCATTGTTCAGAAAGGAGAAGCAGTTATTTCATCTGTTCCAGTTCACAAGGGGAGCTGAAGAAGTTTGATCAGTCAACAGAAAAGATCTTGAATAGTACATAGTTGTGCTGAAGCTGGGCTATTCTGTCTCCTAGTGTATAAGGAAAAATTGGAAATTATTTCTGAGGGAACAGTATTTACCCCAACATACAACTCGTCCTAACCCCCACAGGCCTTTAGAAAGGTACTTAAGACCTGTCTCTTGAGATCAGGATGAATTGTATTCCAGTTGAAGAAGATTTCATTTCTGATTGCCGTTTTAATAAAATATGTATTAACTGATTAAGCTTTGCTCATCTTGTTTGTACACTGCCCAGAGTCACATGGTTTGAATTGGGTGTTCCTATAAATGCTATAATAAATAAACTGGTTTCGTTTCAAGAATATCTTAGTATTATGGGTAGTTCTTATTGAAGAACCACTTGTTTAATAGCATTCAAAGTTACAACGGTACTGAATGATGTGGACTTACGACAGGTCCTTATACTTATTTATTTATTTAATCCCATTTATATCCCGCCCTTCTCCGAAGACTCAGGGCAGCTTACAATCTAAGCACAAATCAATGTGCTTAGCAGTAGCCTTCATTCTATGTATATGCCTGCTTATTAGGGCTTTCGGGGGGGCCCCAAGCGGCATTATTACAAAGTCAGCTTATTGCCCCCAACAATCTGGGTCCTCATTTTACCTACCTTGGAAGGATGGAAGGCTTATGACCATCTTAATGTCCCTGCATCATGTGATTATTATGCGTGACTTTGACTGTGGGCTTCTGACAAGTAAAGTCAATTGGGAAGCCAGCAAGAAGTTACAAATGGCAACCACATGACTGGGGGACACTGTGACTGCACAGAATTTATCTAACAGTGGCAACTGGGATTGATGCAGCTACCATCATAAGTTGTCATAGTCACATGAGGTCATACTTTACAACTGTACATTAATGACAGAATTGCCAGTCTCCATTACCATTGTTAAGTGAGAACTATCTGTAGTTAGTCACAGAAATCTTCATTTTGGAATCATAAGAGACTAGATATTTGTGTTGAGTATTTTTAATATTTCTCTGTACAGGTGGTCTTTGACTTGTGATCAGTCATTTAATGACCCCAGTCACAAAAGCTTCAGAACAGGTGCATTTCTATCTGTGTTCTGTTCCAGCCTACTACCGGCCCTGCAGAAAAGGCAGGGACAACCCCTTTACAAAAGGCAAAAGGCTGGAAGTAAGCCCGCCAAATTTATTTACACAAAACAGATCCAAAACAGAGCAAACTGAGCAAAACAAAACACGAACCACTAAAACAGGAGCTATTCAAACGGTTGCCTTCAGCAAACCAGCCCTCCCACACATTCCCCTTTTAAACAGTTCAAGGCGTGGCTTCTCTCTGCCTCCTTCCGAGGTGCCCCATTGCCCTCCTCTGTTTACTCCTGATTGACTGCCTCCTGCGTCGGGCGTCCTTGAACAGGGCCAGCTGTGGGTCATCTTCATCCACGCTGTCAGGCTCGCACAGCTGGGTCTGCGTAGTAACCAGATGGGAGGGGCCTGGCTGAGAGCTCTGCGAAGCCTCAGAACTGTCCTCTGCAGGCTCTCCAAACCCCTCCTCCTCCTCCTCCTCCTCCTCTGAATCGTCCGACCCAACTGCCGAACCCACAGGCTGACCCTGAATCACAACAATCTGTCATAAAATATCACGTCATTTTCCCCCCTCCCCCGCCCCTGGTCACATAACTGCATTTGCGGTGTTTGGCAACCTATTTGTATTGACAACCACTTACCAAGTGCCTGTGATCATGTGATTGCCATTTGCAATATTCTCTGCTGGCTTCCACAGAAAGTCAATTGGAAAACCATTAGAGAAGGTTACGGACAGAGTAACGTTGGATCTGAGGTCCATTTCTCCCAGTGTGCTGAGGGACTTCCTCTCCCTTCCTCTTTCAGGGAGGAATCTTCCTATGAACTAAAAGAACAGACCTCAGATCTGGTGAAAACGTTGAATGCTAGGGAAGGCCAACGTTCTGAGCCTTTCAAAATGTTGGCCTTCAGTAGCATTTTTCCCTTAGAATGCTGACATTTGTTAACTTTTTATCTTCCCCTCCAAAGGGGAAAACACTAATGAAGGCCAACATTAATGTTAGTCTTCCTTTCTTGGTGTCCTACTTAGAGGAATTGACCTCAGATCTGGTGCAAATACTAACAAATGCCATCATTCTTATAACTGTTCTCCCCGCTTTGCCCGAAGACCAAGATTCTAGGCTCAGTTGTGGTTATAAATGGAGGGCTATCTATAATTCAAGGCAAAAAAAATGTGAATAGATTATTCAGTATAGCAGCTGTTGAATTATTGAAGTGAGATACTTCTACATAGATATCTGAAGGGAAGTCCAGATGCTTAATTTGGAAGAGTGTCAATTCTTTTATAGGAAGTGAAGTAAACAAAGATGTTATAGTTATTATAGATACCAATGCCAAACAAGTACAACATAATTCAATTTATTGTATGGCAAACAGTGTATTTATTTTGTAAATTAAAACATTTTAACCGAACAAATGAAGTATACCTTTAAGACGTATACTCTTTTGAAACAGAACAGCTGGTTTGTACTTAAACAAATAGCTGGATAGCATGGTAAGCCAAATTCTGTCAACCCAGATTTTTTTTTTGTTCGCTACATGGAATATACAGATTTAATTTTATTCCTTCCATGGTAACAATAGATTTGTGCCTGGAGCCAATCATGGCATTGGTTTTTATTTTAAAAACTTTGAATCAGGATTTTTGATACATCACCCAGTCTCATACATGCATGGATCCAAGCATCTAAAATCTGTTTTACCATTGTGTAATATAAAATGAATTAAATTGCCATGGGACTGAGTCTCTGATTCAATGCCACAGTTGTGAAATTACATTTGGGAGACCTACATGATTCAACTGTACTTGAATTTATTACTTTTTCTTAAGTAACAGAAACTGAATTGGTGCATGTCTGAAGCAAACAGATTCATTAACTTGCTCTTTTGAGACATGAAGTTATATTTTTATAGTGTTTCTTTAATGCAGTCATGTTGCATGTACATTTATTTATTAAATTTATATGTTGCACATCTTGCTATCAAGCGGTTCTTCAAACACTGTAGATTATGCACTTGTAATTATGCACTTGTAATTATATACACTTTCAGAATTAAAGTTTGGTGACATTTTTGTCTGTCCACTATATATATAGTATATTTGCCCATGATATATGAGTGAAAAATGTAGTACTTGCAACTGAGTTGTAGGTAAGCTTGTGCTAATATTGATAGTAGATGTAATGAGCTGTGAGAATAGCCTTGAGGAATACGAAGAAGAGCCATCGCCAATGCAATGGTTAGACATTTACAATATTCTGGTATTGTAATCCTGTAATAAACATATTTTTTAAATATTTATGACTTTGGTGTCCAAATGATCTCAAGCTGAAAGAATTAACAGTATATTACCAAAGTAGTTTGAAGTCTAAGATGGTATCCAATTGTCTGAATTACTGATTTGATTTTTTTTTATGAAGATAATTCTTCTAGATGACTTTACTACTAAGCTTCTGTCGTCATGTGGTAAAATGACAGACCTACTTGCGGAAGGGATAACTGGTAAGTACTTGCTAAGCAGAATTAATCATCTTGGCATAGGTTTGCCAGTTAATACATTTGCAAAATAAAAACTGTATTGATGTTTTTTAAATAATTGTATTAAGAATTACAAATAGAAAGAATAAAAGCTAATACAAACTAGAAAAAATATAAAAGAAAGGAAACAATTATTAAAAAAGAGAAGTGCAAAAAGAAAGGAAAAACATAAATAATGTCACTCTTTATACCAACAAATAAAACAATTTTAATGGCTCTAAATTCAACATCAACTCTTTTCATCATATCTCATAACAAAATAATCCCAAAATCTTGCCATTCCTTTTTTATCAGCAAAAATCTAGTAAAATATATACCTAATTGGATATTTTAACCTTGATTGTATAAGCCAAACTTTTATTCCTTCCCTGAATTTTTAAGAACCTTAATTTTAACTTTTTCAGTTAGTCTCACAGCTTGTTTTTGGTTTATCTTTTTTAAAGCCAAAAATCTTTGAAAATTTTATTACACTTCTTAGTTTATGCAATAAGAAAAGCTTGTCCTCTCCCCATTTTTTTTGTCTCTCCTCATAAAATTCTGCAAGATCTTAACTGAACTCTTTTGTAGATATAGTTGGGAAAAGTTATCCAAATCACTTTTTTAGTTTAATAGTTGTATATTTCCTTTAGGGAGTAAAACATCTGTCAGTTTTGTTTCTGTATCTGGTACCTTTCTCCATATCCTTTTCATTGGTTGATATATTTAAGTCCACCTTCAAATTAATTTCAAAATTAACTGTTGTAGCTTGTTGTTCTGTAATTTCATTGGCACATGTGCTGTCTATCATATCAAGTAATTTTGCAGACCAGTATTCAAAAATATCTTAAGGATTTTTGCTCTATTTTTAATTTCTTTGTAAACTACAAATTTATTACTCTCTAACTCTCTGATGTCAAATCTTCAAGGTTTTCCATTATCATATTTCTTCTTTAAAAAACTCAAATAATCTCCAATTAGGAGTGATTCTTCTAATAAATTTGAAACAATGTTTCCAAATCCATCTTAATCTGTTGTTAACTTTTCAAGGTCCATATTCTAAGTATCCTTGCTAGGTAATCAAAAAATAATATTCTCCTAGAGTTTTTAAAATCATATTTAAACCATATTTCTTCAAGAAGACAACTCACCCGATGAATACAGTGAGCCCTTGTCAATTTGAAAGGCCTTGATTTTTTAAGTATAGTAAAAAAAAATCCAAAAAGTATTAAGAAATGAAGCTGAATCGAGCTTTGGGTCTTTAAAAAGGTGAGTTGCAATATAGGATTGATGGAATCCTCAGCTCTCAGCCATTCAATTCATAAACCAGCTGCAAAATAACAGCCCCTGCAGTCTACTCAAAAAGACCTGCTATATGGAGCCACATAAATTATTTCAATGATTTTTTCCTTTCTCCGGAGAGGTTTCACCAATCCAGCATGCAGCTTCAATTCTTTGTGTGTGTGTGTGTAAAATCTAACAGCTTGTACTTTAGTACATCTTGTATATTATTAGTCCAATACATATGTTACTATTTTAAATTTTGCATGCAAGTGTACTTAGTGTAACTCTCATAATATCTTATTTTGTAGCTGTGGAGAATGTTTACAAAAACCGTGAGCCGGTCCCTCACCTGAAAGCTATTTATCTTATTACACCTACAACAAAGGTTAGTTTCCAAAAGAATAATTCTTCAAGGTTCTTTCTTTTTTAAGGCAAGCCAGAAAAAAGCACAAGAAACTTGTGGGCAGTTAATTTATTATTGTTATTTTTTGTAATGCAAGGGGAGAGGGTAGTAAACATAGTTCTGGTCAAAGCATATCACAGAGCTTGGTAGCTATTCCCAAGATCTGTCACTTGACTCAAGTCCCATATACTTTCTATGGAGGGGAATTCTCAGCAGTAACTGGAGATGTCTAGGTTGGATGGACAAGCTTAAAAAAGCATGTCTGATGTTACTAGTACTTTGCCATATAAGTCTGTTCTCCTTTATGTAGGAAACATGACATTACATGATGATCATATAGTTATGTACTTGCTGAAAATGGTCATTCATGGCTTAATTTCCAGTTTAAGGTCTGTTCAAAGCTACTCCTTTCTCACCAATGTGATTAGATTCAGAGTTTGATAAATCGTTTATTATAGGAGTTCTGTCTTTTTTAATTTTCTTTTTGCATCTCTTACATCAGTTTTTTTTTGCTGTAGAGTCATAGACATTACTTCTTTAAAACCTTGCATCAAGTATATAGTTTTCTAATTCTCATCATGTGCTGATGACATAAAATAACATGATAATGCAATGAAGGAGGGAATTGACAGAATTTAGGGACATATTTTTGTATTTGTTGATGTACTATTTGTGAAAGATGTCTGATTTCAATCCCATGCTAAATTCTACACATAATGCTAAATTTTCAGCTATGCCTCCCAACAACTCTCATCGTTGCCTCTGCTGATTGAAACCTTTGGATGATAGTTCAGTAACATCTGGAGGGTCAGTGTTTCATCCCTCCCAATGTTAAAACATAATTCAATACAAGTAGTCCTCAATTTACAAAAGTGATTAATCCCAGAATTATAAATGTAAGTCATGCCAGTTGCTAAGTCATCATGTGACCAGTTTGATTTTATGATATTTTTTCAATGGTCATTAAACGAATCACCATGGTTGTTAAGCAAACACCAGGGTCGTTTAAGCAAATCCATTTTCTGCAGTGGGAGTTTTTTGCTGGAAGCCAGAAACATTGGTTTCTGGAAAAAAAACACCATTGTGAATTGCTGTCACATAACCATAGAATGCTGCAAACAGCTGTAAATGCAGTTTAAGGGTAAAGGTTTCCTCTGTCCAGTCGTTGCAACTCTAGGGGGCAGTTCTCAACTCCATTTCTTAGCCAAGGGAGCCAGCTTTATTCAAAGACATTTCCGTGGTCATGTGGCCAGCATGGCTATATGCCGAGATGCATGGAACACTGTTATCTTTCCTCGGAAGTAATGCTATTTATTTACTCGCATTTGCATGCTTTTGAACTGCTAGGTGGGCAGGACGCAGTTTACATACTTCTTTCTCCTTGCATGGCATGAACTAAAAGAAGGCTTCATTTCTCCATTTTTAATTAACTAGAGCAGGTGTGTCCAACTGTCTGCCCACCCCATTTTTAATTAACTAGAGCAGGTGTGTAAAACTGTCGGCCCATGCATCATGGCCAAACCGCCCTCACCCCATTGCCGGCAATGGAAAGAGTCGCCATACATTGCGACACGTCACGTGACGTTGTGAATTTGATAACCCCTGAACTAGAGTTATTAACAGCATCCAAACTTAGTCCTATGATTAATTTACATTGAGTTGTATTAACACAGCTACAATGTTACCACAGCTTGCTTGTACAAGTACTAGTTGTAAATGTGTTGTCTTTCCCCCTTTTATGTATGCTGGTTTTCCATTTAAATGTTATATCATCCATTGCAAAACATTAAATGTATGCTGTTTTTTCCATTCAAATAATAAAATGAATAATAAATTTATAAATGCATTTCTTTGTTTGCCAGAATTTTTGTGCTCCTTTTTTCCCCATCTTCATCCTTACCTTGAAACTCCTTTGCATAAGGAATAACTTGGATGTTCATATCAACTACCTAACTAACTAGTAGAAAAGATGGGTTAGAAGTACATAATTTACTAAAAGTTTTTGCAGATTTGTTCTAAGAGCAAGCAAACAAAAATATTTTTTTCTTCATGATTCAGTCTGTAGATGGGCTTATAAATGACTTTGCAAGTAAATCATCCAGCAAGTACAAAGCAGCATATGTCTACTTCACTGATTGTAAGTATTTACAGATTGAGAAAATAACTGATCTTCAATTATAGCTGTTGGTGTAGACAAGGCAATGGCATTTTAATATTAAAATTGAGTGGGGAGTGATTAAAATAAGGAGAATTTAACTGTTTGTAGACTGCCAGGGCAGTACCTAGATTATTGGAACTTCATATGACACTGAAGAAATTTGTTTTCAGATTTGCTTTATTTTATTGGGAAAATCTAAAAGCTGCTAGCATGAGTTTGTATGTTAGCTTGGAATTATAGTGCTATGCAGAAGAATTTACTCTTATTTCCTGCAGATGTCTGCTGACTTGGTTAGCTATTTTGATGGAATTCTCTAATGTATAAACAATATTGGCCACATTCTGCTATGATTATGATGTGAAATTCCCTGATATTCCAGTATGAAAATAATTGATTAAATTTTTTAGTCTGCAATTTGGCCTGTTTTTATGTTTAAACTACAGGTAGTCCTTCACTTAGGACCACAAGTGAGCCCGAAATTTTGCTTATAAATCATAAGTCAGGTCACCACATGACTGGAGTTGATTTTACAGCCATTTTTAGAACAATCATTAAATGTAGTCATTAAGGAAATCATGTAGGCATAAGTTGAAATCTAGCATATTGAATGGGTGTTTTTTGCAAGAAAATGACCGAAAATGTCGCAAAACATGATCAGATGACCAAAGTACACTGCAACCAGTCATAAATACGAGTTAGTTGCTAAGTGCCCAAATGCAATCACATATTTCAAGAGTGGTATAATGGTTGTAACTTCGACGATAGGTTGTAAATAACTTGTTCTAAGTCCATGATTTCACTCATTAAGCGACTTTTTGTAAATCAAGGACTATTTGTAGCTTGCAACTATGTATGAAATATTTTACATAAACTCAAACTAACAATGGAAAAATGCAAGATATTTTCAAGAGATATTTGAGTATTTTCAACTTACAGGGTGAGGCTTGTAAAGTCATTTTGTGTAGTCCTGCATTTTACTTGTTGCAGAAAAAAAATCTGAGAACATGTAACGTATTTCCTCTTTTAGTTTGTGATGACAAACTTTTCAATAAAATGAAATCATCTTGTTCAAAAGCTATCAGAAGATGCAAAGAAATTAATATTAACTTCATCCCTAATGAATCTCAGGTAAACTTAATATTGTAATTCTTTATTTTATCTTTAAATATTATATCATCCACTGCAAAACATTAAATGTAACTAAATTAATTGCTTTGAGGTGAGACTATATCTTTACAAGACTAGAATAAGTTCTACAAAAAAGAAAGTAATGTAACATTATGAAAAGTATATGAAGCTACTAAAATCACATTTTTAGATCTATTTTTCTTCATAAAAAATAAACACATTTTAGAATTGTTCAAAACTAATTATATGTCTAAATATAATAAATGGTTTTTTATGTTCTTTTTATTAAGATCACAAGGAGGAAGCATTGTATAGACATTTTCTCTCTTCCCTGGCCCGCTCCCAATTTTTCATTAGCGGAAAAAAATGGATAATTAGGGATTGGTATATATATTTACATAGTGGTAGAAACAGTTATTTCACTGAGCTTATTTTCAAGGTCAGCTGTATCATATTGCAGCCTTAACATGCATTTTGTTTATCATAAAACCTTACAGAGTTTTTATGCCTCTTATGTTTTTTTTAAACACTTGAACTGCAAGAGTGGTTCTTACTTGGCATATGTATTTTTTTAAATTTACTATTTGTCTATACTTATTCCAAAGAATTCAAAGTATTATATTGCTGTATTTGCCCACCTATTTTGTTCTCACAGCAATTTTTGAGTTGCAAGAGAGTGATTTACCTGCTATTAACTTGTGAGAGGTTTTCCAGTGAATGGAATTTTAAAATCCTGATTTTAGTATATGTTTCAACTACTAAACTCAAAATGCAATCAGAATGCCTTATTTCAATGCCCAGAGGCACTTAGAGTCTGGATTGGGAAGAACAAACTATGATTCAACCTTAAGAAGATTCAGTGGTTGTGGACTTTGAGACTGCAGGGCATCTTGGGCTCAAAGCTCTTGCTTGAGGAGGAGATGGCAAACATGGCCGGGAGAGTCTTGGCTCAGATTCACCTTTTGCATCACTTGCGCTCATTCTTGAATGAGAACGCTTAGCTCATGTTCATTCATGCTTTAATAACTTCCTAATCGCATTACTGTAGTGAACTCTACAGAAGGCTGCCCTTGAAAAGTGTTCAGAAACTCCACCTATTCAAAATGTAGGAGTGCATGCAGTCTTGGGTGCATCAAGTCTTACCCATGTGACCTCACTGCTGAAGTGATGGCTCCCAGTATGCTTATCAATTCAAGGTGCCGGTTATGACCTTTACAGTCCTGGATGGCATGGGGCCAGATTACTTGTCTGTCTCCAGTGGTCTTAGCTGTCATGTCAGATCTAAAAGGTAGCCACACTCTGGCTCTTTCTCTGAAATAGTCATCTAATGGGCCCCAGAAAATGTGCTTCCTTTGTCACAGTGCCTTTCTCCATGAAATCTATATAGTCCTGATCCTATTGGCTTTCCATAAGACCTGGCTTTTTCCCCTCAGGTACCAGTATATTGGTAGACCGTAAGATGTATATTTTGGCATTGTGAGTTCTTATTAGTTTGGGACCATTTGTCAGCCACGTAGACTTTTCTTAGAAGTATCCGTAATAGAGGCTACATTAGTTTATCTTGCTCCTGTACCTTTGACCTATATTTTTCCTATACATCTGACTTATATTTTTCCCTGTATATTTGACATATATTTCTCCTGTATGTTTGACATATATTTCTCGTGATACTTTTGACACCGTATAGACATAACAGGGTATAAACAAAACTGTTTCTTCACCTAGGTATTTACTCTTGATGTCCCAAATGCATTCTACCGCTGTTATAGTCCCAACATAGAGAAAACAAATGATAATGTAATGGAGCAAATTGCTGAGCAAATTGTTACCTTATGTGCTACTCTAGAAGAAAATCCAGGGGTCAGATATAAAGGGTAAGCCTGGAAACACTGTTTTTATACCATTGTGGGTTTATTGAGGGTTATATTAGCTTAATAGAAATGGAATTCCATGCCTAAGCAATTTGGAAGTTAAGTATATAATTCTGGAATGTGAAAAGGGATCTTAAATTTGTTTATGTATTTGTTACACTTCCATGCCACTGCTATCGAAATCCATTGAATGTGCAGGAGAGTGAGTTCTGTTGTCAAGTTATGGTGTAAGTCAGGGGTAGGCAACCTTGGCTCTTTTATGACTCGTGGACTTCAACTCCCAGAATTCCTGAGCCAGCATGGCTCAGCTTGGAAACCTTTCCCTTTCCCCTCAGCATGGCTGGCTCAGGAATTCTGGGAGTTGAAGTCCACGAGTCATAAAAGAGCCAAGGTTGCCTAGCCCTGGTGTAAATTAAAGGCTTTTTTTTTGTCTGTCAGGAAATACAGGACTAGTTAGGGACAGAGAGTGTTTTGTACCAAAAGCAGAATTTTGGGTGGGATTGTTAATTCAGAATTTCAGATTTCCTAGTGGCACCTTATCACTTCTTGACATTTTTCGTTTTTCCAAGTTGTGAAGTTTAGTCTAGAAAAATGTGCCAGCAGTAAACAGCCACAGATAAATAGCAGAGGAGTTGATATTTACTAGTAGTTCTCAACTTGCGACCGCTTGTTCAGTGACCATTCAAAATTATGATAGCACTGGACTTCCGGTGGCGACGCAACGCTGAAAGACAGCCATTTTTGGGCTGCCCGCTCCGCAGCTGTGTTTTTCCATCGTAAACAGCGTCGATCAGCTGTTTAGATGGATTTGAAGCCCCCTCCTCAGGAGAAGAGGAGGGGGTGAGGCCCCAGGTAGGGGTTGAGCTCTCCGGGCCGCCTGAGCTGAGAGCTTGGGCGGCTGAAGGATGAGCCCCCCCGAAGCCTGGGTTGCTCCGAGCTGCGCAGTGCCTCTGCTCTGGGATTTTTGGAGCAGAGCCAGGCGTTAGCAACCACCCCTGCCAAAAGGAAATACTTTTGATTATCAAGATGCAGGCAGAGCGGTACAGGAGGTCAAGGTGAAGTGGACTCTTTATTTTTACTCTCTAGCTCAATGGATTTTATAGCTTTAAAGTGAAAGTGCGTAATAAGTGAAAGTGGGGGAAGATGGCAGCTAAAACTTCTAAAGCTCTTCGGAATGCGGGGTCTTCCCTGGTGCAAGAGACCTCATTGCAAGCTTTGCTTCCTCCTGCATCTCCCCCGGTATTGACGCTTAAGGATTTACAAGACGCTCTTGGAAAGCATGCACAATTGATGTCTGATATGATGGATGAAAAGTTGAAAAAGCTGGAGGAGAAAATGGAGGAGAAAATGGAGAAATTGGAGAAGAAGATGGAAGAGAAGCTGAGAGCAATGAGGGTGGACATCTTGTCTATGGTTGAATCCGTAGCTGAATGTGTGCTACAGCTGGATATAAAAGTGGAGGACCTCAGTCAAAAGAACTCTATATTAGAAGCAAAGGTATTAGAAAATGAAAATATAAGGGATAAAATGGACGAAGAATTGAGCCTTGTTCAGTATAATCAGATGCAGTATGCTATTAGAATTAGGGGTTTAAAGGAGAATGGTAAAGAAGATTTAAAGCAGCTGATTTCTGAGGCTCTGGAAGGGGTACTGGGCCAGTCAGCATCTGAAATTGAGGGAAATATGGACAAAGTTTTTCGTGTAAATTCATGGATTGCAAGACAGAGGAAGTTACCCAGAGATGTGGTGGTCTATTTTACAAAGAGAGTAATTAGAGATGAAGTCATTCAAGCTGCTTATGATACTAATTTGGTAGTGGCTGAGCAAGAAGTTTTGGTTTTAAAAGAGATCCCTCCGAAGATCCTAAGGAGAAGGAAAGATTTTGCATTTCTAGTACAGGAACTTAAGAAACGTGATATTAAGTTTAGATGGGAGATTCCAGTTGGATTGGTGGCGACGCACGAAGGTAAAAGACATCGTTTGGTTACTGTGGCTCAGGCACGTGATTTTTATAGTAATGTGTTAAAAGCAACCCCCCTATCATTTTTGGAAGCTGCAAAAGGATACGGTGTGGGAAAGCTTCAAGATGTTGCAGATAGACAGACAGAGGACAATGGTGTTGGAGGGGATCAAGTCACAGTCTCATCGGTTGCTGCAGGAGGCCAGAAGATGACGTGTGCCGCCCTAAGAAGAGCGAGACGAGAGCAAGAGCAAGACCAGCAGAAAGTTATGGAATCTTCAAAGTGTGCTTACAGTGAAGATGTAGGAGGAGAGCGGTCTAAAGAAGTTTTGGGGGTCATGACAGAGGTGCTCCAAAAGTTTTGGGGCGTTAAGATTGCTGATTAAATTTTTAGATTAGAATGTCAATGGAGTAAAATTATTATAGAGGAGAAAGAAAGTTTTTTTTTAAATATTTTACACAATTTAAGATTGATGTTATTTGCTTGCTAGAAAAGTATATTAGGGTTATGGACTTAAAGTATGTGTTGAACTAAGAGTGGGTATGTAAGCTCCTAATTAACAACAAGTTGTCTTAGAGATTGCCTAAATCTTTTTTTATATACTCTTTTTATTTGAACTTTTATTTGAACTTAAGGATGATTTGGAACTGCGAGACATTTGGCGTGATACATGCAAGAACTATTTTTGATCATAGTTTAGTTTGGTTGGAGATTATTAAGATTAACAGAGATAGGCGCTTTTGGCGCGTAACTGAGAATTTGTTTGGAAATTAGAGAAAGGTGGGAGAATGCAAATAGCAGGTGAAAGTTTTTTTTTCTTTTCTTTTTTTTTTGAAATTAATATGAATAAGGACTGGGATTAAGAAAATTTATTTTGAGTAAAGCTCTTTTTCTGTTTTCCTCTTTTTCTTTTCTACTTTATTTGTAATATTAATATTGTTTGTACTCATTTTATATGAGCTAGAGAGAGATAGAATTTATAGTTTATTGTTGATAACATAGGGGTGTTTATGTTTGTTTTTCGATTTTATGCCCTGTATTTAGCTCTGGGAAGTCGGGGGGGGGAGGAGGGAGTGGGGGAGAGGGATAGGGAGGGTTGGATAGGGGTGGGGGAGGGGGGATTAAAGTCAAAATGTATTGTAAAACTTGTTAAATAAAAAAAAAATATGATAGCACTGAACAAGGGAGTTATGACCCCAGCCTGAAGTTACAGCCATTGCAGCACTTGCATGGTCATGTGATCAAAATTCAGGCACTTGGCAGTGCGCCTGCCCTTGTGACTGCAGGGGCGCCTGCAACCTCTCCATGCTTATCTGCCTCCCATCTAAGCCATCCTGCACAGTGGTATTAAGCAGTATCCACAGCTCCAATTGTCCCTGCTGCCCAGTTGACCTTCACCACCTCAAGCCATTCTCCCAGCCGGTGACCCTTTCCCTCTGCAAGGGAGAGTTCCTTTCCCTCTGCAGACAGGCTTCCTTTTCACTTTGCACCAGGCATTTTCTTACCTTTTGCCAGTAGACATCCCTTTCTTCTGCAAGCCATTAGAAACCTTTTGATCTTCCCCGGGTTTTGCAAAAATGGGATGGGTGGCTTGGAGAACCACCTGAGGCCTTGTCTTGTGTTGCATGAAAAGTCTCATCCCCCATTTTGCATGTGCTCCTTTACTTCTGCACATTGTGAGGGCTTACAGATAAAATGGGATGCTTCCTAGCAGAAGGTCAGTAAACCCTCCTACAGGTGGAAAGAAAAGCTTGCTTGAAGAACAGCTCAAGGCAGTGGAGGTCAGCTGAAATTGCCACCTCTAGCGCTACTCTGTAGAGTGGCCAAAATAACATAGATGGGGGGGAGGGAGTGCTCCTTGCTTGGGACTGTTTCCACTTGACAACCCAGGAGATAGCTTGCAAATCATAATTGGGCATGCTGGGATTGCAGTTATTGAACAAGGCAGCCATGGTGTGCCTCACTACAGTGATTTACGACCGTAATTCCAGGCTCAATTGTGTTCATAAGAAGGGCTACCTGTAGTTTTCCCCAACTGTTACCTTTCAGATAAAGTGGTACACACTTCCTAATTACACTTTAAATTCGAATAGGACTAATCTGTACAATCGTCTTTGGTTTAAAGCAATTTCCAGTGCATAATTATGTAGCATTTTGAATTTCTGCAGAGCAAATTCTAACAAGTGTGTGAATGCTCTTTCAGAGATTCATTAATGGCCTAATGTTGTTAAAGAGAAATACTTTCATTTTTTTTTTCTTTCAGTAAACCTTTGGATAATGCCAACAGGCTTGCCCAGCTAATCGAGAAAAAGCTTGAAAACTATTTTAAAATTGACGAGCGAGGTCAAGTAAAGGTAGAGTGAAAGCTCTGTTTTCTCTGAAGCAATAATAAACAGCTTCTTTCAAATCTTTTGGAAGTATAGCTGCGGACGAAAAAATGCTATTACCGTAGCAGTTTTTATTGAATGGTTTTGCAATATACTCTTAGAAAAGAGTTTTTGCTTTTTTATCAATGGAATATGAAATTGTACTCATGGCTAATAAGCTGCAAAAAGAAAAACAAAAGCAACCAGTGGAAAAGAAAAAAAAAACATAATTGCACTGTTAAGACCATGTAATTTCTGTATATTACTGCAGTTTCAATAAAAAATTGACTAGGGGATAGCACTATGCTTTCACTGAAAGAACACACAAGTGTTCTTCACAAAGAATGGAATGGAGAATCAAATCCTCTTCTCTTTGAATATTATTTTCATTAATACATTGTGGATGGTAAAGGAACATTTTGGTTTTGCTATATCATGTCTTCCTAACATTAGTTTCCATTGCTTTCATTTCTAGAGTCTGCTTTCTCTTTCCTTGGGACAGCTATATAGGAAAGAGGTTAATAGTTTTAGAGACAATTATACATTAAATTTTAATCAGCTTTCTGTTCCTCTTTTTTCTTATTGCCAAAAAGTTATGTCAGGATTTCTTTCTTTCTTTTTTAGGGCAAAACTAATTCCCAGCTGTTAATAATTGATCGTGGCTTTGACTCTGTGTCTACTGTGCTTCATGAGCTCACTTTTCAGGCAATGGCTTATGATCTGCTACCAATTGAAAATGATACATACAAGCAAGTACAATTTTGTTTTGATCTTTATATACTAATGATAGATTTATAGCTTCAAACTGCAATAGCTTAAAGATGCATAAGTAAACATACAATTTTATATTCAAACTCTCTTTGTCTCCCTTTATTGTCTGAATAATATCCCAAGAAGTAAAATGCTTTGTAGTGCATTCTGACTTTTTTTTGTCTTTCAAAAAGAGGAGCTGCGGAGATACTGGCATGCTAGATAGGGTTACAAAATCCCCAGTCCTGTGGAAACTTCACAGTTCTCTCATTTAAAGAGCCACAAACCTATGGTTGGTTGTGCACTGGAGGCAACAGAAAATCTTCTGCCTATATCGTGAGAGAATGTTGTGTGAACAATCTGCCACAATCTGAGCGTCTAAATCCTGCTGAGGTTAAGGTTAAGCCTTAGAATAGTCAGCTCCCTTAAAGCAGACAGTTTGAGTCATATGGAAAACATTGAAACAAGGAAAGATGCCAACAAAGGAAAACCATTGTTCTTTAGAAGTCCATTGTTACCTTCTCAAGTTTGCCAAAAACCATCCAGCAGTCTATATTTTATGAACAGATGAGACAAAGTGGCATCCTGGGCTTTAAAGTGAATGTTATGTTTGAAAAATACAAGATACTGTATTCTAACAAAATAACTACATCACAAATATGAAGCATGGTAGAGGGAGTATCATAGTTTGAGGCTGTTTTACCGTCTTAGAATGTAGTTGTCTCCTAATCATTGAGGATATAGTGCAGGCATGTCAAACTGCGAGCCAGATGCATCATATTAAAACCGCGCCTACCCCATTGCCCCCTTTTTTCTTCAGTTCACCTCCAGCTCCGAGCTGCTTCTAGAAGCGCCAATCAGCTGGAGCCCTGCCGGCTCCTGGCGCTTCTGCCGAGCCCAGACAGTCCTGCAGCTGCAGCTCCTCTCCCTCAGGCTTGAGTCACTTTGGCTCATTCCCGTCCCCTGCTACACTTGGCTAGCAGTCACGTACCACCTGCCACATGGCAAAGTACCACAGGTGGTACACATACCACCGGTTGAAAAGCCCTGCAGTAAAGTACACTATTTTGTATTGTTTGTTTAACCAGGATCTCATTAGAAAATTAAACAAAACTCAGATCACATCGTAGGTCACAGTATTACCATTATATTATAGATATTATATCTATATATAATAGATACTTCTAAAGAGTTTTTCTCATCATATCGTTAAGCATGCGGGATTTATTTCTGAGTGTGTGTGTCTGTATGTATATGTATATGTGTGTGTATATATATATATATATATATATAGAGAGAGAGAGAGAGAGAGAGATGTAAATAGAACATCTCAGTTTCTTACTGTCTTCTGAGTAAATATATATATATATTTACGCAATATATATATATATTTATGCAATATATATATATATTTACGCTATATGTATATATATTTACGCTATATGTATATATATATATATATATATATATATATATATATATATATATATATATATACATATACACACACATACATATACATACATATATATATATATATATATATATACACACACACATACATATACATACATATATATATATATATATATATTGCACGTGCCCTCTGTGGGCATGTGCGCCTAGTCCTAGTCCTAGGTCTTCGGCTGGGTTTTATAAAACCTTTTCGCTTTAGGCCTCCACCGCCGTGTACAAAAAAAAGGTTCAATCAATCAATTTCAACTTCTCGCGGGGAAAAATAGTTCTCGCAGTTTTGGAATTGATTGAACTTTTTAGTCCCACCCAGTCTGCCGTTACCACTGCAGCCACACCCACCCAATTGGCCACACCCACCCAGTACCCAGTGATACATAAGTGGGTTTTGGGTTGCAGTTTGGACACTCAGTCTCTAAAAGGTTCGCCATCACTGGTCTAGTGCATCCCAGCACCATAGGTTCCTCTATGTACTTCTGTGCATATTTTCATTTTAGGCAAAAATAGCCTATGTAGTATTCCTTGGGAATATTATCTGCTGATTTCACTGCTGAAATAACACTATAACAGACAATTGAAAACTGAACATTTATATTTTACGAAATGCCTTGCTTTGTATTTTGAGCTAACCAGGATTATTTATTTCTTGAGAACTTCCAAATGTATTTGAATTTATTTCCTGGAACAGGCAAACATGATTTGGCTAGAGCTTGAGGAAATGTATCCAATGTATTTAGAAGGCAACAAATCATGGAAAATTGTTCTAGAGGTCACTTTTAATGTAAGCCAGGGGTGTCAAACTGCTGGCCCTAGGGCCGGATGCATCATGGCAAAACCGTGCCCACCTCATTGCTGGCAATGGAAAAAAAGTCGCAATACATCACGACACGTCACGTGACATTACGAGTTTGACACCCCTGATGTAAGCAATACTTTGGTGAGAGATTTTCCTCTGTGGCATAATTTAAATTAATGATCAACAAGCCATTATGCAATTGCAGTACTAATGCAATCTCTCTGTAAACTACTACAATGAATATACTTGATTTTCATATTTTTGCTGATAGAACTTTTGTGCCTAATGGCAGCTTTTTAAAAAAATACCTATTTTAAAAATGACACCTAAGCAGGTCTCAGACCTCACTTCAAAAATCCAAAAGTAAGTTGTTGATATATGTACGGCTTGTGTAAATGTTTCCAAACCAATCTTAGGAACACAAAGTAGTGTCTGTGAACCGCCCTCTTTCTGAATTATTAAAACAGCCATGTCTTTCTCTACGATTTGCACAGCTATTCATTATTTGCTCTCGGTGTTATCTGCCTGCTGGTGAAGTGGTGTTCCATGCATATGTGTGCAGAGGCAGCCAGGAACAGCTTTAGAAGGAACTGCATGAGACAGAAAAGGGGAGCTTCCTACATAATCCTGTGCATTCATAAGCAATTACATTGAAGAATTTGCCCAGCCCTAGTAGCTGTATACCAGATACAAACAAGTGTAGATGATTAGTGAACAACTATTGCATTCAACTAGAAGAAATGCTTCAAGAGTAGTCAGTACTTTATTTAGTATTACAGCCATGAAATAACTTTTGCTAAAACTAACTTTCCATTTTCCCCTCTTGTATTTCTACTGCTTTCTGGTTGAATCAGTTTCTGTGAGTTTCTATGCATATAAAGTGTTTCGTGGCATAACTTTAGTGCACTCTGTAGTATTCCTTCAGTCTTTAGTAATCTGCTTAATAGTTGGAAATGTAATGCTAAGCATGTTAGTGATAGATATATGTGAACTAAATAGTTACTCTATCAGAGTCTGCTGTGATTGCATGTGACGTTAATATTTGGATTATTTATTTATGTAAAATAAAATATTCTCTGCAGAACAGGATTTTAAACAAGCTGAGTAGTGTCAAATTCAGTGTACTAAAGCTAGATAATCTAAATACATTTAGGGAATCTATGTTGCATTTCAGTTTATGCAGTTTTATATGTGTTGTTGTAACTTAATAAAATTATACTTTCAGCATAAACTTTCCATATGGGATATTACCTCCACATTTGCTTAGGGACATAGAGAATGCTTAAAACTGCAGCACTTCATGAAAAGTGCAACTTGTGATTTCATCAGATTCTTGATATGCATTCAAAATAAGAGCTTTGCTATACTGCTTTTCTGTAATTATGAAATATCTGTGCCAAAAATATTTTGTACGTTTAGCTTCATAGATTAAAATGAATAAATTGCCTTTTAAACATAGGTATAAGACTGATGGTGCAAGTGGGAAAGAAAAAGAAGCCATTCTAGAGGAAGATGATGATCTTTGGGTGAAAATCCGACACAGACATATTGCGGATGTATTGGAGTAAGTGACACTTTTTTAATATTGTAAGCACAGTTATGGAATAACAGTTACATAAAGCTTAAACTGTGTGTATGTACACAAGCAGTTTTTACCACGTGTTGGGAACCCACAATGTAGATATATTAAAATATAAGCACCTCATAGAATTATTTGATGGTGAAATAACCTGTCTTCCTCATTTTGTTATTTTGATTGAACTACTAAATATTTTTCTCTCCAACTTGTCTACATACCTAAAGTTATATTTGTTTGAAACAGATTTTTTTATTTGTATTTATTTATTTTTATTTATTTTTTATTCAGAATTCTAGAGTTCCATGAGAAAGCACTACAGGTTCTATGAAAAATCATAATTTAAAAATTCTGAACTAGTGTTCACAAAAAAAATGTAAACATTTTCTGAACTAGTGGGAGTCTTGCGCATGCCACATCTCAGCTTCCAGAGTTGTCTGAGAGCTGAAAATTATTTATGGTTCCTCCTGGGTAAAAACGTTGAGACAGGCTAGTCTAAAACAATGCTTGTCACTAAGCAAATGACACTGTACTGGTACTGGTCCCCAACCCCCGATCTGTGGACCAGTACCGGTCCGTGGCATACCAACAACTGGTCCGCACTAACAAGCAAAGCCCCATCTGTGGGATGCAGGCAGCACACAAAACCACACATTCTCCAGTCTGCAGAAATACCTCTCTCCACGGAACCGGTCCCTAGTGCCCAAAAGGTTGGGGACCTCTGCTTTAGACAATTGTTCCATGTATATTTAATTTAATAAGATTTTGTTTAAACTTTCAGGGAAATACCAAAACTTATGAAGGAAGTTTCTTCAAAAAGAAAAGCAACAGAAGGCAAAGTAAGATTTTTTTTCATGTTTATATAATAATAATGTAATAAAGAATGTAATAATGTATTCTTTAAATCATCCTTTAAAAAGTTAACCAACAACATGATGCTAAAAGAACAGATGTGGAAAGGAGAATTCCTGAAAAGCAAATGTTCTTGGATTTCAAATATATAAAATGCCCTTAATACTTAACTGTTTTGATAAATGATTAAAATCCTTCGTAGGCACTAAAACATTTTCTGGCAATATGGTTACCTTATCTATAAGACAGTAACCTTATTAATTTTATTGTACTCTGTAATAATTATATTTCCTGATCTTTGAATGAAAAAATTAAGAGGTCAAAAAGAAATGTTAAATATTAAATATTTGAATTGACCTTACAACTGCTTTTTCCCAGATATCATTAAATAATCTGGCCCAGCTTATGAAAAAGATGCCCTACTTTCGTAAGCAGATTACTAAGGTAAGCAGAAAATTATATGACAATGAAAGAAAATGTTTTTTAAAATGTAGTTAAAAAGAAAATGAATCAACAATGAAAAGGTAGAAAAAATGGCAGAGGGAGGAAGTGAAGGAAGACACTGAAACCTGAAAGTATATATTCAGAGAGAAAAAAGGACAAAATATTATAAAAATCTATATTCAGTATTTCTGTCCAGAATGATATTTATATGAAGTAATTTATTATTAAAAATATTATTAGCTATATTAACAATGACCATGTTTGAATATATCCTTTATTCACTGTAAGGTTTTCCTGTGTTTTTTGTTAACCAGAGCACATTTCTCCAGACTTAAATTCCATAATTTGTAGTAATAAAACTGGCACCTATCGAATTTTCTTAAATATCAATGTATATGCTTTTGGTGCCGTGAAAGGATTTTCAATTTCCTAATGTACATTCAACCCAAGAATTGGTAATAGATTCCAATTTGCTTATTATCCTGCTATCACAGTCTAGAAAGATTACAATTTAATAGTCTTAATTTTTAGTGGGGTACAATACAATCTGGCGTACGTTTTTGATGACTTGCTGCAAATAGATTTTAAAATACTTCTATGGCACAAACATATCTAACAAGATTTGAGTTTAAACTCAAATTAACTTCCCAGATTCTAAGGCTTTCAATAATAATTGTCCTATTTAATAAGTCTATTTTATAAAATTGTTGAAATTTCCTTAGTAGTTAAGTGGAGAAGATGAAAACCAGTTTTCAGAGATGGCCTTATGTCAGACATGTCAAACACAAGGCCCGGGGGCCGGATCCGGCCCGCAAAGTGGTTTCATGTGGCCCGCGAAGCCATCCTGGAAACAGTGAGGGAATGGCCCCCACTGTCTTGGCCCTGGCCCAGAGACCCTCCTTCTGCCAGAGACCCTCAGTTCTCTCCCACTCTTGCCCAGGCACCCTTGATGCGAACGATGTAGAGCTGGCCACGCCCACCCAGTAGGCCATACGCACTCTAGCCACGCCCACCCAGTAGGCCACGCCCACCCTGGCCATACCCACCCGGCCCCCTGAGGGCAACTGCGATGCTGATGCGGCCCTCAATGAAATTGAGTTTGACACCCCTGCCTTATGTGATCTATGTAGTTAACAGCAGAATGATTGAGCTTCAAGAATTCATACCATATTGGAAATTTTGTCTTCTTTCTTTTTAAATCCTGATTATGGCCTAAAACTCTGCCCAAATTATGCTGAGATAAAAGCATGATTATAGATGTATCTGCATCAGTGCACTATTACTGTATGTATCAAAACCATGATTTTTAAGTAGTTTTATATTTGAATTAAACAGATCTTGTATATTTACATGGTTGTTATTTGAGCAGATCACAGTTCATTTACTTTTGATTTTAGTCATTTAAATACCTCTGCAGACATCAAAGGATTGTATAACTGTTGTTGTTGTTTTTTTTTTAAATTTTATTAAATTTATTATTTAAAAACATTGGACACAGTACCAGCGAGCTGACAAACCTTTTTGTCTACAATGTTTAGATATATATATATACATGTACATATGTACATCAAAAATACACTTAAATACACTTAGATTACAAATCGGTGAAATACCACAATATTTAAAACAGTAAGCTAGTCTGTAAAACCTAATAGAGACCTTTCTTTTTATCCATCCAAAGATACAATTTGTTCCATATTCTATAATAGTCTGATTGATCTTTATTCTTTAATTCCAAAGTTAATTTGTCCATTTCAGCGCAATCCCAAATTTTCCTAATAACCTCTTTTTCTCCTGGGATCTCATTCTTTTTCCATTTTTGCGCAAATGATATTCTAGCTGCTGTGATAATATGGATCATTAAGTATAGCACATCTTTAGGATATTTCTCTTTCGTGATTCCCAACAAGAAAAGTTCTGGACTAAACTCAAGATCTTGTTTCAATATTTCTTTCAGCCAAATCCAAATCATTCTCCAAAATTTTTGTGTTTTACTGCAAGACCACCACGTGTGGAAGTATGTGCCTATCTCTTCAGAACACTTCCAACATTTGGGAGATGCTGTTGTGTACATTTTTGCTAAGCGGGCTGGGGGAAGATGCCATCGATAAAACATTTTAAATAAATTTTCTTTATACGATGAGGCCAGTGTTATCCTTTTATTTCTATCCCAAATTGTTTGGCAAGTATCTAAGTCGATGTTATGTCCTAAATTGTTAGCCCAGGTCAACATGGGGTCTTTCACTTGCTCTTCAAACAGCTTATATCCCAAAAGTAATTTATAAAAATTCCTTATTTGTTTAGAGTCCGGTCCCAATAATATTTTGTCCAATGCTGTTTCAGAGGTATATATCCCCCATTCATTTTTATCCTTCCTAAATCTCGATTGGATTTGTAAGTAGGCCCACCAATCGAGTTTTATACCTTGTAATTCTAGTTCATTCCTAAGTTTCAATTCCCCCTCCTCATTCAGAATATCCTTGTATGAGATTATGTTACCCAAATCAAACAGATTTGGGTAAACTATCGCTTCAAGGGTGGATAGCCAGACCGGTATTTTGGTGTAATTGTGAGATCTAATTTTTTTTCAAGTATTAAGTAGCGCTTGCCTGATCCGATGTCTTTGAAAATGCGAGAAAAGACCTTGTTTCTCCGTCCATAGGAAAGCATGCCAGCCATATTGTAAATCGTGACCCTCTAAAGTTAATAGTCTTCTATTTCTCAAGATTACCCATTCTCTAATCCAGCTCAGGGCCGCGGCATGGTAATATAATTCCCAGTCTGGCAATCCAAAACCCCCTTCGTGTCCTGTAAATATTTCAATTTAATTCTTGGTTTTTTCCCCTGCCAAATAAAATTTAGAGATAATTTATCCAAATTTCGAAAAAATTTAGAGTCGAGTTGAATTGGGATATTCTGAAACAGAAACAGGATTTTAGGCAGAATATTCATCTTAATGACAGCAATTCTTCCCAATAATGAGAGTTTTAGGTTTCCCCATCTTTCCAGATCACCTTTTATTTGGTTCACTACATTATCATAATTATCCTTTTTGAGTGAAGTGCATCTAGCCGTAATGTTAATCCCTAGATATTTTATTTTCTTGACTATTTCTATATCCATGATTCCGGCCAGATTACCTTTTTGTTTATTGGTCATATTTTTAACAATCATCTTGGTCTTATTTCTATTTATTCGCAGTCCGGCAACCTCACCATATTTAGATAATTCTTCCAATAGCTTTGGTCCCGTCTGACATGGATCCTCCATAATAAAAACCAGATCGTCCGCGAAAGCTTGCAATTTAAAGGTTTCCTTTTTAATGGTTAATCCTTTTATCTTTGGGTCGTTTCTTATAGTTCTCGTTAATACTTCAAGAGTCAATATAAACAGCAATGGTGATAAGGGGCAGCCTTGCCGTGTTCCCTTTTGAATTTGAAACTTGCTAGATGCTTCCCCATTAATAATTATTTTTGCTTCCTGATTGTCATAAATTGCCCTAATTATATTTATAAATTTTTCACCCATATTCATAAAGCTAAGCTGTTGGCACAAAAAAGACCATTTAACATTGTCAAATGCCTTTTGGGCGTCTAAGAAAAGTAATGCCATCTGTTGTTCGCTATGTAATTCATAGTACTCCAATGTATCTAATATTATTCTAATGTTGTGCTTAGTGTGTCTCTTAGCGAGAAAACCATTCTGATCTGCGTGTATGAAATCATTCAGAAATCGTTTCAATCATTCCGCTATAATTGATGTAAATATCTTGTAGTCCGAGTTAAGAAGTGATATGGGTCTATAATTTTGGATTAATGTATGGTCCGTGTTATCTTTCGGGATAAGGGTTATGTTTGCCTCTAGCCAAGATTTAGGCGTTCTTGCGCCTTCTAATACTGCGTTAAATACCTCCACTAGGGGTTGAGCTAGGATATTTTGTAATTCTTTATAAATTTCTGATGGAAGACCGTCGGGTCCCGATGCTTTATTATTCTTTTGTGCATTAATAGCTTTAATCACCTCAGATAGTCGAATTTCCTCGTTTAACATATTTCTGGTATCTTCTGTGACCTTGGGTAGTTTGGCTCTTTGAAAATATTCCTCCATTTTCTCCACACTTGCCTGACTATCTTCTTTGTATAAACGTTCATAATATTCCTGGGCTATAATTTTTTTTTTTCCTCCTGGTGGAATATTCTCCCTTCCTCATCTCGTAGTTCGTGAATCCAGTTTTTCCCCTTTTGTTTTCCCAATTTATATGCGAGCCACCGGCCCGGTTTATTTGCATTTTCAAAAAAATTTTGTTTCGTGTTTCTCAATTGTTGTGCTAATTTCTCTTTGTCTAGAATGTTAAGTTTGTGTTTAATCAGATCCATAGATTGCTTGATATTCTCTTTTTGTGGATCTTGTTGGAGTGTAACTTCTAAGCTCTTATATTCCTCTTCTAATCTTTCCCGTTGTTGTCTTTTCCCCTTATTTTTGTATACCATGTATGCCCTCGCTACCCCTCTCATCATTGCCTTAGCTGTATCCCAATTGTTTTGTACTGAGGTGTCTATAGCTTTATTTTCCTTAAAGAAAAAACTTAGTTCTCTCTCCATCTTAGATTTGAATTCGTCTTCTTTTAAAATTGCTCTTTGAAGCGTCCATCTGGGTATTTTTTTGGAACCTTTCCAGTTAAGTTTAATAGGATTGTGATCTGCCCAAGTACCTGTCGCTATATGTACCTCGTCTATTTCTGAACTAATTTCTTTCGTCATCCATACCATGTCTATTCTAGACCATGAGTTATGTCGGTTGGAGTAATATGTATATTGTCTAGCCTTACGATTTCTTTCCCTCCAGACATCTTGGATATTTAGTTCCTCAGCCAAGTTGAGAAAAGATCTCGGTAGAGTTCTTCTCTTCTTTTTCCTAAGCGTCTTTCCCATATAATCCAAATTTATATCTAGGATAGCATTAAAATCTCCTATTAAACAAATCTCCTCATAATCAATGCTACATATCTTATTGTGAAGTGTTTTGAAAAATTGTTCTTGGTTATGGTTTGGGGCATATATCTCTACCATCATGACCTTCCTGTGGTTTATTACAACCTCGACTATCAGTATTCTACCCTCTTTATCGTTATAAATTTGTTTTGCAGTCAATTTTGGGTTTACATATAGTGCCACTCCTCTCTTTTTCTTGTGTCGGTCTAAGGAAACGAATAGGTTCCCTATTCTTGGTTGTACTAACAAATATTTTTGTTGTTCCTTTATATGGACTTCTTGTATTGCCACGATATCCAATTGTTGGTGAATAAGCCTATTAAAAAATTTCTGCCTTTTCACTGGCGAATTCAATCCATTAATATTCACAGACATAATACTACACTCACCTCCCTTCATCTTACTTATTTCTGGTTTTTGTGGATCTCGTGATTCGGGGCTCTCTCTCTTCCTTGTCTCTAGTTCCATGTTTCTCTGTTAACTCACCGGATTTGTTCCTTCTATCCTCTGTAGCTAAGATCTTCCCATCCATTGCCACACGTATTGTATCTCTTTCTCTTACCTCCCTTCCATCTTGATCTTCTAAATCTACTTCCTCTTGGCTATGGAAGTGGCGTTTGTAAAAATCTTCTGCCTTCTCTATCGTGTCCAGTCTATGCCTTCTATCCTGCCACGTAACTAGGATACCCTCTGGAGTTAGCCATCTAAAGTTTACATTTTCTCTTATTAATTTAGATGTTAAGAATTGATAGCCGCGTCTCAGATCCCTCATCCTTTTAGGTATCTGTTTAAGGATGGTGATTGATTGGCCCCGAAATTCTAATGGTTCCTCTCTAGATCTATGCAGAAGCTCATCCCGAATTGATTTTTTAACTAACCTTACATGTACTTTTGGGAGGTTGTGCCTTCTCGCATAATTAGTTTGAACCCTGTATGTTTCATCAATTTCCGCCAGCATTTCCTCCTTCCCTACACCGAGTGCCTTTGCCATCAGTTCTGCCATCATGACCAACAGATCTTCCCCTCTTTTTTCTTGAACGTTTTGGAAGCGTAAATAATGAGCAGCCTTTTCTGCTTCCAGAAAAATGACTGTTGTTTCTAACTCCTTATTAGCCTGAAGGAGTGTTTCATTTAAATCATCTACTCTCTTTTCCTCTTTTTCCATTCTAGCTTCCATATCTTGAAGTCTTTGTTCATTTTTGACTAATTGTTGTTGAATCCCTTCAAATTTATCATCTATCGCTTGGATTTTCCCCTTTAATTCACCAGTGTCGTTTCTTATTTGGCCTATTTCTCTCTTCATCTCCTCGTGGTTTTTGGCCATTGCCTCGTGTAGGTTTTGCAAAAGGGCATGTAAATCTTTAAAGGAATTCGAGTTAGATCTTTCCCTTTGCAGCATATCCTCTATAGATTTCTGATTGGAGGGACTTGAGGCCATCCCCTGTCCCTGTGCTGCCGCCTTTTTGCCAGCGCTAGGCTTAGTTGCTCCCGAGATACTTGTCATGTTTTCCCAATTATAACAGCGTTTTATCAATGTGTAATACCCTGAGTCTTATATAAACCTTTTAACTCTATGACAAAAGATATATAAAACAGTTACCACCAGATACTTATTACCAACTAAGCAATTTATATAATAGAATTCTATAGTATGAATATATTCAAAGTCACGTTCTTCTTTTTTTTCCCCCCCCCGTTTCCGGCGCAGAAATTGGTACCTTTTCCGTCTTCCGTCTTCCTCTGCTGTCAAAGACCAGTAGGTGTCCCACTAAACAAACCTCCAGTTACTAAATTGCTATATCAAATGGCCGCCCGTGACAAGTAGAGTAGAATTTCAAAAGTTTCAAAAGTTCACAAATTCAAAATTTACCAGGATAGACCAGACTAGACCAAGCTGATCGCTTTCCACGCCCGACAATCCAGAGTTCAGTCTCTAAGGCTCCAAAGCTCAGACTTTGACCTGTTGTAGCTTATCTCCAGCTAGAATACAGTCATATAGTCTTCGGCTTTCTTTCCCTTGCTGTTTTTGCCAAACGCCTCCCTCAAGACTTCTATCGCCGCTTATTCCCTCTCCGTGAGGCTCCCACTTCGAACCAGTACCTCTTTCTCAAGCGCTTCCTATTAAATATTCGGATACACTCTCCGTCAGCTCCGCTCTACCGTTGTCCCGCTGCTTACGTGCTAGCTCCGTCCCTCTGTCAGATCTTCATGTCGGCCATTACTGGCCTCCTTCTCCCCGGTTCGCTCGCATCAGACTTTCTCCGGATCTTCAACACGAACCGCCGCTCATGAAGATTCTCCGGGCTGCCTGCAACTTCGGATGTCCCTACAGGACCTCCTGAAGCTCTGAAAAGCCCCCGCGAACACTGGGTGAGAGGTTGTGCGTGGAGAGAGCTCCGTTCACACAGCCGCCCGCTCTGACAGTTGGCTCCGCCCCCCTCTATGTCAAACATGTCAAACACAAGGCCCGGGGGCCGGATCCGGCCCGCAAAGTGGTTTCATGTGGCCCGCGAAGCCATCCTGGAAACAGTGAGGGAATGGCCCCCACTGTCTTGGCCCTGGCCCAGAGACCCTCCTTCTGCCAGAGACCCTCAGTTCTCTCCCACTCTTGCCCAGGCACCCTTGATGCGAACGATGTAGAGCTGGCCACGCCCACCCAGTAGGCCATACGCACTCTAGCCACGCCCACCCAGTAGGCCACGCCCACCCTGGCCATACCCACCTGGCCCCCTGAGGGCAACTGCGATGCTGATGCGGCCCTCAATGAAATTGAGTTTGACACCCCTGCCTTATGTGATCTATGTAGTTAACAGCAGAATGATTGAGCTTCAAGAATTCATACCATATTGGAAATTTTGTCTTCTTTCTTTTTAAATCCTGATTATGGCCTAAAACTCTGCCCAAATTATGCTGAGATAAAAGCATGATTATAGATGTATCTGCATCAGTGCACTATTACTGTATGTATCAAAACCATGATTTTTAAGTAGTTTTATATTTGAATTAAACAGATCTTGTATATTTACATGGTTGTTATTTGAGCAGATCACAGTTCATTTACTTTTGATTTTAGTCATTTAAATACCTCTGCAGACATCAAAGGATTGTATAACTGTTGTTTAGTGTCATGGATATATTACCGTATTTTCCGGCGTATAAGACTACTTTTTAACCCATGAAAATCTTCTCAAAAGTCAGGGGTCATCTTATACGCCGGGTGCTGAAAATTTAGGGACAGGGCTGGCTGGAAAACCTGGAGCGGATCTCCCATTTAGTCTGCGCAGGGAAAGCGGGACCAATTGGAGAAGAAGCTGCAGTCTGTGATTTTTTACAGGCTGGGGTCTGGGCGTCTTTCCTTCTAAAGTTGAAGAGCAGCTGTAGTATATCCCAACTTGAAAGGCAGGTGGAGAAGGCAGCAGCCAGAGCAGCGGCTTAGCTCTAAGGACACATTTGACTCAGGAACTGGGCGGGCTGGCTGGAAAACCTGGAGCGGATCTCCCATTTGGTCTTTTTTTTTAAAATCCCATTTATATCTGGCCCTTCTCCGAAGACTCAGGGTGGCTTACAATTTAAAGCACAAATCAATGTGCTTAGCAATAGCCTTCATTCTGTGTATATGCCTATTTATTAGGGCTTTCACACACCCCCAAGCAGCATTATTACAAAGTCAGCTTATTGCCCCCAACAATCTGGGTCCTCATTTTACCTACCTTGGAAGGATGGAAAGCTGAGTCAACCTTGAGCCTGGTGGGATGCGAACCTGCACTAATTGCAGGCAGCTGGTGTTACTTAAGGCTCTGCGCAGGGAAAGCTTTAGAGTGAATTAGGAAAAGTGAAAAAGTGAATTAGGAAAATAGGGAACGGTTGCTGGAATTGGGTATGTGTAGTTTAACGAAGAGAAGGGTGAGGGGTGACATGATAGCAGTGATCCAATATCTCAGGGGCTGCCACAAAGCAGAGGGAGCCAAGCTATTCTCCAAAGCACCTGAAAGCAGGACAAGAAGCAATGGATGGAAACTAGTCAAGGAGAGAAGCAACCTAGAACTAAGGAGAAACTTCCTGACAGTTAGAACAATTAACCAGTGGAAGTGGTGAATGCTCCAACACTGGAAGTTTTTAAGAAGAGACTGGACAGCCATTTGTCTGAAATGGTATAGGGTTTCCTGCCTTAGCAGGGGGTTGGACTAGATGACCTCCAAGGTCCCCTCCAAATTATTATTATTATTATTATTATTATTATTATTATTATTATTATTATTATTATTATTATTATTATTATTATTATTATTATTATTTCCACTTGCACTGTTTTATGTTTACATGTTTGATGACAAACAGCCTTATGTTTATAAGTGACAGTTTTCCTACTAAGCACCTGCATGTCATAAGCATTTGAATTAAAATTACCATATTAAAATCAAATCTGATGTTTTTTAATTTTTATTTGGTGTGCATTGGAAGAGGGGTAGTCTTATACGGCGAGTACAGCCCAAACCCTATAATTTAACAGGAAATGTAGGGGGTCGTCTTATACGCCCAGTCGTCTTATACGCCGGAAAATACGGTACTTAACATTTTGTGACTCTGTGAACTTTCTGATTTGCTGCAGTTGATATTAATCCTCATAAATTCTTACTACTATATTCTAAATGTCACAAAAATCAATAATTTCCATTATTTCATTATTTCCTAAGCATGTCTTCATTAAGATATAGCCTTCTAAGTTCAGTAGACTTTATTTTCTTCCTGACTGTTACAGCTATAGTCTCAGAAATAAAATAATGGCTTGACTATAGTGTAAGTCTTGTTCATTATACTTAAAACAGTTTCTGCCTAAAATGATGAATAATGTGATTGCTTTTTATTTAAATCCAAATACTAACATATTGGTTTTAGGAAATACAAGTGTTTGTCAATTATTCTTAAATTGTAAATGTAATTTAACTTACTTCCAGAAAAAATGGCTTTTCCCCTTTCTGTTTTACAGCAAGTTGTGCACCTTAACATAGCTGAAGATTGCATGAATAAATTTAAGAGTAATATAGAAAAGCTGTGCAAAGTGGAACAGGTATGTGAAGCATTTAAATGTCCAGGGTTTTTTATACTACCTAGACAAATCCTAGCCTGTTTATTTTTTTATCCATCCGTTCATCCTTCCGTCAGCCGTTTTAACTTGGTCAGTTAGAAAAGAAAAATTCTCGGAACCCCGTGCCGTTTCTCCTTCATGATCTACCGCACCCACGTGCAAGGAAACAAAAGAAGTTTGGGGGGGGGGGATGGTCAATCAATTCCAAATTCACAAGATCTTTTTTTTTTTCACAAGAAGTTGGAACTGATTGATTGAACTTCCCCCCCCCAAATCTCTTATGTTTCCCTGCACGTGGCAGCAGATCATGAAGGAGAAACGGTACTGGGCTGGGAGTCAGGTAAGGAAAAGCATGGGTGCTGACGGCAGGACACCTGCCCACTTCACCACCCTCCTTCCCCAAGCCTCCGGCGCTCCACCTGCCACTTTGTTTGGCCTGGCCGCCCCCACCTCAGCACCCTTCCCGCCACTGCCCAGCATGGCCACCCCATGGCTGCAGGGGCTGGCCTCACATGTGGAGAGCACACACCCCACCCACCCGCCCCAGTACCGTACATGGTCCGCCATCACGCTCTCACCACTGCATTGCTTCTCCACCCCATGTACGGGCCCCCACCCCACCCCCGCGTGCTTGAGGCCAACCGGTACCGGCAAAAAGTAAGCCCTCTCCAAACGTAAATCCAAGTGCTTGCTTTAGAGCCCAAAAGAAAGTAAGACCGGGTCTTACCTTTGGGGAAACAGGGTAGTATAGTATTATGAAGGGGATCCCTACTCTTTTAAGGCAGTCTGTATAGGATAAAGTACAGTAGGAAGTGCTGGTTTTCTACTTTGTCTTGCAAAACCTGAAAAGATTGTTTCATCACACCTGGAGAACTGAATAATGTTGGAGATGGGGCTCAGATAACATCTGATATGCATCCCTATACTTCTGGTGTTTGTTGAATGGGTTGGGGTATAGATTCAGCCCTCAACTTTGCTTCTTAGTTTATCTTTACCTCAAAGTAGCACTTAACATATGTGAATGTTGACGTGACTTGATCAGTGCACTCTTTTCTAGGACAAAAATGTTGTTGCAGTCTTTTTAGCTCCTTGATAATTGGGAGGGCCTTAATTGTATCACATCCTAAACTTTTAGAAATGAAATTGTTGTGGTGTCCCATTATTAGTTTTTAATTAAGGATAGGAAGAGGACCAGAGACAAGCAACATAATGGTTTGATTTATTTATGAAGTAGAAAATGTGAATTCATTCTTACAATGTACTTTAAGATTGATTAAAGCTTGCTTTAATAAAGTTCTGTTCTATTTGTTTCTGATATTTTCAGAATTTGTGGAACCTACTTTAGCAAAATAATCCAGTAATAGTTATATGTGGGAAATAGGACTTTCATCAAAAGTTCAAATGTGATAAGAAATTCTTCAAAATTCTGTAGCTGAAATGAAGGCTTAAAAACCAATGGAAGCATTACAGTGAATTTTATGCTAAAATTATTGCTGTGTTTTCTTGTTTTATAATGTAGGATTTGGCTCTTGGAACAGATGCTGTGGGACAGAAAGTGAAAGACTCAATGCGGGTTCTCCTTCCAGTACTACTTAACAAAAGCCATGATAGCTACGATAAAATAAGAGCTATTCTTCTCTATATCTTCAGCACAAATGGTAAGGTTTGCTTCACACAGTTCAGAACCACTTCTGTTTATAATTTGATATTGAACATATGTGATAAAAATATAGATGTGATACATTTACATTTAGCGTATAAGTTCTCTGAAAGCTATGGTTACTGTGTTCTGGTGTCAGGACTTTTTAAGTTGATTGCTGATTGTACATCAGTTGTTGTGGAACTGGGTTATTGGGAGAAAATATTTGTAAATGCATTGCAGTCAGTTTACATAAAAATAAAACATAGCTGTGCTGGACAATGCATCTGCAGGCCACATCGTTTTTCGAATCCTAAGATAATTTAATTGCAGTCTTAACAGAAATTGATTTGGCAATATACCAAATATTTAACCACTATTTAATTTGGTGAGATTCCTAACAAAGCATGAGATTGCACCATAAGAGAAATTCACAAGAAAATAAATTTCCCATCCTGTTTTTTTCCAGAAAGCAATTCTATAAGATTCATTGAGCTTATCTAGAAAACGGAGTTCAGCACCATTTTACGTGCAATTCTTCCCTTCCTCATTAGGCTACCATTTCCTAGTACAAAATGCTCCAAGTCATGACTGTAAAAGATGCTCAGGGAGGGTGAGGAGAAATCATGATAAATGTTCCTTAAATGATCTTCTTCAATACGTTAAAATCAAAATCATTATGTTTTGAGAAGTGTAACTAGGAAAGGATGATAAACACTGGAATGATGGAAACATATTTAGCATTGTAAAAATTCCTATGACATATAAAGTTTTCACTGATGACTTAACGTAACTTGAAATTTATTCCATGCAACTGCTGTTGATTACTAATTCAAAATGTCACATTTATCAAAAAGGAACTACCCAAGAAAATTTGGACAAGTTGATCCAAAATGTACAGATAGAAAATGACAGCAACATGATAAATAATTGGAAGTACCTTGGTGTGCCTGTCCTCACTACAGTAAGGAATACAACTTTTTTTTCCTGAAAACTATTTTACTTTACTTATTTTCAAGGTTCTCATACAGTACACTAGTTTCAGTTTTACACCCTTGCATTTTATTTCTCTTCTCACTTAATTCTTCAAATTCTTCAGTCAGCAGTCATTATAGAGCTAGAAACACAGTGAGAGATTTTTTTCTCCAGAATGCAGATAAATAGCACAAAAATCTGTTTATCATGCTGAATTGAGCCTTGGTGGAGCAGTGGGCTAATGCCTCCTTAAGTAACACCAGCTGCCTGCAATTAGTGCAGGTTCGCGTCCCACCAGGCTCAAGGTTGACTCAGCCTTCCATCCTTCCGAGGTAGGTAAAATGACCCAGATTGTTGGGGGCAATAAGCTGACTTTGTAATAATGCCGCTTGGGGGTGTGTGTGAAAACCCTAACAAGCAGGCATATACATAGAATGAAGGCTACTGCTAAGCTTGTAAGCCGCCCTGAGTCTTCGGAGAAGGGCGGGATATAAATGGAATAAAAATAAATAAAATAAAATAAATTTATAATATAAGAAAGCATTCCAAAAAGGTTTATAAAAATGATCTCCATAACCTAATAAAAAGTTTGCATAATTATCTCAAGTTAAAGTGGCTATGGAGATAAACCTCAGATGTAATGCTTATCTGAGGGCAACCAATGTATTCATAGTTGATGGGAAATCTGAACCTACAACTATACCTGTCTCATATTGCTACATTTTGCAGAACTTTTGAACTCTGAAGCTGGAGTGTACATATTTTCTTACTGAATGGAGTGGAACATTAAAAGAGAAATGTTTAGTGAATCTCAAACTAAGGTAGATAGTTTAGATTTATGAAGAACAAAGCAGACAGCTAAACTGCAACTTAGGAGGAGTACCTATCGTGGATTTTTGTTTGAATATCTGATTTCTTAGATGATGATAAACGTTTGACTTTTTAGTCTGCAACGCAACGAAGATCATCAAGAAGGGATCGCTCTTCAGAAGAAACATTTCAGCTTTCTAGATGGACACCCATTGTTAAAGATATCATGGAGGTAAATTTTTCATGAAGAATGCTTAAGCAGAAATTTTAAAGAGAGGATATGAGTGTATACAGATAGTCCTTGAGTTACAAGTGTAATGGAGCCTGCCCATTCCATTCATAACTCGAAAACTCATAGAGTGAATCTTGTACCTCAAACGAGATCACTCCCTTGCTCGTTAAAATGCACACGGCTCATTAAGTGAACATGAGGTATGTCAGGGTGGGGAAGGTCAAGGATCCTGCTGCTGTCAGGTTCTGAGGCTGGGGAATGCTTCCGCCCCCCCTCCCCCCCGGTGGTCCAATCCGGGCTCCAGAAGCCTTTTCCGGGCCGCTGCTGCCTGGAAACAGGATGCCAGAGAACTATGTAAGCATCCCCTGGCCTTAGATCTGGTGTCAGCGGCCTGGAAAAGGCTTCCGGAGCCCAGATTGGGCTGCAGGGGGGCTGCAGAAGCATCCCCCAGCCTCAGATCCAGACAGCATCAATCTGGAAAAGGCCTCTGATGCCCCATTCCAGCCTCCAGAGGCATGTGGCTTTGGTTCCGTTCTCTGTTGCAGAGAACAGAGGCCTAAAGTACCATGAGATCACATGAGATCAGTAGTGTGAGATCTCACCCCACTGTTCTCCTATGATCTTGTGTTACTTTAGGCCTCCATTCTCTGCGAAGGCACCAAAGGCCGGGGGCAGCCAAGAAAGCAAAGAATCTCGATTTTCGCAGGGTGAGTATTGAAGGCCTAGTGCCTAGGGAGGTTTGTGCGGGGGTTGGGAAGGAGGGAATAACCAGGGTGAATGTTGCAGAGCCTCTTGAGGCCGCTCGTAAGGGCAAACAACTACCATGGTGCTGCAAAATTCGTAATTTCGGGACTTACTTCATAAGCACTAGGGGGCGCTCATCATGTAACTGAACGAGCGATAAGTGAACGCTCATAACTTGTGGATTACCTGTATGTGTGTATTTAATGGAACAATTGTTCACTTTTAGTCATGCTGAATCCATGGGTTACAGAAAAATGTTATTCTACAGAATATGAAAAACTATTAATGTTCATTTCTCTTTAACAAAAGTTAACTAGTGGCATATTTGGACTCTGTCTCTCCCTCTCTCTCTCTCTCTCTCTCTCTCACACACACACACATACACATACACATTTTGCAGTTCTTAGCATTAGAGTAGCATGCAGAAAGTACTTTGAAGAAGGCAAAGAGTTTAAGAAGAATCCCAGAATATATTTAAATATTTCAAATACTGAAAAAGAAGTGCTTTTCTTCAAAGATTTAATAGAAAGCTACACACACACACACACACACACAGAGAGAGAGAGAGAGAGAGAGAGAGAGAGAGAGAGAGAGAGAGAGAACGAGAACGAGAACACTAACCAATATTGCTGGAAATAAACGGCATTTTAAATTCCTTAAACTGACTACATACTACTGTCTGTAGCATGCAGCTCTGTCTCCCTTCTAATGTTAGCATGCAAGTAGAAAATTATTCAGTTATATAAATGAGATGTTTTGTCTTGGAATGTCCCTATTTATTTATCACTTCATGTCCTTATTAAGTAATAAATATTTGGAGACATGAAGTGATAAATATTTGAAATGTTGAACATAAATTATTGGTAACTATGAAATGTCTTTTCATTGAGAAAATGATTCATAAATGGCAACTTCTGCTCTAATTTTTTGTTAATATATTGCCTATTAATCTAAGAAATTTTGCTACTTTCAGTCTGGTTGCTGGTTACAGGTAATGTGAATCTTTGAGTAATATAACAGGGTCATATTTCTTTGTTTTCTAGGATGCTATAGAAAATAAATTAGATACAAAAGAGTGGCCTTATTGTTCCCAGTGCCCAGCACCTTGGAATGGTTCAGGAGCGGTGAGGTTAGGAATTTAAATGTACTTGACACAATTACTCCTTGTTTTCCTGGTAATTAGTTTGAACAGTTCTGTGTACTTCCCTTTACAGTGCTCGTCATAAACCCAAAACTAGTTACTTGGATGAACGTAAGAGTGGTGCAAAGTTGATTGTGTTTGTCATTGGAGGCATTACGTATTCAGAGACACGTTGTGCTTATGAAGTTTCTCAGGCATACAAGTCTTGTGAAGTTATTATTGGTAAGCTTTCTTTTTAAGTATAGTTTTATTGCTTTAATATATAAAAAAGGAGAAAAGCTTACAAAGAGCCAAAGACAGAAACAGTGAAAATGAAATAACACAAACATATTATAGGGAAAGCCATTCTGCCTATCTTTTGAATACAGAAAATTCTTGAGATATGACTATTACGGTCACATGCCGTGGCAGTCATTAGGTAAAACATCTAATAATCTCCCCATCCCAGCTCTCCCTAATGAAACGTGAAATGAATGTGTGGGTCATTAAGTGGAGTTCAGGGTGCCTCCTGGGTGGGGGACGCCATTGGAAGCCTAGCACAGGCACGGGGCCTCTTGCCCTGGCCCTCCCACAGCCTTCCCCATTCCCAAGAGGTCCCAGGCTGTACTTCCCATGGCACTCAGCAGCACAGCCACATTTAGGCTGTTTGCAGAATTCCACAGTCACATGAGCTTGTTTTGCAGTGGTTTGCTCCAAACCGGCATTTTTGATTTTTAGCAAAACAGTGCCCATGAGTGCGAACAGTGAGTTTGCACTTGTGACCACGGCATTTGCTTAATAACCATGGCATTCACACATGCGGCTGCTGTGTTTGCTTAACACCTGCCACCAAAAAAATAAAATTAGCTGTTGTGATTTATGACCATACCCTTTTTATTATGTCATTTTACAATCTTCCCATTTTTCTGCTAACTTAAATTCTAGAAAGGTCTAAAGGGGTGAATAGGACAAGGCTGGTATATCGTACCTTTCTTTCTCTCCTCTTCCCTTTTGTATGGCCTCTGCGCTGTTTCACCTGCCAGGCTTTTCATTGCAATTTACAAATAGCAATAGCAATACCACTTAGACCAGGGCTTTTCAACCAGTGGTACGGGTACCACCTATGGTACATTGGCACCCGGCAGGTGGTATGTGACCATCCTAGAAAAGTGGTAGCGGGGGAGGGGAATGAGCTGAACCGGTGGCAGCATCGCACAAGCCTGAGCGAGAGATGGTTGGAGCTGCAGGGCTGTCAGGGCTCAGCAGAAGTGCCAGGATCAGCACCAGGCTCTAGCTGGAGCTCGGCGCTGATCCTGGCGCTTCTGAGCCTAGAAGAAGCGCCGATCAGCTGGAATGTTGCAGCATCTCCAGGCTCTTGTGATTTACTTTCAGATGCTTCACAACTGATTCATATTTATGATGGTCACAGTGTCCCAGGGTCATGTGAAGTGACCAAAACCTGCTGCAACCACCCAGCAGACGGGGGCAATAAAAACCAAACACCCCCCCCCCACCTCACCCCCGCTGCCAATCCTCAACAGAAATGCTCACAACAATGAAAACCTCGGACAGGAGGAAGAGCGCCGCCAGGCGGACAGGCAGGTGTCTTGCTTGGCTGTGGCTTGGGGGGCACTTTTTTCAGTGCCTTTGTAACTGAACAGTCACTAAGCGAACTGTTGTAAGTCAAGGACTACCTGTACTTCATCACTTTTTTCTTTCTTTTTTTGGTCATCAAGTTTTTGACACCTTGCTAGGCAACTGGTGGTGTTGCCATATCCTAAAAGTGATACAATGGGTGAAAAGGTTGAAAAGCCCTGGCATAGGGAATAAAGCTATTGCATAATAGGATAGTCCTGCTAGAAATACTTCAAAACCTCCTCCCAGAGTGGAGCAACGGAAACAGATCGTGAAGTGGGTGGGTGTGGGTCTCTAACAATGCTTTGAGCTCTAAGCACATAGCGCTTATAAGCAGCATCCTGAATACCAGGGAGCCAGCTTCCTATGATCTTCTCGGCTGTCCTTACCAGTCTCTCAATGGACTTTCTATCTGAGGCACTGCTGCCACCAGACCAGACAGTGATGCAGTTTGTTAAAATGCTCTCAATCGTGCCTCTATAAAAAGTGGCCAGGACAGAAGGAGAAAGATGTGTTCTCCTCATCAGATACAGGAAATGCAGACTCTGGTTTGCGCCCTTCACTAAGGATGAGGTGTGGAGAGACCAATTCCGATTGTTTAGTTATCTACACCCCCAGATACTTAATACTGTTCACCACCTGTATGGAATATGACTATGTCAGCTCTTTCTAAAAGTGATGAGTTATGAATGTAGTAGATTACTGTTAATGACTGTATTTTTTTTTACCAGGATCTACTCACATTGTGACACCTAGAAGACTTCTGGATGATGTAAAAGCACTTACTGTAACAAAACCAAAGGATAATGTGTATTTGAAAGATGAGTAGAGATCATAGTTAAACATTCATTTCTGCTTAACCTAACAGATAAAAAAATCATGCTATAGATATTATGGATATAATCTAGCTGGACATAAGCATTTTAAGGTCCTCTGGTTTCACTGGAAGAAACGTTAAACTGTTTTTGCAACTTCTTTTGAAATCAGTGGGTATTTAAAAGTGCTCGGTTGGAACTGGGTTGTATTCTGTGTAAATATTTTACAAATAAGTGTTATTTAGAATTGTGGGTTTTTTAATTTGAGATTGCTGCTTTTCATTGTGGTGGGGAATGGGAAGGTGGTAAAAATGAAGTGCAACGCAACAGCTTGTGTTTTATATTGTATTTGTGTTATACAGTAACTGGCCTTTTATTGTGAAATGTTCACTGTAGAGAATGTTCATCACTGCAACATATTACATTAAGACTTGGAAAACATATTTGTACATATGCTAATAATTTCAATAATAATGTGTACACTTTCTATCATGAAACATGTCTGTTTCTAAATATATGGTTACAAAATGTTATGAAATTATGGAAGAAGTTTAAAATATAAATGTGTAACACAATTTCACAATTAACAGATGTAGAGCTACAAAATTCTATGCAACTTCTATTTCACTGAAAACAATTTGAAGTAAACTACATATATAAAGTTAACTTCTTTTCTGAGAAATTTGATATAAATTTTAAAATATATGCATCTGGGAGTGCATGGATCTTTCTATGGTATTTGGATAAAATACAGATATGTAATAAACACTTTACCATAATTAAAGAACATTGGTGAATGTGTTGTTTCTAGAGAACATTTAAAGTTTGCAGTACAGACCAGTTAGTCATTTCCTTCGCCTCTTTTTTCCTTGGAAAATTGCCTCACTGGAGTCTTTCAAACATCATTCAGTATTGATTGGAGCAGTAGAAGCAGAAGATGAAGAGTAATGGCATAAAGGGATAATTGATAGTTGAGACTTTCAAACTAATACAAATTGGATTAGAAGAGAAAAACATTGCTGCTTATAAGAGCCTTGGTGGAGCAGTGGGCTAATGCCTCCTTAAGTAACACCAGCTGCCTGCAATTAGTGCAGGTTCGAGTCCCACCAGGCTCAAGGTTGACTCAGCCTTCCATCCTTCCGAGGTAGGTAAAATGAGGACCCAGATTGTTGGGGGCAATTAAGCTGACTTTGTAATAATGCCGCTTGGGGTGTGTGTGAAAGCCCTAATAAGCAGGCATATACATAGAATGAAGGCTACTGCTAAGCTTGTAAGCCGCCCTGAGTCTTCGGAGAAGGGCAGGATATAAATGTAATAAAAATAAATAAAAATAAATATTTAAATGACACTATCCTTCACTAGCACATAAATTTGGTAAATACAGTCCCCAATTTCTTACTAAAATCACTGGGTAATTTATTAATTTAAAACACATGTTTGATGGCACAATGGTTTATTATTTAATAGAATACGTCTTGGCTGTCCATTGCTACTTGTTTGGATCCCAGTCCTTCCTGGTGTGAACAGGAAGTTGATGGGATGGTGCTAATGGGAATTAGTAAGATACCTCTGAAACATTGGAGGTGTATTTAAGAGGTGAATATGAGTACATGTATTGACTAGCTCCATTTATGAACGTAAAGTGCATTCAGAAAGTATTCAGACCCCCTTTACCTTTGTCAATTTTGTTGAAATTGTTGAAATTCATTTTTCTCATTAGAGTTGTTGAAATTCATTTTTCTCATTAATCTACACTCAGTACCCCATAATGACAAAGTGAAAACAGAATTTTAGAAATGTCTGTAAATTTATTAAAAAGAAAAAAATGAAATATCACATTGGCTTAAGTATTCAGACCCTTCACTCAGTATTTTGTTGAAGCACCTTTGGCAGCAATTACAGGCTTGAGTCCTTTGGGGTATCACCTGGCAAGCTTTCCACACCTGGATTGGGGGATTTTCTGCCATTCTTCCTTGCAAATCCTCTTAAGCTCAGTCAGGTTGGACGGCAACCGTCAATGGACAGGCATTTTCAGGTCCCTCCAGAGATGTTCAATAGGGTTCATGTCAGGGCTCTGGCTGGGCCATTCTACGACATTCACAAGTTGTCCCTAAGCCACTCCTGTGTTATCTTGGCTGTGTGCTTAGGATTGTTCTCATGTTGGAAAGTGAACCTTCAGTGCAGTCTTGGGTGCTGTGGAACAGATTTTCATTGAGAATATCACTGTACTTTGCTCCATTCAGCTTTCACTCAACACTGACCAGTCTCCCAGTCCGTTTCTGAAAAACATCCCCACTGCATGATGCTGCCACCACCAGGCTTCACTCTTGGGATGATATTGGGCAGGTGATGAGTGGTGCCTGGTTTCCTCCAGACATAACGTTTAGAATTGAGGCCAAACAGTTCAATCTTAATTTCATCAGACCAGAGAATCTTGTTCCTTGCAGTCTGAGAGTCCTTCAGGTGCTTTTTTCAAACTCCAAGGGGGCTTTCATGTGTTTTCCACTGAGGAGAGGCTTCAGTCTAGCCAATCTGCCATAAAGCCCAGATTGGTGGAAGACTTCAGTGATAGTTGTCCTTCTGGAACTCTGATCCATCTCCACATAGGATCTCTGGAGCTAGTCGGAGTGACCATCAGGTCCTTGGTCACCTCTCTTACCAAGGCCCTTCTCCCCCAATTGCTCAGTTTGACCAGGCAACCAGCTCTTGGAAGAGTCCTGGTTGTGCCAAACGTCTTCCATTTGTGAATTATGGAGGCCACTGTGCTCTTAGGAACTTCTGATGCAGCAGAAATTTTATTGTAGCCTTCCCCAGATCTGTGCCTTCCAGTAATCCTGTCTCTGAGCTCTGCAGGCAGTTCCTTTGACTTCATGGCTTTTGCTCTGCTACAGTATCCTTTGTCAGTTGTGAGGCCTTCTATAGAGAGGTGTGTGCCTTTCCAAATCATGTCCAATCAATTTAGTTTACTACAGGTTGACTGCATTCAGGGTGTAGAAACATGTCAGCAACAATCAAGAGAAATGGGGGGGGGGCACCAGAGTTAAATTTCAAGTGTTGTTGCAAAGGGTCTAAATACTTATGCCGATGTGATATTTCAGTTTTTTTATTTTAATACATTTACCAACATTTCTAAAATTCTGTTTTCACTTTGTCATTGTGGGGTTCTGAGTGTAGATTAATGAGAAAAATTCAACAACTGTAAAATCTGCAGCATAACAAAATTGACAAAAGTGAAGGGGGTCTGCATACTTTCTGAATGCACTGTAGATAACGTATTACACATTATACATAATATTTTATTATAAAGAACCATTAACCTTTTAAGGAAACCGAAACAGTTTGTAATCTGACACAGAGGAAGGTACTACATGGTGTATCTTAGATGGTATGTGAAAATAATTAGATTTATTTGGGCACAGAATTTAGCTACATCAAAAACAACATGAGAAGTTTCTTTTTCCAGCAGTCTTATTTTAATTTTTTACATATAGAGCTATAGAATATAGAGCTATATTTTAGACATAGTTTATTAGTCTTCAAAATACACTGTCAGTATTGATGAGCTATGCCACTGGATAATGTCTGAATTTTGACATTGGCTAAATCTTCTGAGACAGCTTGCACCATATGTTCCGTTGTTGTCTTCAAATTGTTTGCCATCTGTATAGCATTATTCAAAGTGCAGTTTAATATCTGTTAAAGACACGATTTCATAATCATATATATATATATTAACTAGTTTAAACAATCTTATTTTTAATTAGTCATTTGATTGATTGGTTCATATAGCTACCCTAAGTCAGCATACAATATAGGGCAGGGCAGTATACTTTACCAATAAACAATAAAAATTCAACAAAAACCACTTAATTGACCAAAGCATTAAAAAAACCAAAGTAGCCACATACAAACACATACAGTGAAGTGCTGGGAAACCCCCCCCCCCCATCTAACAGATCATACTGCTTCCAGATCCAATGCCTAAGGAACAAAACAGGATTTTAATTTTACAGGACTTTAAAGGCAGGGTCATGGCCAACCAAATCTAAGCAGGGATTTATTCCAACAGACATGTCTCCTGGGACCTATTAGATGACATTGCCTAAAGCAGAGGTCCCCAACCTTTTGAGCACCAGGGACTGGTTCCGTGGAGAGAGGTTTTTCCATGGACCGGAGGGTGCGTGGTTTTATGTGCTGCCTTATCTCGCGGATGGGGCTTTGCTTGTTTGTGGGGCCCGGTTGCTAGCATGCCGCGGCCCGGTACTGGTCCATGCACTGGGGGTTGGGGACCCCTGGCCTAAACAACAGAACTGAGAGGATACCAACTCAAAATTCTTAAAATGTCTGAAATATAATTTTCTCAAACTTTCTACCCACTACCAAAAAATATTACTTTTGTAAATAATGACCTTCTCTTACCATGCTATTTATGTCTTTACTTCGCCTTTTTCTCCTATTACTGACTGACTTCCTTCCATTAATATTACTACCAGAAAGATACTGTGGTGAAAGAATAATGGTATCATGTATCTTTGAACAGCGGGTTTGGGGAATGTATAGATTCTGCCTAAAAAAAACAGAGCAAAAGAAAATAAGAAATGTTCATGCAGCAAATTCCATGTTTAATATGCAAAATGTAGAAGCCTAGCTATCCAACAATTTAAATCAAGATGTTAATTATGCACTATTTATCAGGCTGTTTTCAAGCATTTAAACACAACAGAAAAGACACCCAACAATTACAAATTTTTCCTTTTGACATATATATATATATATATATATATATATATATATATATATATATATATATATATATATATATATATATATATATATATATATATATCTGCAGAATTAACGTTTCACCGAAGTACAAGTTTGCATAAATGGCTATTGATTGGTCCAAACTGTTAATAGACCTTACCTGTCACATAATCTGTCTATAAAATCTTCTCTCTGTTCTTCTTTACAAATCCTTTGTTGGGCAATGCTATTCTTTTGCAAAGAACCTGAAAATAATTATAAATAAATATTTCATTAAATAAACATATCAACAGTTCCTGCTCTAAATATTAAAACATTGTGAATTATTATAATGCCGTCTTTTAATTATTAGAAAAGGAGACCTTGAAGTTAGCAATACAATTTTTTGCTAGGAAATAGCAACTTATAAAGACTATGAAAGATTAATAATAAATAATGAAAGATTAAGATATGTTGCTATGGAGACCTATATTACATTCTATGGGCCAAGTTTTGCTTTACTGTGATCGGACTTTTTCTATAGCAGTACAAAATACGATGCAACACAGGCAGATCTTGACTTATGACTGATCATTTAGCAACTGTTTGAAGTTACAACGGACTCCCAAAAGGTACTTAGGACATAGTTCTGAAGCTTTGATGGCCAGTCCCCCCCTCTGTGGTCATGTGACTGCATTTGCAGTGGTTTAAAGCATCCCGGATTTACATGACCACAATTTTTTAATGGTTTGCTGAAAACTGGAGTGTACAATTTTCTGCAAAAATGCCCCATAGCGAACAATAGGTTTGCTTAAAGACTGCAGATTCACTTAATGACAACGATTCAGTTAATGACCACCATCAGAAAAGGTAATAAATCATAATTCAGTCACATGATGACCCGCTTTGTAACCATCATGACATGTCTGTGATGGAAGGGCTCCATTATGGTCATAAATTGAGGACTACTGGTATAAACTGAAATGTAATTGTATAATGAGATTTATTTTTTTTGCTGATATCTTGCTGCAAACTTGTGTTTCCACAGATTAGTTCTGTAAAAGCAAAGAAATCATTTGAGCCTGAAGAGACAGTGCTTAATCCAAGGGCACCCTCACGCATTGGTCTGATCCATCACTGGACAGCAGTCTCATCCAGAATAGGCAATTTACCATGATTGATGGCACAGTCATTGAAAGAGCCTCAATATTAACCATAGTATATTAATTAGTAATATGGCAAAAATTGGTTGTCATGACCCCCAGTTTATGCATGAACTGACTAATTTAGGCCTTTCCCTAGCTAAAATTATTATTTTAATTAGCATTCTACAGTGTCTTTCAGTTTGTTCGTTTTGTTGGGTTTTTTTGTAGTCATAATGCAGTTTTTAAGCAACGTGTACAAACCAAATAGGTTTCTTTTTAAAATGTAGATATGAATAGGTATATGCATAGATCCAAACTGTTAAAATACGATAAACAATAAGTCAATAAGTATAATTTTAATAGCCTAAATGGTTGTCAGCTATTTCAGGCTGGCAAATTTAAGCTCACTGGTTTTTTATTGCAAATGCACCAAAGCATTTAATAATATTCTGTGAATATTATTTAATGTTTCTATGAAATATTTAATATTTCTGTGAAATATTTAATATTTCTGTGAAATATTATTTAATAAGAAATAACCATGTTGAACTTGGTGCAGGTCATATACCAAGGAAGTTGTCAGTATAGTAATATAGAGCATTATTTGTGATACAGCAACAGGGTTGCAGCTGCCTATAAGCATTTGCAAAGGCAATCTATTGTAGATAATGTAAGAAATATTATTGAGCTGTACTTTTACAAGGCTCAAAGGTAAGATGGTTAGGTTTACCAATGCAAATGCCTTTCTGTTAAAGGGAAAGAATCTTAAAAGGTAAGAGAGAAGTGAGTATCGCAATTTCCTAAACGCAGTTCTGATATAAGAAATTTGTTCTGACCTGAAGATTGAAGAAATTACCACAAGGTGTTTTTTTTAATATACACTAGATTCAAGGCCATCTGAAAATCCCAACCCTCTCTTCTACTTCTGATGGAGAGCAACTTTTTGAGAGGCTAAAGAAACTCCCATCTTACTTCAACTGAATTTAACCATCCCAAGAAGAGGAAGTAACAGAAAAGTTCAGGGGCGTTATCGTTTTAAAAGCTGGGAGGCTTGTCATTGGCCCCAAATTTATCCTGCAGCAGGACAATAGCCCCAAACATACAGCCAGTGTCATTAAGAACTATTTTCAGCAAAAAGAAGAACAAGAAGTCCTGGAAGCAATGGTTTGGCCCCCACAGAGCCCTGATCTCAACATCATCAATTCTGTTTGGGATTACATGAAGAGACAGAGACATCCTACATCCACAGAGGTTCTGTGCTTAGTTCTCTGAAATGTTTGCAACCTTGAAGGAACCTTGCCGAGTTCCTTCAAAAACTGTGTGCAAGTGTACCTAGAAGAACTGATACTGTTTTGAAGGCAAAGGGTGGTCACACCAAATATTGATTTGATTTGGATTTCTCTTCTGTTCATTTACTTTCCATTTTTGTTAATGAATAAAAATAAATTAACGCTTCTATTTCTGAAAGCATTCTTAGTTTACAGCATTTTTGCACAACTGCCTTAACACTTTTGCTGTATATAATAAAGTACTGTACTATATATAATAAAACTATTACTGTATATAGCAAGTACTGTATATCATAACTGTGCAAAGCTTTATAAATACTAATAATATGCCCTAAATATGCCTGAACAATTGGTTTTAATAATATTTAAAAATATTGCTAGTGTTCATATCTGACTGGATATAGCTCAGTGATGAAAAAAGTGCACACTTCATTTTTGAATCACTTTCATCTTTTCTGACTATATATTTCACATTTGAGCCCTGGCATGGAAAACGTGTTAGAGCTTAAAACATGAGATAAATGAAGCTTTGTTTTACATACCTGTTACATCTAAATCCACTGGTTTTCCTTCAGAGAAGATTGGAAATCTTTCACAATCAGAATGTCCTCTAGTTCCTTTTCTGTATTCTGTTGTTTTATTTCTAGATTAAAAAGAAAATATAACATTGACTTAATTGAAATTTAGCAGCAAACATGCAGGTAATGATGCAATCCCATGCAGGCTTATACAGAAATAAATCTTGCTAATCTTAATGATCTTCCTAGAAAAGTTTGTCTTGAAATCTAATATTCACTTACTTGGGAATATATGATTCAACTGAATCATAAATATGTATATATACATATGCATACACACACATATATGATTCAGTTGACCTCATTTCTAAATAAATGTGGAGGCTTGCAATGTAAGTCCATAAGATAAACTACTTTGGGTTTTTTTTTGCATTTTATATTGATACGGATGCTGATTTGATTCATATTATACATACTAACCTATTAGAAGAACAGGAGCATATTTGATTTCTTGATAGCTGCATTTTCAATGTAGGATGTATAATAATTTTATGCTTATCGGTAGAATGTCTCACTTTCTGAAGAAAGTTATCTGAAGTGGACCTTCCTATGCAAAATATTGCAGATTAAAAAACTGATTAGTGAGTGCTTCTTCTTAGAATGATTTAATTATTTATTAAAACACATGTTTATTTTTATCTTCTTCTACCTTGTTCATTCAATAAAGTGAAATCAACCTCATTAGATTCTTTGCTCATTGCTAGAGCTGAAGATCTTATTTGAAGTTCATTTAAATTCCTGATGGAAATGAAAAGAAGATTAGTATTGTATAGTATCAGGTTACTATCTGATCCAATTTGAATTCAATTTGATCGATATTCTGATACTTGGCCAATTGAGATATCTCAATTGGTAAGCCATTGTTAGTGCTTATTTTTCAAAATATAGTCTACTTTTCGATTTATCTTTGGAGAGTAAAAGTAGCCTATTACAAGTTTACTTGGAATATTATCTCAACTAAGTCAGAGGGAAATCCTTACTAAATTTAATAATTATCTTCAGTGATTATCGTAAAAGTTCAACCTTACATTTGCTGGAACGGATGGTTGCTGTCACCTTGTATAGATTTTTTATGTGCCTTTTGTGGAATTACTTCCACAAGATGGTGTCTATTCTTCCAATAGTTCTCATTTTGGGGAATATTGAGTCCTGCAACATTCCTTTTTGGAGATTCATTGGTACTTATAATCAAAGGACTCTAAAAGAAGCATAAGAGAAATATAGGAAGCATAATACATCTATTTAAAACATGCAGCAAATAAATGTATTGAAAGTGTTCTGTTTTTGCTTACAAAATGCTGATTGAGATTAAAGGTATGTAACCTGGCTCACTATAAGACCTGGATAATTGAGAAATTATTTTTGTTGAAGAAAAGGCTATAATTTTGAAATGAATTTTCTTGGTGAAATTAACAAAAATAAAACAAATCACTTATAAGAGTCAATGTCTAGTAAATGTCAGAAAATGATTTTTTTAATTCCTTTGAAGAGTACAATATATTATTTTTTTATTCCCTAATCAGTCTTTAAGATTCACAAAATACAGGATAATGGCTTACCGCAGAATAGCTTGAACAAAGAGAAGATGGGTGGGATCTGAGTGACGGTGATGTTATATATGTTGAGGAATATGAAGTGAATGTCTTCTCAATTTTCTCTTTGATACCTTCAAGGAGCATGCCAAGTTTAAATATTTCCCCTTCTACTTTTCTAAATACAAATACAAAAAATCCCCACCCAAAATTATATATAATATTAATTTTGCTCTGTTCTTTCATTATCAGATGTTATCAAATATAAGATATGGAACAATTGGAAAATATTGTTTCCGAGTAATTAAGAGATAATGTTTAATATTTGCCAAAAACAGTGATGTTGAATGGTAAAATGCAAAACTGCAGTCTGCTGTCATGAAAATACTAGTTAGATTAGCAAGAAACAATTTACGGTAGCTTTGGAGGAGAAACTTGGTAGACAGTTCTACAGAGAAACAAGAAGATAAATCGGTCCTCTACTTTGAAATAGTAATGGCATAGTTTTGACCTTCCAACTATATTTTTCTGTTTCCTACAGTTATTTAATTGTAATAAAGTTACCTGTAGAGAGTTTACCTCTTCTTACTCCAATAGTTTTGTGACAATGGAGGGGGGAGGGTGAAGTGGTTGCTACCTATTCAGTTATTTTACATTTTGTTTCTGGACTGCTCATACTTAATTATAATTACTACTTTGTAATTATAAAGTATTAAATATTTTACCCAACAGAAAAGATTATGACAGTAAATGCTGGATTTGGAAAGGCTTCAAATACATATTTTTAACTGAAATCAAGCATCAATAGGTTTTATTTCTGAGTACAGAAGATTGGATTACAATGTTAAAGCACAGTAAAAAATTAATAGCTATATTATTTTAAAACTTTAATACTGGACCTGTTAGGATCAAATTCTCCAATATTTCTTGATGAATGCTTATGGTTTTGACGTTGCAGAGCACAATGCTTTTCCTTGGTAGCTACGTAATTATGTTCCAATTGCTCCAGTTGTTCTTTTAAAAGTTGCAAAAACTTAATTCAAAAAATAATAAAATCATTTAATTCCATATTAATTTTACTATAATTCTATTCAATTAATAGAAACTGAAATGTTAAATGCTTCTCAGATATATAATACCAATAATTTTGGAAGAAACAACATAAATAGAATTACTAAATCTGAATGACATTAAACTTTCTAAACTGATCACCAAATGCTGCCAAACATGACCCATGAAACTCATTCCTCGAGACTGTTATAATTTTGCTGCTTCAGTAGTTAAGTACCTCTTCTATGAAAATAAGCATGTGTTAAAATATCCAAATGGCACATTACTTTTATGCAGAATTCTGCATGCCCTTTTCATGCAGGAGACATCTATGCCCATGTAGGTTTCTCAGTCCAATTTAACAGAAGAAGAGGAACCATCACACAAAACATTCATCTGTTTGCTCTCTAGAAGTGATTATTGTGGTACAGTACCACGGGACTAGGGACTCTCTGTATACTAGTCGTTTCCATTCTGTCATACAAAACTATACTGAGTGCACACTTAAAATATACCATTTTGTTAACTTCCAACACAGGATACTCAAGTCATAGTTGTGTTCACCCATTTACTTCACAAAATGTACTCAATAAATTAGCTTCACATATCACAGTATTCCGAAATGATAAAATCACTCAGTATTGCTTATATGGGCAGAATTCTGAATCCAAGAGCAATTCTAACTGCCAAAGGCAGTGTAGGAAGACTGAGATGGAATGAAATTGTTGTGTTGTTATGTGAATAGGGACTGCTATATTGATAAATATTTCCCTATCATAGAATACCAAATTCCTATAACAGCTGAAACAGGGTATATGAAGGAATCCAGAGCTTCCTTATTTCTCTGATAAAGTCACAGATTATCAAATCTAAAATTTCCCTCGTTTGTTTCAATGAGAAAAAATTCAAAACACACCACTTTAAGTCAGGAGGAAATGCTGTATGTCAAGGCAGAGAATAAATTGGTATGAGAATGATGGGTCTCTGCCATGTAACTTTCTCTTCAGCCTAGAGTGGCTTAATAAATTAAACTTAGTTCTTATTAAAAACACTCAGATAACAGAATAATAATGTTGGAAAGGACCTTGGAGGTCTTCTAGTCCAACCCAGTGCTTAGGCAGGAAACCCTATACCATTTCAGATAAATAGTTGTCCAATCCCTCCAATATTGGAGCACCCACAACTTTTAGAGGCAAGTCATTCCACTGATTGTTCTGTCAGGAAATTTCTCCTTAGTTCTAGGTTGCTTCTCTCCTTGATTAGTTTCCATCCATTGCTTTTTGTCCTGTATTCAGATGCTTTGGAGATTAGGCTGACCCCCCACCCCTTCTACGTCATGATCTATATATCATGATATATATATATATATATATATATACACATCATGTAGCTGGATAATCATCAAATGGAGCTCCTGTCTTTTAAAAATATATATAAAATTGAATTTACCTGAAGGTGTTCTTCTACTGAAAATACATTCTGTTTAATACACCCAGAAAATATTTCAACCTTTAAAAAAGGAAAAAAAATACATTGCACTTGAACTTGCAGATGAGATGTTAAAATAGGCCAAGTTCCAAACATTTAAAAATTAACACGTGGCATTACATTTGCTTTCAGCTCTTCAGTCTGTTTCTTTAATATCTGTTCCTTGTCATCTGTTACATTTTGCAGAAAAGGAGTGTTCACAGATGGTTTTCTTACTGCATTAGCTAACGGTAATGAAGAAGTTATATTGTTAGACTGTGATTCTACAAAACAAAATTAAAAAGATTAAATAAAAGCTCTGGAAAATTTTCTCAAGACAATAGTATACAGAGTACAACAAATTAGGAATAGCAACAACTTGCTTTTTTGTAAAGCCTATTTAAAGTACCTGAATGAGAGGATTGGGAAAAATCAAGCATGTGCTCCATAGGAATGGTTACAGGAGAAAATGCAGGCATTTTGGAAGCTATTCCCGTACTTTGTGCTGGAACGCTAAGTTCTGCTGTATGTGAATTTGAACAAGGAGGTATCTGTGAAAATATACATGTTCACTGAAAAGTGCAACATTAACAATAGAAAGCATTCACTTGTCTTTCTCAGTTATCCCATCCTTTTAGTAGCCTCAAACAATAATTTTGTAATTTGAAAAAACAATTTCTAAACATTACCATATTTTCATTACTCTAAATATTTATATACATCCTGCAGTAAAATCTCATAGATAAAACATAATCAGTAGCCACCTACTAAATCAGGAGACAAAATAATGTGTTAAAAACTTCTAAACATTACTACACTTCGTCACTAAAAATTATGTGCATCCTTTAACAAAACTTTGAATATCCTAAAAAACAAGGCAACCACATAGATAAAATATTTCTAAAAATAATATAAGTCAGGGAAAAATACATTAGGTAACAGAAATCAAGAAGTGCTGAGTTGCTCCACAAAAGATAATTTGGCAATAGGGACTGAGGTTTGCAACAGTGATAGCAAGATAGCAAGATGGGCCATGAATATTTCAAGGAATTTCTCTTTCCTTAAGTACATGGTGTGGACTCTTTATTCACCTTCAGAAGTGTGAGGTTATCAAATACACAAAAGTTTCTTCAACTGTGATGCCTATTTATGGAAAATTCTCTCTAGGAAAACATACTTTCATCTATGTCAATATATTTTCATTGCCAGGAAAAACATTCTTTCTGAACAAGATTTTAATATTTTTGTATTCAACTTAATTTTAAATGCCCACTGTACCCTGGAATAATAGAATTTAGGGTTCGGTGAACTATGTACTCTAACATACAATTTGATAGGGCTTTAAAAAAAGAAAATACATTATATTTTATTAAGTTATCCTCCATAATTAAATTAATTTCTTATTCTGGGAGATTTACCTTAGGACTAAATCTCAGATGATCGATATGATTTTGAACCTCAGCTTGTCTTGTCAGCATCTGTGGTTTGGAAAGGTGCAGTAGAACATTTTTGAATGTTTTAGTATTTTCAGCATAACATTAGTTGCACTGTTACAATAATATAAGACAGGAGTCAGGACCATTTCAAGTTCCCCAAATCACCTTAAATCTTGTGAGGGTTTAGCTATTTTACACTTAGTTCTGATGGGACCTTGCATAACAATGCCTAACTCTTGCAAGATTTCATACATTTGGAACAGTGTAGAATTAAAATGTAGTTTAATTAATTTTGGTTGATTGCAGGTATGATTTTGGGGACTGATAGACACTTGAACATCCATGGGTGCAGATTTGCTGATCCATGTCATAGGATACTCAAAAGCATTCTAACTTCTAGGAGACATATATTCATTAACTTGCTAACAAGTACTGCAAGAACTGTGAAGGGGAAAAAAAGAATTTGATTCAGGAAAAACAGAGAGTAAAACACATCCCATTAGACAGGAAAACAACATACACTATATGAACTACTGAAGTTTTATTATTATCTATTAAATCTGTATGGCACCAAACTGGACAGATTTAAGGCAGCATACATTAAAAACTAAAAAAAATATCAGAGTGAAAGAAAATACAAAAATGAAATGATGTAATGGGAAAGAATATTAAAAATGTAGGATTAGAAAGGTAAACTGGAAAGTGAACCCTTTCTAATAAGAAATATAGCTGAAAAGCTAGTAGGCTAATTTGTAGAAATTTGCAACATGCAAGGAGAGTCCTAAGCCAGTACATTGTCATAAATTAGCTACTACTATAATATTGCTAGAAATTTATACTGAAGATAATGGATTAATGATTTGGAAACTAGGTATTAATAGCATAAATAAATATGATTTGTGTTATTATGTTAAAGAACAATGACAATTATTTCCACAGCCACTACTGATTTCAAAGGCTGATTCCACGATTCTATGCAGCTATATACTCTATTAAAAAAAAATAAAGGGCGGAGGGGAATTGCCAGAAAATCAGAAACTATCCTTAATGTGTAATTTTTGTTTGTTTAAAGTTGCATTGAATTTCAGCTCATTTAAATATTCTTCGGTACACGTATGTCACACTGCATTTATTGCAGTATAATTGTATGTATAGGGACGCGGTGGCTCAGTGGGTTGGGACGCTGAGCTTGTCGATCAGAAGGTCGGCAGTTTGGTGGGTCGAATCCCGAGTGCTGCATAACAGAGTGAGCGCCTGTTACTCGTCCCAGCTTCTGCCAACCTAGCAGTTCGAAAGCACGTAAAAATGCAAGTAGAAAAATAGGGACCACTATGGTGGGAAGGTAACAGCGTTCCGTGCGCCTTTGGTGTCTAGTCATTTATTTATTTTATTTTTTATTTTAATTCCATTTATATCCCGCCCTTCTCCGAAGACTCAGGGCGGCTTACAAGCTTAGCAATAGCCTTCATTCTATGTATATGCCTGCTTATTAGGGCTTTCGCCCCCCCCCAGCGGCATTATTACAAAGTCAGCTTAATTGCCCCCAACAATCTGGGTCCTCATTTTACCTACCTCGGAAGGATGGAAGGCTGAGTCAACCTTGAGCCTGGTGGGACTCGAACCTGCACTAATTGCAGGCAGCTGTTGTTACTTAAGGAGGCATTAGCCCACTGCTCCACCAAGGTCATGCCAGCCTCATGACCACGGAGACATCCTCGGACAAGCGCTGGCTCTTCGGCTTTGAAACAGAGATGAGCACCGGCTCCTAGAGTCGTAAACGACTAGCACGCATGTGCGGGGGAACCTTTACCTTTACTTGTATGTATATTTATTAAGAAACATTATATTAATAGAAATACAAAGTTGGTTTAGGATTGCAGCCCCCCCCCCCAAATAAAATAAAATAAAATAAAATAACCAATCAAGAATCCAGTAGAATCTCCCTGGCATTTAATTTAAATTAACAAATGTTTAAAGTAGGTTTTCAGCATTGATTTGGAGATCTAACTCAAAAATCAGTTATTCAGTTTATCCAGACCTATATGCAGACAAATCACTTTTAATCTACCTCTAGCTGTTGTTCAAGATTGAAAGTTCCATTTTCTTCTCCTTGATTGCTGATTGTATCAGATTCCAAAAATGTCATTGCTTGTAGTACATCTTTACCAAGCAAATGTGTGGAAGATTTAGTTCTTTTAAATACAAAGCTTTCATTATTTCCTTTTAATTCTTTGACTTTTGGGGACATTTCAGAGGAATCACAATGTCTATAATGAGCTTGGTGTTCATTGGATTGGGGATGATTATGAACATTTTCAGCATTATCCAGAAAATATTGTTGATTTTGATACTCTTTGCAGGTAGAGGTATAATTTAAGACTTCATTCATTCCAGGTTCCTTTTGAATTAGAAATTGTGAGTTATCTATGTTGCAGTATTTGTTATTACAAACAACAGCACACTTGGCTGTTAAAGATAGCTTATCTTGAGTCAAATCCCAATTTTTGACACCTGAATTACAATTTACTTTCCTTTCACTATTCTTTACTTCTTCTTTTGGGGAAAATATGCCTGTATTTTCTGGAATCTTATCTTTTTTTAGTACTGTTTCATCAAAACTGTCAGTAAATGATAACTCCGGGATAGTCTCAGAATCAATTAGTTGGCATGTTAAGTCTTCTGTTGGAAAATGACGTAAAAGGACCTCTGATATTTTTGAGTTGGAAAACTCTTCATTTCTTCCTGAACTGCTAAAACCACCAACTTGTATTTCTTTTTCTGTTGTCATGGTAAATTCTATGTCATTTTGTTTGGTCAACAGCACCGTATTTATTTTTCTTTGAGACAATTGCTTTTTGCAGTTTGAATTTTCTTTTGTCCAACTGCTGCTGATAGGAGATGTCAATGTGGAAACAGTTGGGGAGACATGTTCTACAGAAATAAATTCTTTCAAATTCTGTGAATCACAACTATATTGACCTCTATTTTGTAGATCTCCATCATAAGGTAAATCTTCTTGCTCATTGTCAGTATTGTCTTCAGAGTAAAGCATATCAAATAATATATTCACTTACTTTTCATATAGTGAATGTTGTTATACTGAAATTACTTATATTTTGATCATATTCTGCATGATTTCAAGCTCTGTAAGATTTGAGAGAACAAGTTTAATAATCTGAGTTATGTATAACAACACAATTAATTCTTGTAAATCTTCCATTTCCTTTCTGTAAAATGTTCATAGACTCATGATTTGACATTTGCATTTGTTCCAAAGTCTATGTGATAACCCAAGAATCTAATTTGTGTTGAAAGAAAAATATACCTACAATTCTTTACATAGTTTAACTAGATGGTCAATGTTCTACTGGAAGTTTCATATTATCTATTGAGAATTATGTAATCAGAACAATTATATCTATGTCAAATAAATTACGGCTTCATGTGTGATTAAAATTAGACACATACAAAATAGTTACTGTATTTTGTATATAAAATTTCCTCCAACTTTCCTACTTTCTATATAAATCAACTCATTAATGTGTCAAGTTTAAAATACACCAGGATGACAAATTTTAATTTGGATATAGGTCATACATTATAAAGTGTAAACAAACTTAACATTAACATCTGCATGTTTTTTAAAAGAGACTTTAATCTTTTTTCCAATACACATATTCTCCAAATAAAAGTCACTATGTATGTATGAGTGTATTTTGCTAATGACTTAAATCTATACAGAAAATAAGAAATTTCATTAGACACACAAAAAAGAGAAATTATATATACTCTATATATCACATAATGGTAAATCAATAATGAATCGTTATACTTACATACTGTAGGAAAATATTTGTTTAATTTTCTAAGAAACAAAGATAGTCACAGCAGGCAAAATAAAAATTCTTTCTGTAATCTAGTTTAGTTGTAACCAATATATAGGGCTCTTCTTTATTAGGTGTATTTTATTTCGTCAGTTGTAACTCTATACTGAACACAGCTGACCTGGAGAAGTACAGTATCTTTAATAATGCAACCATTCACATTATTACTTGCTTCTCTGATCCTGCCATGATTCAGTGATAGCATAAAGGGAATAGAGTTAACAAGCCAACATTTTGAAACCCTGGTGAGAAAATCAAATTCAGCTTAATCTATTTATCAACGGTTTATTTTCACTGGGACTGATTATGATGTGTTTAGAAGTGAAACATAACATTTGAGGTTCTCATGAACATGTCTACCTGCACTGTAAGGACTTTAAATAATTTATAAGAGAAGGTATGTGCAAATTAATTATTTACTATTACTCCAGTCACCATCTGGGACTGCTTCCTAAGATCATGAGCAGAAATGGTTTGCATACTAAAAAGCACATTACCAACAGAGGTAAGGACAAAGTAACACACCTGTTCCCATTATAATGGGTCTCCCATAAAATTTTCTTCTGCATAAGCACCCTGTCTTCCCATCCTTCCCTCTACTTCATTCCAATGTATTTAACATTGCCTCGGTAAAGATACTTCATGCATCTGATGTAGTGAGCTGCAGCTAACAAAAACTTCCGTCTTACACTAAAATGTGCTATTCTTAAGGTGTTACCACGTTCGTTTTGATTTTAGGCACAGCTATAAACTCTCTTCCTGCATTTATCACTGGTTGGTTGTTCTTCTACAAAATAAGCTCAAAATTGCAACTAGCATTAAAAATGTGGGTCAACAAAAGAACCTTATTACTGTGTTGAACCAAAAGCACAACAAGTTCATGAGCTTGAGAAATGGCCTCTCCGGAGAGGCTTTCCCAAAATAAGCACCAACCATGAATGTGCAAGCCAACAGAAAGGCCAAACATAAACTGGTAAAAAAACTTTATATAATAAACACTGGTAAGTATTAATACTGACAATCCTATTGATACAGTATTTTTAGTAATCTAATTCCCAAAGATATAACTGTAACACACAGACAGACCTCTTTTTGGCCATTTTATGAGTGGTATACCTAACACCAGGTACAATACAATTTTTCCCCAAAGGGGAAAGTAGCAATGTGACATATGTACAGCTGTTATGGGACAGTTTTACTGTAACATAAAGTATGAAATAAGCCTTGCATATACACTGTTATTTACACAGAGTACAATAGGAACAGTCTCATATAGAGAAGAATGAAGTAAAAAAGGTAACTGCCTTGCACCTGTGCATATATTTTCTCCCTTGGAATGTTTAGCAGAAAAAAATATGCTGATTATATTTGCCACTATCCAATACATACCCCATATACAGATAAATTTTCTGTCACCACATGTAAATAGGGTAGCCCATTTCATCTGAAGGAGTGTTTTAGGAGTTAAAAGATTTATTTCTTAACAGTTATGTTTTTTCTAATTAAAGAGCAAATGAAGTTTTTTTTCTTTCACAAATGAAGGCATATCCCAGGATTATGTTTTCTTTCAGCTACATTTGAAAAAACTTAAATTCCTTTCAATTCATTATTAATATTCCAGATACCAAGCTCATATACACAGTGAGAAACTGATGGCTGTGAACTTTAAGGAACCCCAATATTTAAATCTATTTGTATGTACTACTGCTAAGCTTGTAAGCCGCCCTGAGTCTTCGGAGAAGGGCGGGATATAAATGGAATAAAAATAAAAATAAAATAAAATAAATAAATAAATGTATATATTGTTGGGCAAAAATATACTGACTTGACAAGAGATCAGGAAATTTTATCTATCCCTACGTGAAACATGGGGAGTGTTCAAAAATGCTGAATCAGGATTTGTTTATTAGGCATCATAGGTAAACTGATAAAAAGCAAATTTCAGAAACATTAAATTCCCAGTGAAATACTTTAAAAGGTATTAGTAATTTATGTTAGAAATGTAACTAATTTTCTGAATGAATGCGGAAATTGCATACAGTACTCATTGTAAGAAAGGATTGTGAATCTCTGGTATTTGTTTCATAGGATAAGAGTATTGCATGGCTGAAGGGGACAACAAATTATCTAGAATGCTGTTCAGCATTTAATAATATGGTTCCCTTATATTAACCACACCCAAGCCATAGATATATTGCACGCCTACAGCAAGTTTTTTGAATGAACATGTTCTGGCTGCCAAGCAAGAATTAAAGATGATTTTCCACTCCACCTTTTCCTGGGTGAATACATTTATTCTGAAATAATGCCAAGAGCTGTTGGTGAGTAACTTTGTTTTTATTGCCCTACTCTTTCTCTGGCCATACCCACTTCATTAACGCTCTTTCTGTAATTTAAAACAAAAAAGAGCCAAAATCGAAATGCATCCTCAGCTACACAGCTTCAGTGAACCCATTCTTAATCATTACTTCTGGGCTTGCGGAGCTCATTCTTAAAAATTAATCCAACCCACTGGATCCGTGTCACTCACTAAGCCAAAATGTCAGTAATCTGGTGAATCAGTCTTGTCCAAACACAATATTGTCTGAAAATACCTCACAGGATTATTGTTGAGGAGAAAGAAATTGGACAATTCTATGTACATCACTTTGCATTCCAAGAACAGGCAGGATATGTATCTAGCTAATGAACAAGGAAAGGCATGAATGTAATACAATTCTTGGAAGATGGTTACCTACTTTCTAGAAGGAATTCTGAAAAATGACCTGATAGGTGTACTGTACTGTATTTATTTATTTAGGACACTTATTAACTGCCCCATCTTATAAGTTTGGATGGTGACAGCATACAAAAAAGCCCTAAAGATATATACCGTATATACTTGAGTATAAGCCGACTCGAGTATAAGCCGAGACCCCCAATTTCACCCCCCAAAACTGGAAAAAGTTATTGACTCGAGTATAAGCCGATCCGCCGTTCTGCAAGCCTGAATACACAGGAATACCCTGTGTGGCCGCGGCTCGTCGGCAGGTCTCCGTTCCTCCTGCCGACCTTTGGGGAGGTTTGGGCGCCTCCCCAAACCTCCCCAAACCTCGGCAGGTCTCCGTTCCTCCTGCCGACCTTTGGGGAGGTTTGGGCGCCTCCCCAAACCTCCCCAAACCTCGGCAGGTCTCCGTTCCTCCTGCCGACCTTTGGGGAGGTTTGGGCGCCTCCCCAAACCTCCCCAAACCTCGGCAAGTCTCCGTTCCTCCTGCCGACCTTTGGGGAGGTTTGGGCGCCTCCCCAAACCTCGGCAGGTCTCCGTTCCTCCGCGCAGACCTGCCGACCTTTGGGGAGGTTTGGGCGCCTCCCCAAACGTCCCCAAACCTCGGCAGGTCTCCGTTCCTGTTTGGGGAGGTTTGGGCGCCTCCCCAAACCTCCCCAAACCTCGGCAGGTCTCCGTTCCTCCGCGCAGACCTGCCGACGTTTGGGGAGGTTTGGGCGCCTCCCCAAACCTCCCCAAACCTCGGCAGGTCTCCGTTCCTGTTTGGGGAGGTTTGGGCGCCTCCCCAAACCTCGGCAGGTCTCCGTTCCTCCGCGCAGACCTGCCGACCTTTGGGGAGGTTTGGGCGCCTCCCCAAACCTCCCCAAACCTCGGCAGGTCTCCGTTCTTCCTGCCGACCTTTGGGGAGGTTTGGGCGCCTCCCCAAACCTCCCCAAACGTCGGCAGGTCTGCGCGGAGGAACGGAGACCTGCCGAGGTTTGGGGAGGTTTGGGGAGGCGCCCAAACCTCCCCAAACAGGAACGGAGACCTGCCGAGGTTTGGGGACGTTTGGGGAGGCGCCCAAACCTCCCCAAAGGTCGGCAGGTCTGCGCGGAGGAACGGAGACCTGCCGAGGTTTGGGGAGGTTTGGGGAGGCGCCCAAACCTCCCCAAACAGGAACGGAGACCTGCCGAGGTTTGGGGAGGCGCCCAAACCTCCCCAAAGGTCGGCAGGAGGAACGGAGACCTGCCGAGGTTTGGGGAGGCGCCCAAACCTCCCCAAAGGTCGGCAGGAGGAACGGAGACCTGGGGAGGTTTGGGGAGGCGCCCAAACCTCCCCAAAGGTCGGCAGGAGGAACGGAGACCTGCCGAGGTTTGGGGAGGCGCCCAAACCTCCCCAAAGGTCGGCAGGAGGAACGGAGACCTGCCGAGGTTTGGGGAGGCGCCCAAACCTCCCCAAAGGTCGGCAGGAGGAACGGAGACCTGCCGACGTTTGGGGAGGTTTGGGGAGGCGCCCAAACCTCCCCAAACGTCGGCAGGTCTGCGCGGAGGAACGGAGACCTGCCGAGGTTTGGGGAGGCGCCCAAACCTCCCCAAACGTCGGCAAGTCTCCGTTCCTCCGCGCCCTGCCTGCCTGCTTCTTTCCGCTGCGGAAAGAAGCAGGCAGGCAAGGCGCGGAGTTTGGGGAGGTGCGCGCGCACCTCCCCAAACCTCCCCAAACTTCGGCAGGTCTCGGACGGCGGTGGCTTGGGAGAGGTGCGGGCGATCCCGGAAGCACCAAAGCCTCGGCCGCGCACAAGTCCTCGGTAAGTTTTTTTTGTTGACTGGAGTATAAGCCGAAGTGGAATTTTTCAGCCCAAAAAGTGGGCTGAAAAATTCGGCTTATACTCAAGTATATACGGTAAATAATGAAATCATCACAAAAGATGTAACAAAACTATGCATGCATAGAAAAACCCCATATAACATTCAGCTGAAACCAAAAGATAGTTTATAAGTTTGGGGGTTGCATATTTCTCAACATATAGGTGATTGAAAACATGTCCCAAAGAACTGAGGCAAGCATATGCACCTTCATTTGCAAGTATATTAATTGTCTGAACTAGTTCAGAAATGGGAGGAAACGAACATTAAAGCATGATTTTCACAGACGCTGCAAACAGCTTCATTCTCAAGATTCAGAACTACTTCTTCATACAAAGGTAGTCCTCAACGTACGACCATAACTGAGCCCAAAATGTCTGTTGCTAAGTGAGACAGCTGTTAAGTGAATTTTGCCTCATTTTATGACTTTTCTTGCCACAGTGAAGTGAATCGCTCTAGTTGTTAAATTAGTAACATGGTTGTTAAGTGAATCTGGCTTCCCCATTGACTTTGCTTGTCAATAGGTTGCAAAAATGACCACGGGAGCAGTCAGTTGCCAAGTGGCTGAATTTTGATCATGGGACCATTTGTTGTTAGCTGCGAAGTCGTGTCTGACCCATTGTGACCCCATGGACAACGTTCCTCCAGGCCTTCCTGTCCTCTACCATCTTCTGGAGTCCATTTAAGCTCACGCCTACTGCTTCAGTGACTCCATCCAGCCACCTCATAGAGGTGCTCCAATGGTCGTAAGTGTGAAAAAACGGTCATACCTTACTTTTTTCAGTGCCATTGTAACTTTGAACGGTCACTAAATTAACTGTTGTAACTCGAGGACTATCTGTAGTCTACACTCTCCTTGTGTAGGAGCGACAGGGTTGCTCACACCAATAGTTTAAAAAAGTGACGAAAGGGGCGATCTATTCTATATTACACGATCCCGTCAATGAGGACCCAGATTGTTGGGGGCAGTTAAGCTGACTTTGTAATAATGCCGCTTGGGGGGGTGTCTGAAAGCCCTAATAAGCAGGCATATACATAGAATGAAGGCTACTGCTAAGCTTGTAAGCCGCCCTGAGTCTTCGGAGAAGGGCGGGATATAAATGGAATTAAAATAAATAAAATAAAAATAAAATACACATAAGTAACCATCCTTTCCTTTGCTGCGGACCCTTCTCATCGCCCGAAACCAACGCAAGGGAAGCTGCCCTTTAAATCTCTCGAACATTTCCCACCCACCCCCCCAAGCCCCCCCCCAAAAAAATCCAGGGAATATAAACCTAACCGCAGGAAAAGCCCACGTGACTCCCAGCCCTTACGGTGTTCAAAAACGGAGAGGACAGGCCTCATCGACATCACCCTCTTTTTCTGATTGGCCAATGCAAAAGGTGCCGAGGAAGGGAGGGGGGAGCGTGGCGGGCGGAGCAGCGTCCGGATGACAGACGGACGACGCCTTTAAACAAGAGAAAAAGGGCACGGCTGCCAGGCGCGTGCGCTGTGCGGCGCGAGCGCGCGGATGGCCGTTTTTTTTTTTTCCCTCCCACCCCCCCCCGCTCCTCGTCACTCACGGAGGCGGACGGGGAGCGCCCTTGGCTGGGCAGGTGAAAAGCAAAGTGGGGAGCCCCTCCCCTTTCTGGGTCCGGGGTTTTTTTTTCGCGACGCTTGTTGTTGAGCTCCGGAGAGCGAGGGAGAGAGCCGTCCGCCAGCTACCCGTGGCAACTGAAATGAAGTGAGCGAAAAGGGGTCCCCTTCGTGGGCAACGCTGAGCCTGGTATAAACTAGGGAGTTTGGCAGCGGCCTGTTGGGTGCCTGGAGGGGAAAACAAAATGAGGGAAAAGGCAGGAGGCGCTCCTGAAGATAGTGGGGATGCGGGAGAAGGGAGGGCTGCCTGTGGTGTTTTTTTTTTTTGAATCAACACAAGTTAAAAAGGGGAGCCATTTTGAAGAAAACCACACCGGGAGGGAGGGGGCAGGCAGGGATTCGCGTGCGTTCGTTAGGAATGGGCTGCATTTTGATTAGTCAGATGCTCCTCGGAGGTGGGGGGAATATGGTTTACCCTTACTTAGGGACATAGGTATTATCTCTGTAGGGCAGGGGTAGGCAACCTCGGCTCTTTTATGACTCATGGACTTCAACTCCCAGAATTCCTGAGCCAGCTTGGCTGGCTCAGGAATTCTGGGAGTTGAAGTCCATGAGTCATAAAAGAGCCGAGGTTGCCTACCCCTGCTTGTAGGGAAACAAAAAAGTATGCCAAAATGGAGAAACAAAACAAGAGTATGTGCGCCTCGGACGTTTCGGTGAAAATCACCAGAGAATTTTCTCCTGTTATTGCTGTGGCACGACTGATTTTCTTTGCTCTGCTCTGGAAATGATTTATATTTGTGTTGTCTTCTGAAAGGATTTTTTAAAAAAAATTGGGCTAGGACACCCTGGCCTAGATGGATGTTATGACAGGATGTTTCTGGGATCCAATAGAAGTTTTACCATGTCCCTTGAATGGATTGCTTAATAGCATTCGCTTAGTATACGGTTCTTATTGTTTGATTGTAAACTCGCATAGAATTCAATTCTGCTTCCATTGTAAAATTGTATAGGGAGAGTTGTGCCAAAGTCGTATTTTCGGCACTTGTTTAATTTTTAGCAATTTGTAAAAACATTTTGGCTGGCAGATGAAAAAAAGATGATGCAGGTGAAACACAGGTCTGATTTGCTATAATAATTTTGCTATTCAGAAGTTATATCTAAACCCAGTAAAGCTTGTGCCGATCCTTAACGCTCTGAACTACCTTGTAATTTGTAATGTATACTTTTTATTCATTTTTTTTTAAAAAATGATAAAAACTAATAAACTAATATAAACTAAGAAAAAGAAAAACAGCTAAAAGTGCAAAAAATGAAATAAAAAATACAAAGAAGTACAGGTAGTCCTTGCTTAACAACCATTCGTTCAGTGACCGTTAGAGATTATGACACTGAATGAAGGAACTTAATGAATTCTCTTGAAATTTTGGTCCCCAGAAAGTCAATAGGGAAGCTGGCAGAAAAGGTTGCTAGCACTGCCACCTGCCAAGAAGACTCCCCTAGATTTCTGTGGGCTGGCTGGAGAAGTCCAAGCAGGATTTTGGAATAGAGTATTTGTAGCATGGTGCATTCGCAATTTGGATTTTGGGATGGATGCAGTGTGAAGTCTTTTTGCTGTCACCTCTCAGAAACGAGAGGAAGTCCTCTTTATCTCTGGAAGCTGGCTGCAGGTGCCCCATCCTACAAACATTCTGTGCTAAAATCCTGTTTGGATTTCAGGATAGACATTTTCCAGCCAGCCTTTTTAACAGTGAAAGGGTTGCCTGCTGGAGGGATTTACATCCCCCCTCCCCCAATAGGACTCAGTATGTCCAGCAGGCAGGTTAACCCTGGAATGGAAGGTTGCCTAATCATTTTTCTCAATGACTGAAGATTTCAGTCTTAATTGTCATAAGTCAAGGACTGTAGCTTCCAAACTTCTTTATAGCAGTTATAAGTCTGGCTACAAATTTACCTCTTAACTCTATGATTACAACATTCTTTCTATAATCTATCTTGTCCAATAACCAAAACCATAAATCCTCAAAACCAAAACAAAGTATTTTTTTTCTATTTTATACAAAAGAAATCTATAAGGGGTTTTCAGTCGGCAGTAAATGTAGTCATTTGTCATTTTTATTGTTTTTTTTTCTTATCAAAGAAGTCAACCTAGTTACCCTAGTAAGTTCCATCACCTTTACCAACTCTTTCTCTAATGTGGCTAATGCTGAATCTTGCTATCTCTGCAGTTATGCACAAAAATGAAGTTCCTTGATTTTTTCCAGCTGTTGGTCCAACCACAAAAGAAAAACATCTGGTCTCAATTGTATATTAATCTTTAAAATCCTCTAAATCAATGTATGTATTTCTAATTTTTATATGTCCACCAAAGATGATAAAAAGGCCCTTCTTGATGTTCACATTTCCAACATAAATATGAAGTGCCTATATATTCTAGAAAAACTTTTTGGTAACGTATACCAATAATATATCATTTTATAAAAAAATTCTTAAGATTGTGGCATAGTATAAATTTCAATCCTTTGTTCCATCTGTACAGGTAGTCCTTGATTTAGGACCATAATTGAGCCAAAAATTTCATTGCTAAGTAAGATATGTGAGTTTTGCCCCATTTTATGACCTTGCCACAGTTAAGTGAATCACTGCAGTTAATAACACGGTTGTTAAATGTATCTGGTTTCCTCATTGTCTTTGCTTGTCAGATAATTGCAAAAAGTGATCACATGAACCTGAAACACTGTAACCGTCATAAATACATGCTAGTTGCCAAGTGTTCAAATTTTGGTGACATATCTGTAGGGTTGGCCACAAGTGTGAAAAACAGTCATAAGTCATTTTTGTCAGTGCCGTTGTAACTTCGAATGTTTACAAGGGGACTATCTGTATGTTATAATCTAAAATTTTAGCTCAAATTTCAATAAAATTTTACACATTTTAGGATTTACACGTTCATTATTTGTATATAATTCTCTTTCAAACTCAAGTCTTCCAGTGTTCAAAACCATAAATTATTTTGTCTACTTTATATTACTTTCTAATGATTGCAAATGTGATAACTGTTGACAACTATATCTTTCCACCACCAGTTCTTCTCTTGATTTTATTTTAAGTTCTCTTTGATAACATTCTACTATCTCACAAGAAGTTAACCATTGTATTTTCCTATTTCTTGTCTATAAAATGTTACAAAGGTGTTTTAGGTCAAATCCTGGGTTTTGTATCTATTCTGTATTCTTAATATGGCATGTTTAACATTTCTAAAATCTACCTCAGCCTTGACTATCGTACCACAACTCTCAGATCACATCCTTCTAATTTCAAATTACTTTCATTTCAACTACAAAGCAAGCTGCAAAATCCAATGTCAAGTCAGATAAATCAATCTTCCTCTTTCCTTTGCATTTTGTAATATCTTATTTAATGTATTTTTCCCCTGCCGCACAAATATAGATAAACCCTTCTGCCACTGTTTAAATAGTATATCAGTTGTCAGAATAGATAGTGTGTGAAACAAAAACATCATTCTAGTCAGGACTTTCATTTTTATCACAGAAATTCTTCCCAATAATGACAATAGTTGTTTCTCCCATCTTACCATATCCTTTTTAACCTCATTCCATGTCATAATGTAGATAACTGTATGGAATAATTTAGATGATGGCAATTCTATTTATTCCAGTAAAATCCAATTCAAATTCTGAATTACTATCTAATATAAGTCTCAGATTGGATGAGGCGCATTTGACATTATTGATTAAATGCTGTATGGCAGGGGTGTCAAACTGCCGGCCCGCGGGCCGGACACGTCATCCGGAAGCTGCACCCACCCCATTGCTGGCAATGGCAAAACCGTCCCGATACGTTGTGCGATGTCACATGACGTCGTGAGTTTGACATGTCAGCTGTATGGAATCGTGCTCCCTTAGAAGACCTAATCCTGTTGCTTTGGTGTTCTTGACAGGGTTGATATTGAAAAAAATTTCAGACATTTCTGATGTCATTTCTAGTGAAAACTGCCTTCCTTGTTCTGATTAGACCAGCTTTTCTCAACCGGGATCCATTCAAGATAGATTGCTGGTTATAGCGTTAGGGTTAGGATTAATCCCAATTAAATTATGTGTGATACTTACCAAGATTGATGTGGAGGTATAATTGCTTTAAAATTTCAATGTAGCATGTAGAAAAGAAAGATAACCCTCATTTCCCTGATTGACTTGCTATTGTGTGTAACAATCAGATTTTTAAAAAATAGGACTTGTTGCATCAAAAATATTTTTTATTGTATGGAAAACAGGATGAGGAGGAAAGCCCCATGACCCAAAGACTCTACATACTCTGAAGAAAGTTGCCTGTTGAAATTTTTTATCCCACCTTTATTACTTTTATAACTCGAGGCGAACATATCTAATTTCCTTCCTCCTCCTATATTCCCAATAACACCACCCTATGAGGTGAATACTGGAGAGCCTAGAGAAAGTGACTGGCTCAAAGATATCCACCCAATTTCGTGCCTAAGGTAGGACTAGAACTCACAGTCTCCACAGTCTGGTTTCTAGCCTGGTGCCTTAATCACTAGACCAAACTAGGTCTCTTATTTCTTGCTTCCTCGCCATTTAGTGACCACAGTCCATTTCAGTGACTGTCATTAAGTGAAATGATACTGAGCAAACATGACCGAGTTGCTGTGAAGATTGCTGTCTCTTTCAAATAAAATTCTCTTGTACAGTTTCTACAGCATTAGTCTCTAGTGTACATTGTTGTCTATCTAATTTGCAATGGTCAATAACTGAAGTAGTCAGTAAATAAGGAGTGGCTGTAATAATTAACTCTCAGTCTTTCAGCAATATATTATTTTCCACATATAGATTATCACACAGTACATAGGAAATTGATAAATTTTATAAAAGTGTAATTAAAATCAGCAAAATTGCATTTGTGTTTCACAGTATAATATGGGTTTTAAGAATCGGGTATTTAAGTTCCATAGTATATTTTGATTTGTTCCCTCAATTGTGCTTTGCTTGTTTGACAGTTTCTCTCATGTGATGCTAAAAGTTGCTAATGAGCTTTAAGTGAATACCTACTTTATGCTACATTAACAAAATTCATGGAATGCAGTTGTATGGGCTCTGCATTTTCCTCAGGCTTGTACTTCTGGATCATTTTTGAAGAATGCACAATCTAAATAATATGCTGAGGTAGTAGGAATTGATGTTGTTAGTTTCCTGGACTACAGGTAGACCTAGGCTTAGAACCACTATTGAACCCAAAATTTCTGTTGCTAAGTGAGACAGTTATTAAGTGATTTTACCCCATTTTACAACCTTTCTTGCTACTGCAGTTGTGAAATTAGTAACATAGTTGTTTTTTTTTATTTAAAAAGTTTTACAATACATTTTGACTTTAATCTCCCCCTCCCCCACCCCTACCTAACCCTCCCTATCCCTCTCCCCCAATCCCTCCTCCCCCCCCGACTTCCCAGAGCTAAATACAGGGTATAAAATCAAGAAACAAACATAAGCACCCCTATGTTATCAGCAATAAACTATTAATTCTATCTCCCTCTAGCTCATATAAAATGAATACAAACAATATTAATATTACAAATGAAGTAAAAAAGAAAAAGAGGAAAACAGAAAAAGAGCTTTACTCAGAATAGATTTTCTTAATCCCAGTCCTTATTCATATTAATTTCAAAAAAAAGAAAAAAAAACTTTCACCTACTATTTACATTCTCCAACCTTTCTCTAATTTCTAAACAAATTCTCAGTTACGCGCCAAAAGTGCCTATCTCTATTAACCTTAATAATCTCCAACCAAACTAAACTATGATCAAAAATAGTTCTTGCATGTATCACGCCAAATGTCTCGCAGTTCCAAATCATCCTTGAGTTCAAATAAAAAGAGTAAAAAAAAAGGTTTAAGCAGTCTGTAAGACAACTTGTTGTTAATTAGGAGCTTGCATACCCATTCTTAGTTCAACACATACTTTTAGTCCATAACCCTAATATACTTTTCTAACAAGCAAATAACATCAATCTTAAATTGTGTTAAATATTAAAAAAAACTTTCTTTCTCCTCTATGATAAATTTAATCCATTGACATTCTAATTTAAAAATTTAATCAGCAATCTTAACGCTCCAAAGCTTTTGGAGCACGTCTGTCATGACCCCCAAAACTTCTTTGGACCGCGCCCCTCCCACAGCTTCACTGTAAGTACACTTTGGAGATTCCATAACTTTCTGCTGGTCTTGCTCTTGCTCTCGTCTCGCTCTTCTTAGGGCGGCACGCGTCATCCTCTGGCCTCCTGCAACATCCGATGAAACTGTATCTTGATCCCCTCCAACACCATTGTCCTCTATCTGTCTATCTGCAACATCTTGAAGCTTTCCCTCGCCGTATCACTTTACAGCTTCCAAAAATGATAGGGGGGTTGCTTTTAACACATTGCTATAAAAATCACGTGCCTGGGCCACAGTAACCAGACGATGTCTTTTACCTTCATGCGTCACCACCAGTCCAACTGGAATCTCCCATCTAAACTTAATATCACATTTCTTAAGTTCCTGTACTAGAAATGCAAAATCTTTCCTTCTCCTTAAAATCTTCGGAGGAATCTCTTAAAACCAAGACTTCTTGCTCAGCCACTACCAATTTAGTATCATAAGCAGCTTGAATGACTTCATCTCTAATTACTCTCTTTGTAAAATAAACCACCACATCTCTGGGTAACTTCCTCTGTCTTGCAATCCATGAATTTACACGAAAAATTTTGTCCATATTTCCCTCAATTTCAGATGCTGGCTGGCCCAATACCCCTTCCAGAGCCTCAGAAATCAGCTGCTTTAAATCTTCTTTACAATTCTTTAAACCCCTGATTCTAATAGCATACTGCATCTGATGATACTGAACAAGACTCAATTCTCCGTCCATTTTATCCCTTATATTTTCATTTTCTAATACCTTTGCTTCTAATATAGAGTTCTTTTGACTGAGATCCTTCACTTTTACATCCAGCTGTTGCACACATACAGCTACAGATTCAATCATAGACAACATGTCCACCCTCATTGCTCTAAACTTCTCTTCCATCTTCTTCTCCAGTTTCTCCATAGTTGTTAAGTGGATGTGGCTTCCCCTTTAACTTTGTCAGAAGGTCACAAAAAGTGACTACATGATTCCAGGGCTCTGCAACTATAATAAGTATGAACCTGTTGCCAAGCATCTGAATTTTGATCATGTGACCATGAGGATGTTGCAGTGGTTGTAGGTATGAAAACGGTTATATACCACTTTTTTTCAATGCTTTTGTAACTTTGAATGGTCACTAAATGAATGGCTGTAAGTTGAGAACTACCTGTAATCAGTAATTTTCATACCACTGGCCATGATGCTCTTCTGGCATAGACATGTTATATGCCACAATGATGTCAAAATGGTGGTACCACAAAAATATCATGTTTATGTAATTGTTTTCACATCATGATGTCTGATATAAATGCATAACTCATATCATTTGCATGATGATGTAATCCTATACAATATGAGCTATTGTCCCTCTGTATATGGATGGCTGTGCCTTCTGATTAGGATCTGGGAACTGAAAATCTGGGATTTGATAAAATATATTGGTACTGTTCTGAAGTGTTTCAGTCTACTAATGTTGGAGCCGTCGCCCCAATCCTAGCCCTTCAGCTGGGTTTTATAAAACCTTTTCGCTTTAGGCCTCTGCTGTTGTGTGCAAAAAAAAAAAAGGTTAATCAATCAATTTCAACTTCTTGCTGGAAAACAAAAATCTCGCAAAGTTGGAATTGATTGATTGAACTTTTTAGTCTCACCCAGTCTGCCATTACCACCGCAGTCACGCCCACCCAATGGGCCACACCCACCCAATGGGCCACGCCGAACCATCACCCAATGATACATAAGTGGGTTTTGGGTTGCAGTTTGGGCACTTGGTCTCTTAAAGGTTTGCCATCCCTGGAATAGGTGCTTTCTTGTAGTTTATGCCTGAACCAAAACATTCCTGTTTGTTTTAGATATAAAATAAAGCAAAGTTGTTTTATTGTTTATTCCAGAGATGGGTGAAAACATACTTCCAAACAGAAGTGGTAAAAAGCCAGTGGATACTGTTTGGAGTATGTTTCTGGTAATCATAGCAGAAACAGCGTAGGTTCTTGTATTATTGGGATGTTGGAGAGCTGCATCCTTCTTTTCGCTATTTGGACATTCGTAGCAGGTGAGAGCAGGGAGGGAGAGAAGGAAAATTGATGTGCAGACTGGCTAGAGAGAAATATTCTACTGGGAACTTCTTTTTCTACTGAGTAACAAATAAACAGACCCTGTGAAAAAGCCAATGGCAGATGACAGACAGTTTGATTTGTACTAACCTTGATCAGTGAAATCATACCCAAGATCTCTGTGGCTTTTGTTTTGCCCAAAAGAGAGAAAAACAAAAAACATTCCAGGTTTTGTTTTTGTAAAGTTCAGTGGAATTTCCAGAAATCACTGTATTTGTTTCTGGGTTGAAACAAAGTGTATTTTCCATTTTGTGTACAATTCTAGTGGAAATATGTGAAAGAGTGTGACATCCAGTCCTTATTCTGATATTTTTCTACTTCTGTAGTTTCCTTGCAGCAGTTCATTAGTATAACATTGAAAACTAAAATGTAAAATAAAACAGTTTTGCTACAATTTTTCCCCAATAAGTTTTTAACATAGTTTGCCTAGAACAGGGGTGTCAAACTCAATTTCATTGAGGGCTGCATCAGCATTGCGGTTGCCCTCAGGGAGCCGGGTGGGTATGGCCAGGGTGGGCGTGGCCTATTGGGTGGGCGTGGCTAGAGTGTGTATGTCCTACTGGGTGGGCGTGGCCAGCTCTACATCGTTCGCATCAAGGGTGCCTATGGGGGCCTGGGCAGGAGTGGGACAGATCTGAGGGTCTCTGGCAGAAGGAGGGTCTCTGGGCCAGGGCCAAAGCAGTGGGGGCCGTTCCCTCACTGTTTCCAGGATGGCTTTGTGGGCCACATGAAAGCACTTCACGGGCCGGATCTGGCCCCCGGGCCTTGTGTTTGATATGTCTGGCCTAGAACAAAGGAGAACATAGTTCTGTGACCAATCTCTCTAAATTATTACTTTATAAGTAATCCATAAAATAGCGTTTAGGCATGTATGTATTAAAATTGCCTGTATGTGTGAGAGAAAGGTTTGCTTTGTAAGCTTTCTTTATACAAGAATTTCATTTGTTGTATCTTCACCAAGCATTGCCATCTTATTTTTTAAAAAATTAATTTGACACTCATACAAATGAAATTAGAAACATCATTTTATACTCTCTTTGCAGAAATACAACGGATTGAGCGACAGACACAGATTGTAATATGACTTCTGAATGTATAAGATATCTGATAAGAATCTCCTTTTCTGATCAAGCATCAATACTGCAACAAGAATTTGAATTTTATTAACTCCAAGTCTTGATAACGTATTGGGACATTTTTATGAGAATATTTTTTCGTTCCCTGGTGATTTTTCTACGTGCTGACTAGCTGATAATAAATTTATACAGAATGTGAATTGACAGAAGATGTTTTGTTAAACGTGTGAAGATAATTCATTTCATGTTCGTTACAGGTAAGCAAATATACTAATTAATGCATTGAAAAATTAAGGCTTGCATCTGATGTTTAATTTTTTAAAAATACTTCAGAGGGTCATCACATGTTTGTTTAATACCCCTATTTATATGCATTTTAATTGCCAAATTAGAGTTCATCCATGATTGACCTCTTCCAGATACTTGTAATCTCTTAACAATACTCTTTTTCTTTAATGTTTCAAATTTTGTTTGAAGCTTCCTTATTTTTACCTGTGCTGAGCCAAGCTATGGAACTACATAGATGAGAAATGGTGTTTAACAGGTTTATCTGGTACATTGTTTTAAGATTAAATTAATGTGAAAGGTAACCATTTGTAGGTAAGGCTCTTTTCATTGCCCATTCCTGTTTGTTCATCTAGAACAGACATGTCAAACTCGCGATGTCACGTGACGTCATGCAACGTATTGGAACTTTTTCCCCATTGCCGGCAATGGGGTGGGCGTGGTTTCCTTGTGACGCGTCCAGCCCATGGGCCGGCAGTTTGACACACCTGATCTAGAATAAAATGAATCTTACACTTGTAGCACTATCATCATATGGACCTATTTTTCTAAAACAAATTGTAGACTTTTTCCAAAGTTACTAAGATAAATCTACAATATTGAGTTTCCTCATATGGATTTGATTTACTTGTTCCAGCCTCTACTTCCATATTTTCTGGGCTGAACCTAATGTTAGTTCAATTCAAAAACACTGGAATTTTCACCTTTTATGCCTTTAGTCACTATATGAATCATATCTATTAATTTATTATTCATATGTCCTTTGTTTCTGTATGTTTTTATTATGTTTATTGTCTTCTAAATAAGCAGTGTTGGTGCTTAAAAATATGCGCAGTGTTTTTATCCAGAAGCAAAAAAATGGTTTGTAGCAGGCATAGTATTGCATGCAGTGCTGGTAAGAGTCTCCTTAAAGAAACTGCATGTTCTCCTGGGCTGTCATGGAGCCACACAATTATTATTATTATTTATTATTATTTTAATTCCATTTATATCCCGCCCTTCTCCGAAGACTCAGGGCGGCTTACAAGCTTAGCAGTAGCCTTCATTCTATGTATATGCCTGCTTATTAGGGCTTTCACCCCCCCCCCCAAGCGGCATTATTACAAAGTCAGCTTAATTGCCCCCAACAATCTGGGTCCTCATTTTACCTACCTCGGAAGGATGGAAGGCTGAGTCAACCTTGAGCCTGGTGGGATGCGAACCTGCACTAATTGCAGGCAGCTGGTGTTACTTAAGGAGGCATTAGCCCACTGCTCCACCAAGGCTCTTGAAGGAAAGTGCAGTTTATATTTAAGGAGATTCAGCTAGCTCTTCCACAGCAGTGCCAAAGAATGCAAAAGACTTTGTTTTTTTAAACAGATCAAAGATAGCAATCTGAGAGGAATACTTATGGCACCTAGATCATTTTTGGGTTTAACCAAAAGTTGTGATCAAATAGAAGGCACAAGGAGATTCCCATTTCTTTTGTGAACTCTGTTCATAAAACAAAATATTTTTTATTTCTTGTTTCATCAGGAGCACATACATCTTCCCAGATAGGAAGATGGGAAATATTGCCAGATATATAAAATTAATGTCAGAATATATATCTTGTCTCATATATATCGTCATCACAGTTGAACATGTTCACTGTAATAAAAGGCAGTGGCTTGGTAACACTGCTTGATTTTGTTACCCAAAACAATGTGGTTTTAAATGATTATTGAATGACACTAGCTTGTTGTACTCTAAAGTAATAGAAATTACAGCATTTCCAAATAAAATGGACTAAAGCTTGAGAAGAATTAAAATATTGAGAGATTTTTTTAAAAAAAGCAGGATAAATTGTTGAATGACATCTGAAATAAATACAGGAAATGATATGCAAGGATTTGACTACAATGGGTCGATTGTTTAGATGTAAAACCAAACATAAGCAACAGTCTTGTGTAAATATTTATAGTGGATCCATAATACCAATATACCTAGAATCCAAAACAAGGCTGCAGTGTGATAAATTGTTGCTGGTCTTGATTTGTGCAAATAAATGAACTTTTTAAAAAAAGTACCATATACACCTCTCCATGGCTTCAGATTTAAATTCATATTCAAAGACTGAACACTTTGGGGAGAATGCCAACGTATGGACTCTACTAAAACTCTTTTTGAAGGATGCTGCGCTACCTGTACTATATTTGTACCTTCAAAAACAAAACACTTAGCTTTAACCTACATTACTTAAAATGTATTATTTATTGAGTATGGTATTTGGTTAAATAATTATTGTTCATATAGTCTGAAGAACACAATGAGAGTAGGAAGCTGTTTTCAATAGATACATAAGGCCAAAGGAGGCCATTTAGATAGAGTCCAACTCTTATTTTGTGCAGTAATTCCAGTTAATATGGGTTCCAAATGTTTATCCAAACCTACTGAAATGCTTTCAGCAAAGGGTGAAAATTGGCTATACCATCAAATTGTTATAATGGTTGGACTTCTTTCCTAATATTCAAAGAATTCTGTTTTTCTTTACCGTAAATGGGTTATTCCTTGTCCTGAAATCTGAAATGATAGGGGGCAGATTGGCCTTCTATGTGACATTTTTTAAGGTAATGCACCTGCTCCTCCTCCTTTTCTCAAGGCAAAACTTTAAAAAGTTCTTTCTTAGTTTCCGCACTTGGGAAAGTGTTCATTTTCTGTTTCAGACTTATTGCACTTTGCCTGAGTGCTCCATAAAATTAGGAATTAAGAACAAAGTGATTTGGAAATTAATATAGTAAAAATTACAATATCCCTTCTTTGCTATTATATTAAACAGCTGCATCTTATACAATAAGTGTAGAGCTTGATACTTCTGCAACTTTTTAAATTAAATGTTTTATAAGCATTTGTGTATGTGTGTGTGTGTGTGTGTGTGTGTGTGTATGTGTATGTGTATGTATGTATGTATACACACACAAACATACACGCATACAGTAGATATATACATAGTCAGAAGCCAAAAATGAATTACTGGTATGAGGGGATGATACAATTTATTGTTTCATTAATAGGATTGTGCCTTTTAGGTATGGGGTGGAATACATTTAATTTTAATTGGATGTGACATTTAACATAAGGTGCCCGGAGAGAACCTCTCAGGAGACGAGAGGATTAGTTAACATTACCCCTTAAGAGAGGGTTAAATCTTTTGTTATGGCAATTATAAGAGTGCTGTAGTCAATTTTGTTATATCATTTTAATCAAATGGAAGAAAATACCTGTTGGCTGTTTCTGAGAAATGCTATAGGTATGCTATAGATAGGCAAACTGGGACATTTCATGGGCGAAATATAAATTTTACTGCACAAACTAAGAATGTCTGTCATATCGATGTGCTTAGGCTGCGGAATATCGAAAGCTAAGAGGTATAGTATTCAGTAATTTTCATTTTATATGTGATCTCTAATTGTGATTTTATCAAAAACATTTATCAAAATACTGAAAAAGTAGACCTTTTATTCTGAATAAAGTAGTTACTGATTTTCTTTCTACAAGTTACCATTTAAAAATAGCTTATATGTATATCATAAATGGCCTAGTTTCTCATCCAGTTATGTATAACTTTGTTACAGCTTTTCCAAAATGTAGCTTTTTTAAAAAAAACAATTGTGTTAGTTTTATGTCACCTTTAATTTAACAAATTCTTTGTATTAACTAAAGTAGAAATATTAGTTTCATACACTATTTGATCTGTTTCATGGTGGTTAAAAAATAAAAAGTTAATTTAGGATTGAAAAACAGTAACATAGTTATAGTTTTTCTTTTCATATTAAATAGTTGATATAAAAGATCATTTTTATAAGAGTTCATTGGGCATTAGAAAAATACGATTAGTAGGGAGCAATGATTATCTTACTCAGAATATTCTCAAGATAAATTACATGCTACATCATACAATGTGGCAATTGTTCAGTGTTTTTTTTTTAGATATGGTTGGTTGCACAGAAATGTTGGCATTTTTATTATTGTTTTGTTATTGTTATTATTGTTATTGTTACTGTTATTATGTAGAAAAATTGTTGGAGGGCGAGCTCTAATGGCTGGATCCTGCGCAGGGTGCAGTCTGGCTCCAAAAGTTGCTTATGTACTACCATTCCTCCCGTATTTTTAATTCTGCTCAAATTTGCTAATGATCCTATATAGTGGTTCAAGCCAGACAAAGAGGAGGATGTAGACCAGGAAAATAGGAACCAAGAAATCCCCTTAAATGCCATTATTACAGGTAGTCCTTGGTTACAGTGGCCATTGGGATTGAAATTTGTGTTGCTTAGCAACGCGGTCATAAACTGTGATATCATGTGACTACTGGAATTTACTGAGTAACAGCAATCCCAACAGTCCTGGTTGCTGTTGTAGCCCAGGACTGCAAAGGTTGCTAAGTGGGAAGAGGCAAGAGTCCCATGCCAGTGGGTGTGCAAAGGGACATTCCTAGCAGATGCTCCAAAGAATGGGTGGGTGCCATGGGAATTAGTGATGCAGTGGATAGGTGCTATGGAGTGTGGGTGGGCAAAAAAGCAAGACCAAGAGCAATTTCTTGCCAGCTTCCCCCTCCTTTCTGGTAGATTTGAAGATCCATGTCTGGGAAAATTTCCTGCTTGTGAGAAGCTCTAGGGAACAAAAGAAATCACGATCATGTTACCATGAAGTACAGAAGTTCAAGGATTGGTCATAAATACAATTCATTCAGCACTGTCATTAACTTTGGTTGCTGAACAATTGGTCATTACTTGATGACTTCCTGTGCTGCTATTGATAACTCAATACTACATACAGTATTCCATCAGCATACTTGCCCTCTCAGTAGTTACTAACCACTGCCAATACTCGATGGTCTTCCTCGTTCTCTAACTGGGATGGGACTAATAAGAATATATTTTAAACTTGAGATGCAAAAATAAATGCTTCAATAAGTACTTGAAATTCAATAAGTATTTGAAATAATTTAATATTTCTATTCTGCTTCAGAACTACTAGAAGAAATGACTACTAGAAGAAATGTCTATTTTAAAACACAATTTTTCTTATGTTTCATATTTATAGAATGGAAGCATCTTGCCTGGAGCTTGCCTTGGAAGGGGAGCGGTTATGTAAAGCGGGGGATTGTAGAGCTGGGGTATCTTTCTTTGAAGCTGCAGTTCAGGTTGGAACAGAAGACTTAAAAACACTTAGTGCTATTTATAGCCAGTTGGGCAATGCCTATTTCTATTTGCATGAATATGCAAAAGCTTTGGAATATCATCATCATGATTTAACTCTTGCAAGGTAAATGCAGATTTTGGTACCTTTATGTTAGTCCTTCAAGATAGGCCACTTAAAGAAACAATCACAGCATGGATATCAGTAATGCTCTTTATTGTAGTAAAGTGGAATGACAAACCCTTGAAAGCCTTTTCCTATTCACACTAAAAATAGTCAAGGTGGGATTATTTTGAATTTCTTTCTTACATATCCTTCCATCTCAGGACTATGTAACTTCTTCTCCAAGCCCCCCTTAACACTCATTTTGTCTTTCTCCCATAATAACAGCCTCATATTTTTTTCTAACAGCTATAAGTATAAAGTATAAAGTTATTTATACTTTAAAACTATCTAGATATCACTTTTTGTGATAATGATTAAAAGTTTGTTCAATTAAATGTTGCCCAAAATTGTTTCATCTCATGACTGAGCTGTTGAATAGAGCAGATTATCTTAGCCATGTAAGTGAAATTTGTTCTGAGGAACCGCTCAGAATAATATATAGCAAAGTTTTATTCTTCAAGAGAATGATGTGTAATTTGTCTTAGGCATTACATTCACAAGAAATGACATACAGAAATTAAATCCTCACAATACTTTTAAAATCTATTTTACACTATATAATTGGGTATCTGATCAACTGACTTCCAAAATACACTCCAGATATGTTTTATCTGGAATATAGAATATATTTACAATGTACCGGTAATATTATACTTACAACTGTGAAGAACAGTTTATCCAAACATATTAAATATGTCCAAACAGATTCATTGACACTTATATAATCTTTCCCCAATATGTAGCACAGGATGTTATTTTACCCTTCTCATATTTTCTAATGATTAGACATTAGTTGGGAGTATTGGTAGATTTGAAGATCCATGTCTGAGAAAAAATGAACTAGAAAAAATAATGATTACAATGGTTTAGGATCCTTAAGGCTAGGGATAAAAATGTTTAAGTACAATAAGTGTGCAGTTGCTGACACTTGTCAGCAAACCTGTCAGCAAGTTTAATAAAAATGTTTCTCCTACTCAAGATTGAGCTGACTTTTTAACAGAAAAACAGAAGGAATGACTAAATGTTTAATTTTCAGAACAATTGGGGATCAGCTAGGAGAAGCTAAAGCTAGTGGCAACTTGGGAAATACCTTAAAGGTCCTTGGGAATTTTGAGGAAGCAATTGTTTGCTGTCAGAGGCACCTTGATATTTCGAGAGATCTAGGTGATAAGGTAAGAAAATTTACTACAGTCAATTTTGAAAGAAAAAGCACAGTGTGTATTTTTGAACCTGATATCAGCAATAGAATAATAGTGTTTTGATAAACTTTTTCAAGCTTATTAGTTGGTTGCCATGGTATCTTTAGATGTTCTCTCCCTGACCCAGACTTTAAAAAAGGAAGGTATTCTTGCTGTCTTTCTTCCTGTGAAAGATCAAAAAGTAACTTTGGCAAATGAACAGACTTTGGAAAAAAATATTGTTCTGTGACATAATATGATACTCATAAATATGTAAGATCTGAACGGGGGACAGTGTTGGGGTAATATATAATAGTGAAAACCCCTACAAAGTAGTCCTTGACTTACAACCCCAATTGAGCTCAATATTTCCATTCTAAGCAAGAGAGTTGTTAAGTGAGTTTTTCCCCATTTTACAACCTTTCTTGCCACAGTAGTGAAATGAATCACTGAGTTTTTAAGTTAGTAACACAGTGATTAAGTGAATCTGACTTCCCCATTGCCTTAGTTTGTCAGAAGATGTCAAAACGTGTTTACATGACCACGGGGACCCTGCAGCCTTCATACATATGAACCAGTTGTTAAGGCATCTGAATTTTGATCACTTGACCATAGGGATGCTACAGCGGTTGTAAGTGTGAAAACTGGCCAACAGTCACTTTTTTCAGTGCCGTTGTAACTTCATCACTAAATGAACGATCATAAGTCAGGAGACCACCTGTAGTTCTCACAATAGGAAATAAGAGATTTATTTTTTGTTCAATTAAGTGAGTACCTATATAGCATAAGAACTTTTAAGAAAATATTTTATTTGTATTTATAGGTTGGAGAAGCAAGAGCTTTGTATAATCTTGGAAACGTGTATCACTCCAAGGGTAAAAGTGTTGCTTGTGCAGGTACCCACGATCCAGGGGAATTTCCAGATGATGTTAAAACTGCATTGCGGAAAGCTGCAGACTATTATCAGTAAGAAAAGCTTTAGTAGTGGATTAATCTTTCAAGGTGGATACAGTTTTTAAGCGTCCCTTTTGTAATACATTAAAATGTGTTATTTTAATTCTTTTACAGCCAGTTTCAATTTTATAATGTCAGTGCATAAATATACAAAATGAGTGTAATTTAAAATTCCACCCATATTTCTTCTGCAGTAGTGACTGAAATAAGATGAATGTCTAAGAAGGAAAAATAAGAACTATTGGACAGCAGCCATCAATATTGTTACTATAATTTATAGCATTTGAAATCACAAGTGATTTAAAGGTATCACCTTAAGAGGATGGCAAATAGTATTACATAATGAACATTAAATCAATCTGCATAAAATGTTTTCTTTTAAATTAACAGAACAATTATTTTTCATAATTGTTGCTTGTACATTTCTTCCATTATAAATCTAGTAATTTGCTTTTAAAAACTTTGAATATTAAATAGGGAAAACTTAACAATCGTAACGGAATTGGGGGATAGAGCTGCCCAAGGACGGGCCTATGGAAATTTGGGAAATACACATTATCTTCTGGGCAACTTCCGAAGTGCTGTTACTGCCCATGAACAGGTATAAAAGAGTGCATGTTGGTGTGTTCTGGTTCATTGTAGTTTATATTATTTGTTTAAAAGGTACATTTACTGCATTCAAATAATGTTAGTAAAGCATATTCTATTGTTTCCTTGGTTTCTCTTATGAAATATATACAGAAAGATGGATATTCAAGGAAATATCTATGACATTTATAAAAGAAGGCTAAAGTATGTCCTATTTAAAATTGTAAAGAGGACATTATCTGATATAGATTTATTATGCATGTGATATTTTAAAGTGCATTATTGGGCTGAAAAACAGATACTACTGTGAAGATAGGTAAAGGTGTTCCCGTGGTTTTTACCTGCTAGTCATGACTGATTTTAGGGGTAGTGCTCATCTCCATTTCTTAAGCCAAAGAGTCATTGTTTACTGAAGATATTTCCAGAGTCATGTGGCCGGCATGACATCACGTTGCATCACAGAGCGTACAATGAAGCACGCAATGCTGTTACTTTCCAGCATGCTTTTGGAGACAGAGAACTTTAAAATTCTTTTCTGTATATAGTAGTTCTCGATTTACAACTGGCTGCTTAGTGATTGTTTAAAGTTGCAATAGAACTACTAGGGGACTACTTAGGATCCAGATTTGAAGTTCCAGTTGTCCTCTCCCCTTGTAGTCACATGACTGAATTTCTGGGACTTGGCAACCAGGACTCATTTACATTTGTTTGCCATGTCGCATGACTGCATTTTATGATGCTTTTGCTGAAAACCAGCATTTACTTCTGGTTTTTGGCAAAACTGCACCCATAGCAAGCAACTGTTGTGATTCCTTGCCAGCTCATGGATCCAACAGCTGAGTTGAAGACTCAGAGGAGGAGGAGGGGCCTGGAGTGTGATCAGAATCAGAGGGAGGCTCTGAGCTACAAGATTTACAATCTGACGAGGAGCCTGGCCCCTCTACTCAGCTCAGGCTGAGACACAGCTGTGCTGGGAAGCTGAGGGGGATAGTGACGATTCACAGGACAAAGGAATGCAATGGGGTGGCTGTAAAGGCGAAGGAGCAGGCGTTAGGAAAGCCGCACCTTGGATGCATTATAAAAGGGGAGGTCTGGCAGGTGCTGGTTGCTGAAGGTTAAGAGTCAAGTTGCAATGAACTGTGTTTGTTTTTCCTCAAGTCTGTGAGTAATAAAAGGGGTTTGGGTTTGTCCTCCAGTTTCTGCCTGCTTGGTTTGAAGAGGGGTTTTCTCGTTGTGAACTTAACAAAGAGCTCAAGTAGGCTGGGACAGAACAGCAACTGGTTTGCTTAAGATGTGCACTGTTGCTTAAGAACTGCTGCAAAAAAAGTCCTAAAATCAAGTCAGTCACATGCCTGACCCTATTTTACAATCGTAATGACTTACAACTGCAATGGGCAGGCTCCTTTGTAGTCGTAATTCGATGACTCCCTGTAATACAAAATGTTCTGGTAAAAACATGTTTTAGATAAGGAAAAAGAGTGAATCTTAGTGTTTACTTTGTTATTTGTTATGGAAATAGCACTGAGAATAAGGATTCCTATTCTGATCACTGTTACTATAATTAACAGGCTAATTCTTTTCCAGCGCCTTTTGATTGCAAAAGAATTTGGTGATAGAGCTGCAGAAAGAAGAGCCTACAGTAATCTTGGAAATGCCTATATTTTCCTGGGAGAATTTGAAACTGCTGCTGAATACTATAAGTTAGTCTGAGTATTGTTTTATACTGTTTTGTTAATACATTTACTCTTATTTACTGAGGTCTTAAAATCAGATCTTTTAAGTTTTCATTTTGAACTATGCATAGCTTCATTAGCTTTAGCTATTTCAAAATAATACTGATTTGTTGTCTTCTGCTGTTCTTGGCTGTATTTGTTTTCATCATTTTATTTTCATAAAACATTATTGCTTAAATTTGTCATGTAAGAAAAAATAAATACAACTTTATCCAGTCATAATTCTATAAAACCTAATATGTTATTGATATAAAATACTTAAAGCTGGTAAAATATCTATTTGGATAGTTAAGCATTTCCCGTGTTTGAGCTATGAACATACAGTATACTTGAACTATCTTACCTGAGCTTCTTCCCAGAGACAGAATTGCCACAATTTGGCTATATTAATTCACTGAGATGGGAGTACCAGACCATCTCATTTGTCTCTTGAGAAACCTATATGCGGGTCAAGAAGCAACAGTGAGAGCTAGACACGGAACCACTGATATATTTAGATGGATTTATAAATGTTTTATAATAAACCTATTAAAACAATAAGATAACTAAAACAGTTCCATTAAAAAAACAACTGTACATACATTTCAGCTGCCTTAGATACATAAAACAATCATAACCTGTTCAGAGGTAACCAGCAAAAGCAAGTATGTAGTCTTTATCAAGATACATATTTCTAAAATGGCTAATGGAGAAAGGTCTCATTTTCATGGAGCCCAATCTTGAATCCAGGTCTAATGGCATTTGGAACACGGCTTCTTTAGCTGATTGGAAATTTTTTAAAAAAACCTCATCTGAGAACTTTGGGTGGTAGATATCTGCAAAATATTTTCCCTGGTAATTCTGCAAAAGTACCGTTACTTTTTAATTGCGTCTGATTACTCTGTGGTATTTCATTTAAATTCCTTAAGAGCAATGTAACTTGATTTAATTTATAAGGTTGGGAAATTATAGCACATTAAGTATCTTTTTGTGATCACTCAGTGCTGATAGAGACTACTTGGAAAGGGAAATACTGTTTTTTTAAGCTGGCCTTAGAAAATGGGAATCCAAAAACTCACTATGTTAATTCAAAGCTATATATAGAATACAAAACCCAATCCAGATGGAATATGGCGAAACAGATTGGGTTTGGGTCAGCAAAAGAATGAGACAAGGCTATATGCTCTTTCCTTATGCATCTGTATGTTGCATACTATATTAAGAGAAGCTGGATTGGAGGAATGTGTGGTTTTAAAATTAGAGGAAGAAATATCAATAACTTGTGCTGTGCTGATGATGGCTGAAAATGCAAATAATATGCAAGATGTACTAATGAAAGTCAAGCACCATAGTGAAAACTGGAACTAAAATTATAGTAAGAAGATCAAAATAATATAACAAAAGGTAGAACAACCAGCCTGATAATTAATACTGAAGATAGTGAAGTGATGAATAGCTTTTGCCTTTTAGGAACAACTATGAATACGGAAAGAAGCACCAGTTTAGAACACAGACTAGCACTTGGGAGGTAGCAATGAAGGCCTTGGTAAAGAGAACTCAGTTGCCATGTCTTGTCTAGATCTATAAAAGTCAGAATTCTGCAGGCAGTGGTTTTCCATATGGTAGTCTATGGGAGCAAATGTTTAATTATTTGTTATAGTTATATTCCATTGCAGTACTCTGCAGATTCGTAGTGGCTTACAACTTAAAAAAACTGTAGAAATAATAAATAAAATAATTCAAAGTCAGCATTCAAAAATAAATAAATCCAAGATGATCTGCTGTTGGCCCCTTAAATACTTACAAAAAAAGCTCAAGTTTGGGAAGAAAATTCCCCCTCCCCTTTGAAAAAGAGAGACAACCAGCTGTTTCTCCTGGCATGATTGAAGTGAATGGATCAATTCCAGTAGAGAGATGTGATTCTTCAGGTAACCCAGTACTAAGCTTATCGACGGCTTTATAAATAAAAATTAGCACTTTAAATTGTGCTTGGTAGTTGGTAGTGTCAGCCCAACAAGGTAAGAAAACAATACATATAAGTCAGGACTACTTTTATTGTAACACTTACAGTGACAGAATCTTGCAAGTCTGAATTTGCTTTCCCCTGAAAGGCCAGGCTTGGGAATATATCATCCTAGAAACGGTCTATCTAGGTGGTCACTGAAAGTCAACACCAGCTTGATGACACATAATAAGAGTATGTAATATTGTCTATAAAGCAGTACTGCAACATCCTCATGTTGGTAAATTTAAAAAACAATTTGAGAAATTGTCTGATTTTTAAGAACGCCCATAATGATTGACTAGCTTTCCTGACCTGCTGATTCCACTTATTTTTATTTATCATATTAACTGGTTGACAAACATTTTCAATATTAATGTATGCTATAATATATACCAATTTTAAAAGGGCTTGTTTAATTTTTAAAATATTTTTTCAGATTATTTAAAGAGCAATGATATATATATTGCATTGAATTTTATAATAGATCCAGTAAATCTCATTACTTTACATTACTGTATTCTGATACATTGATGGTGTTTTGAATTGTATAAGTAAATATTGTATCTGTTTGTCCTTTAGGAAGACATTACAGCTTGCAAGGCAGCTTAAAGATAGGGCTGTGGAAGCACAGGCATGTTATAGTCTTGGAAATACCTATACCTTACTTCAGGATTATGAGAAGGCCATAGATTATCATCTGAAACACTTAGCAATTGCTGAAGAACTAAATGATAGGTAAGAGTTTTAAATTCGTTGCTATATAGTAATACAGTTTTTGTTCCCTATAAGAATATTACCTTACTTATATAGACAGGATCCCCGTGCTAAATGGTATAATAGAGGATTTTACTATTAATTGCAATAATAAAGATATTCTGTCTGTTATTGGAGGAGTTTGCTCCCACGTTAGTTCTTTGGAGCACAAATCAAAGATCTGGGGTTTTCTATTGGCATTTAGCTGCAAAGTGGAAAAATTGGGAGACTAAATAGGTGTTTAAACTGGTTCAGTGTGGCTCATTTTATATTTTTACTGTGTTTCTCTGAAAATAAGACCCGATCTTATTTTCTTTTGGGCTCCGAAATAAGCACTAGGACTTATTTTTGGGGAGTGTCTTACCAGCAGGCGATGAGCGCGTCGGGGTGGGGCATGGCCTGCACATGGAGTGGAGACACAGTTGGTGATGGGCCAACCTCAGAGCGTGGTGGCAGACCAACTACGGTAAAGGTACTGTATGACAGAGTTCAGGACGGGGGTGGGGCGTGTGTGCCCTTCCCATGTCAGGCCAGCCCCAGCAGCCCCGGAAGAGCCCTAAGGTGGTGGCAGCCAGGCCGATGCCCCCTTGGTGGAGCAGGGGGCCTTTGCCCTGGGGATGCTGGGGGGCTGCCTTCCTGGCACGGCCCACCCGAGAGGTAAATGAGGCGGCAGCCTGGGGCCAAAGTGGCAGGTGGAGCGCTGGAGGGTCGGGAAGAGAGGGTGCTGAAGCGAGGGAGCATCCTGCCGTCAGTGCCCATGCCAGCTGCCCCTTCCCTGCCAGAGCCGGAATGCTGCTGCATTTACTGTAAGTGCCAGTAGATGCTGGCCTTCCCTCCAGCTGGCCTGGGCAGCTGCAGGAGAGCAATAGGCCTGTTTCAGTACCTGGCGCCCTTAGGGGGTTTGCCTGGCACCTGTTTTCTAGCTCTGTTGCATTTCTCTGCTGCTACGGAGCTGGAGAGCTTCCCCACCCTCACTTTCCCCAAGCATTTCTTTGCTTACCTGATTTCCAGCTCCTTTGCGTTTCTCTGTCATTACATTCCTCCACCGCCACGTGCAGAGAAACAAAAGTTTGTAGGACAAAAAAAAAGTTCAATCAATCAATTCCAACTTCGTGAGATCCTTTTTTTTCCATCAGAAGTTGGCATTGATTGATTGAACTTTTTTTTTTTAGTCCCACAAACTTCTTATGTTTCCCTGCACGTAGCGTCAGGAAAGCGACAGAGAAATGCAATGGGTCTGGAAATCAGGTAAGCAAAGAAATGCTTGGGGCATCTGGCTGGTGGTTGGGGGGGGCAGGGGCAGCCCCATGCTCTTCGGGCCCTGCCAGGCGCTCCATCTCTAATGCTGGCTGTGTGAGACGGGCATGGGGCTGCCCCGGATCACTTTTCATGCCTTTTGGCCGTCCCAGGTGGATTCCGCTGTTGCTTTTGCTGTTGCTGCTGCCACTGGGCTTCGCCTTGCCCCCCCAATGCTGCTTCCCAAGCCAGCTGACGCACATGAAAGTCCTGCGCAAGCCAAGCCAGCGGTGAAGGTCTGGGCCCTTAGTGTTACCTGTCAATACCGGTAGCATGCAGCTGGCGAGGCCATCCTGGGAGATTCTGCTGTTGCTTTGCTGCTGCTCCTGGGCTACACTCCATTGCTGCGTCCCAAACTACACCTTCACTGCTGGCTTAAAGGAGTCAGATGCTGCCTTACAGCTCTGAGGGGGAAGCAATGGCAGTGGCAGAGCACTCCATCCCGGGGAGAGGAATTCTGCTGTTTATGTTGACAGAGACTGGAAGTTTCATCTCCCTGAAAATGGGGCCGTTGGAAATGGAGCAAATCCCTCCATTTCCAACTGCCGCATTTTGAAGTAGACGAAGGTTTCAGTCTCCCTCTGGGCAAGAAGTGTTTGAATGCCTATGGGGTGCCCAAACACTTTTCCCCCAGACGTAGAAATGACAGAATGGAAGCTTCGTCTGCTTAAAAATGGGGCAGTTGGAAACGGAGTGAATCCGTCCGTTTCCATCTTCCCCATTTTCAAGCAGAAAAAGTTTTCAGTCTCTTGTCATTTCTCCTAAAAGTGTGTGGCATGTCCGGATTGCCTCCCTCCCTCCCCGCCTTCGTGCTGGACTTAACCTGCGCTGCTCCAAGGGGCTGGTGGGTTGTGGCTGCTGCCAGACACTGTCGGCCCCCACACACTCAGTGCCGTTTGTGCTGGCCATGCCCACTCCCCTGGCTTATTTTTGGGCTGAGCTTGTCGATCAGAAGGTCGGCAGTTTGGCGGGTCGAATCCTGAGTGCTACGTAACAGAGTGAGCGCCTGTTACTCATCCCAGCTTCTGCCAACCTAGCCGTTCGAAAGCACATAAAAATGCAAGTAGAAAAATAGGGACCACTACGGTGGGAAGGTAACAGCATTCCGTGCGCCTTTGGCGCCTAGTCATTTTTTTTATTTATTTATTTTAATTCCATTTATATCCCGCCCTTCTCCGAAGACTCAGGGCGGCTTACAAGCTTAGCAGGCCACATGACCACGGATATGTCCTCGGACAAACCTGGCTCTTCGGCTTTGAAACGGAGATGAGCACCGGCCCCTAGAGTTGGAAATGACTAGCACGCATGTGCGGGGGAACCTTTACCTTACCTTACCCCCCCCCCCCCAAAAGAAAAAAATCAAGCTCGGGCTTATTTTCCGGTTAGGTTTTATTTTGGGGGAAATACGGTACATCAATCTGAATGAGCAACTTTAGTCAAATCCACGAGTCTATTAATCGTTTGAGATGTAGATAGTCATAAAGTTAAGGACTCTGTTAAATTAAGTGTTATTCTTATATGGGCTCAACTGTGCAACTTTTTTGGCACTAATATGGAAGTGATCATTTAAAATTTCTCCATTATAAAATTTTTGGAAAGCTTTTTTCAGCAGAAAATGAAGCATTTTTGAACTAAGGAAGGTAGTAAGTTATGTAATGTTTAATTTCTAAAAATGTTCCAATAATGAATAAATATTTATTCTGTATTGATTAGCATTATCACAGAGATTAGTGTGCTTTCTAAGCTTTATAGTTGCACAGCAATTGGTTAATTGAAATATTGCTATAATTTTTAAAAACATTTTAAGGCTGATATATTGAGACAGGCAAAACAACTCAAAATCTGATTTTGATAAATGTAATTAAAGTAAGTTATGGTTAATGTGATAAAATTAATGTACCTTACATATATTTGTTTTTCTCCTGTTAAAGATTAAATAAAACAACAAATTCATAGAATAAGTATGGAGACTATGCATAAGGTCTTCAAGGGTCCTTTAATTGTACATACGGTATCTATTTGAAATTATTTGTTTAAATGTATTTAAAAGTTGTCTTTTATTTTTAACTGGAATATTTGATGTGTATTATTGAACTGTGTTCCAGAATTGGTGAAGGAAGAGCATGCTGGAGTTTAGGGAATGCATGCACAGCTTTGGGGAACCATGATCAAGCTATGCATTATGCAGAAAAGCATTTAGATATTTCAAGAGAGGTATGTGCACATATTCTTAATTCTTCGTTGTGTGCATTTTTCAAATAAAACTATATGTACTATATATAACTGGAATAAATTGAGTAAATAAAATTAAGGAGAAACAGACTGAAGTCTTGAGGGTAGGGATTGTTTCAGATTGATGAGTATGATTCGCATTGTTTTAAATAAATAAAATCATTTACAGAAAGCATGTAATACCTTTGATTGCAGGTTGGAGATAAGACTGGAGAACTAACAGCTAAACTTAATCTCTCAGATCTTCAAATGGTACTTGGTCTTAGTTTCGGCACAAGCAACTCAATGATGACTGAAAATCAGATTCCAGATTATAACTTGAATGGTAAATATGCCCAATGCATTTTAGTATTCTTTTTTATTAATCTCCAGTTCTTTATTGTGTTCTCTATGATTACCAGAATGTGACCCACACCTGCAAAGAACTACATTCAAAACATTGTAGAGCTTTTAAAGTTTAGTGAGAACCTTGCTTCCTTTGCACATCATATTAGCTGTGCCATTAACTCTTCTGCATTATTCATTGGGACATTTTATCTTCCCCACAGACATCTGGCCTTAATAGTCCTATTTTGCACATGCCTGCATTACAGGAATACACTTGCCTCCCAAATGAGAATAAACTTTTGGGGCTCAGTGAAAATCATACAGTAGATACATGTAAGCGCTGCCAGGCACTTAGGAAATAGACTCATGGCAATTGTTCTTATTTATGACCTCCTCTTATTTCATACTTTTTCTGTGTTCCCAAAATTCATCCCTTTGAGAAATCAGTCAGGTTTTCTATTATCTACAGAAGAATGTTATGGTCTCTACTGCCATTATCAGTGCTAAGGAAACCACCTATTGAGGATGCTAACAGAAGTGCAATCAATTGAAAATGAGTAGGTTGCTATACAAGTGTATAGCTAATTAACAATAAGTCTTGATTTTCCAAATCCTGCGTTATAGTTCCTTATGAACATAATTTATATGTAATTGCTTGCTTTTCATTACTCATATTTTTATTGTATATCATTTTAGAGTTTTTATTACATTTTGTAGTTATAAGAAATGCTGGTATAAAAAGAGGGTATGTGTGTGCATGTGTCTTTGTATAAAATCCTTTATTCCTGTCACTTGGTTTATCTCCACACAAGTTGCTTTCCTCTGGAATGGCCACTCTGGTTTTGATTTATTTTCTAATAACAAATACATAACTTTGTCTATTCCTACAAGTCACTTCAGTATCTCAAGTAATGTAGAAATGATTTATATAGATGTCTTAAAGGTATGTATTAGGAACTAGGTATAGTTGAAATAATATTTTGAATAAATTGTATTGTGTCTTCCAAAGGGTATTCTAAAAGTAATTGCCAAGGTGAGGTTATACAAATTTTGTTTATTAAGAGAAATAGTAATGGATGGAATATCTTGATGGTGACATAGAGGGAAGGAATGCATAATAAAAATTTCCATTTCTTTTGGGTTCTAGAAAGTGTTCCAGAATCTTGATAAAAGTAAAGTACCATTTCTGAATTAATCTCCCGAGTTAAAAGGCAATACAGTAATGAACTCTGCTGGATGTTTCTGTTAAATATAAAGAAGAGAAAATAATGCATCGATCCTATAAAACTTACCATAGATATGGAGGAAAGTATAGAAGTTCTACTAATATAGAAGTTTCCACCATAGAAATATTGTATATAGTTTCTCTTTGTTCCTATTTTAATTTGTGCAAAAATATATTTGTCCAAAGATTTTTTAATCTTCGTAGCTTTGTAGCTAATGAAGCTACAATTTCCTTGTGTAAGTTTCTTACAAAAAAGATTGAAAAATGAAATATAAGAACCACATTGTGTCATGGTTCCAACAGACATAAAGCAGAGCTCCGAGATTTTCAAATCCCTCAAAGAACAAGTTACAAAGTATCAGCATGGTCAAGAATGAAACCAAGTCTGGATACACAAGTAACAATTTCCCAATACTAAGTTAAATGTCCCACCCATAAAACTGCAAGCAACTAGGTTCCCCAGTATGATTGTTGGCGGGCTTTTTATGCAATGCCCAGTCCCTAGTCTCGGGAGCAACCGATGACCTTGTTTCCCATGGGACAAAAGATTATTTTGACTAACGAAGCACCTGAGCAATCCCCCTTCCTCTGTTCTATGTGGCAACCTAGAATGAGAAGGAAAATGGCTGCAGCCATGTTTATTTGTAGAGTTGACATTGTTTAACAATAAATACGAGCCATTTTCAGTGCTAAGGAAATGGATTGGATCGGACTGGATTCTAAGTCTAACAAATGTTTGATGAGGAACACCCAAAAGTATACAAGGCAATGTATATGTTAAAGACAGCTTGCAGCTACTAAACCTTGTGGCAAAAAACAAACAAACTGTAAGCAGAGACAAAATGTTGGAGGTAGAACAAGTTATCCCTTCCCTTCTTCAGCAATTGTTGAAGATTGCATGCCTACAGTAAGATAATTAGCTCAATATTCAGGTTAAGTGGACAGGGAGTCATCTCTTTCAGCGTTCGGGCTTTTAAATGGTTTCCTTTGCCTCCACTGAAACATTTTAAATGCCTTTTTTAATATTGTAAAGAAAAATTAAAAATTTGCCTCAAATTAATAGTTATATCAGCATGATGTTCAGTGCTTTTGCAATCAAGTTTAGAAGAGTTGCTGTTACTAGTCTCAGTGGGTTGATCATCTTCAGTAAATATTATAAGTTAACAACTCCATTAAGTTGTTCCTTCTATGTTTCTTCAAAGTAATTTAATTACTTAATTTTTGTAATTCTAGGCACTAAACAGAGGTTAGGACGTCGCCATAGTATGGAAAAATTGGAACTTATGAAACTAACACCTGAGAAGGTTGGTGTCTTTTAAGTGGAAGTGGCTTTGTAAAAAAAATATTTCATAACGTTGGGTCCAGATTCACAGATGATAATGCACTGATTTTGTAATAGTATGGATATGAAAAAGTATACATATTTCTACCATAAAAGCCTTATCCCTTATGGATTTTTTTTGTTCCGCTATTAAATTGTGCAAAAATCTTGTAAATTTGAAAATTTTAGTACAACTAACTTGGTCAGTGTCTAATCAGTAGTTCTTCCTATAATAAAGGTATATTTCTTATAGATTCATTTAAATTTCAGCAATGAGCTACCAGTCAAAATGATAATATCTGAGATCAGCAAATTAGGTACTCTGATCTAGAGTTAACCTTCTAATGGATTCCATTAGACTCTTTTTTTTCTTCTCCCTGCGACCCTTAGATTGCTGTTACTTACCTCCAAGCTTATCCAACAATAGTTTCTCTTTTCCTTCATTTTTAGTTTGGGATGGAGAACTGGCTGGACATCAGGTTGGCTTGATATTCAGACCCTTTGTCATCTGACAAATGCTCTGGGCCCTTAGTAGCATTTGTTTGTAGCATCTCTGGGAAGAGGTTAAAGAGATGAAGGAGTCATCCCTCACCCAATCCTTGACATTTCATACCCCCCTCCCTCTGTGAATTCTACTGTTCAGATCCCAAAGGCATGTTAAAAGAGCAAGAAGGGAGAGAGGAGACCTGCAGAAAACCTTTAGCTTTCCAAGTTTCACAAGCCAAACATTTTAAGGATTATATTAACTATATAAAGAACTGGGACAAACAAGGCCATTGTATCTGTGTACAATCTGTGTACATTGATGTGACTCCAAGCTTGATTGCCAGTCTCAGTTTAGCGCCTTGGAAGCATAGGATTTACTTCAAAGGGTTTTTGTCTGCAATTATGGTCAAATTTGACTTGGTTAAAGCACTAGTTTTACAAATATGAATAAATTAGCCATGTTTTAATAGAGGTGGAAAAATTAAATTAACTTGCATTTTTGCATTTCATATACTGAAAAACTGTTTTCTGGATAGTGTTTTAGTATACGTTGTTACCTGTTTCCTAGGTTCAGGATTGGAACAGTGAAATTCTAGCTAAACAGAAACCATTGGTTCCCAAACCTTCAGCAAAACTGCACTTTGTAAATCGATTAAAAGGGAAAAAATACAAAAACATTACTTCTTCTAAAGTTCTTCAGGATGCTAGTAACTCTATTGACCATCGATTAAATTCACAGAAGGTATTTGTGGAGAAATAAACATTTTAAAACTTCAATATTTTATTTGATATAATATAAAAACATTTTAGAAATATGCCGATTTTTATTGCTTTGCCTAATTTTTGAAAATGAAAACTCATGTATACTTATTTGTTTACTAGGTTTACATTCCATTCCAATTGTAAATGATTCAGAGCATATAATTAATGTTTAGATTTATCTCAGACTAATTGTAAGACTACAAGTTAGAAATCAATGAAATAATATTTATATATGAATAAACATTTAGAAGTGAAGTGAACATAGTAGAGTTTTGTTGATGCACATGAATAAATGATAAAGTTGTACCTACAAGTGAGAAATTAAGTTGAAATGCTCTTTTATGTTGAAATAGCATTATACCAAACTTTATAGCCCCAATATTTTTAGTGTTTCTTCACTGGACCTTTTCACTTCTTTCCCATAATAATACTTAATCTGATTTATGTAGGTTGAATTAAAATTCTCTGATGTTTCATAAATGGTTGGTATTATTTGTATTTACTTTTCTATTTCATTATTTTTAAGAAAAGCAGCTTAGAAGTCCCTGGAGATGAAGGATTTTTTGACTTGTTGAGCCGATTTCAGAGCAACCGTATGGATGATCAGCGATATTGTTTCCAGGATAGGAACAGACTGACAGTGGCTGCTTCTGCCACACCATCCAGAATTATGCAAAAATGTAATTAATTATAAAGCCTATATAACATTGCCACCACTTTAAATGAAATTAGATACCGCTTTAACCAGTATACTGTTGTACCTCCTGCTGCTTTCTACATATGCTGTTTTTTTATTTTTTTGCAGCTTTTTCTGCTTCAATGCTCTCTCCACATACAGATGAATTTTTAGATATGCTTGCTAGTTCTCAGAGTAGACGTTTAGATGATCAGCGAGCCAGTGCCAGCAATTTACCTGGACTTCGTCTTAATCAACATAATAGTCAGTCAGTCCTTGGTCACCTAATGGCCAGCAAGAACAGCGAACCAGATGATGACTTCTTTGATATATTAATAAAATGCCAGGTGAGTTTTTGGTTGATTGGATATTCTGTGTGGCATGCATTCTTAAAAAGACATTCTTAAAACAAGTACTGGTGGTTGTTTAATAGAACCTCCTGGTGGTATCTTGTCAGTTGAATCATTCAGTAAATTCGGGAGTATTAAAAAAAGACATAGGACAATTTTGTTTAAAATCTTTTTAATGCTAATTAAGTAGTTTTATCGCATAATGTTAAGTTCAACCCTTTGACAGTGGATCAAAAATAGAAGAGTATATTGGATTTTCCAGTTCCTGCTTTTATTAAAACCAACTTCCCAGCCTAGATCTTATCTTCTTAAATCGTAATGGGGCTCTAAATAGTATTCCTGCCTTGTAATACATTAATAAACACAACAGAAATCTGTGCCTCTTCTAGAGTGTTAAAATAATTGCTGAAAGATCTTAGATAGTTCTTACCCTTTGTATTACTCTGTTAAGCATTTTAAATGGTAATATGCCAACATATTTGACAGGCATGTTAAAAATAACAGGACTGTGCTGTTGAAGAAATGCATCAGATGCACAATTGCAGCATTATTGTGACTTATTAGTTACATGATTGTAATGGATTGCAGATAAGAACTGCATTCGTACTGCTGCATTTTGATTTACAGCACAGCCATAAACGTAGTGCAGCAAAATGAATGTGTATCATAGTGAGCGATGAAATTGAATTTCTGTTGTAAACTTTAAAACTATTTCTGCATATTAAGTATATATCCAGGGAGGGGTATTTGTGCAAAAACAATGATGGTAAAAATATTCATTCATAGTGAACCATATAGAAACCTGAAAAAAGTCAGGGTGATTTAATGAGGTATATATATATGCTATATGCCTCCATGCAAGGTCCAAAGCAGTTCTTCAAAATTATGTTTTAAGTGATGATTGTTTCTACTAAACAATGTTGTTTTTCTAGTGAACTGTTTTTAAAAGTGAATTTTAAATCTAAATTAAGCACAGCTCAGTCTTTTGACAGATTGAGTAGTCATTATTGTGTATTTTTTTTTATCTTCCTGCAGATATCCTGTTCTTTTATTAGCACAAAAGCCTTGTTGTTGTTGTTGTTAGTTGCGAAGTCGTGTCCGACCCATCGCGACCCTATGGACAATGTTCCTCCAGGCCTTCCTGTCCTCTACCATCTTCTGGAGTCCATTTAAGCTCACGCCTACTGCTTCAGTGACTCCATCCAGCCACCTCATTCTCTGTCGTCCCCTTCTATAGCACAAAAGCCTATATTTATCAAAAAAAAAACCCAGACATATTTCAGCACACAAATGAGTTTAAAATTGTGCTCACTATGGATGCATGCAAAATCCCCATTTGTGTGCTCGGTTGCAAAGATTTATGTAGTTTTAACATAAAATTTTAAAAAGTCTTGTTTTCAGAATTATTTTCTATTTCCCTAATGTTTAGGGTTTCCTCAGCCTTTGATACTTTCTTCTTTTGTATTAATGTATTTTGCCCGGATAAAGGATAGGCACTTATAAAGCATTTTATATTTGTATAGAGGATATTCCAAAATTTTAACAGATTACCACTGTATACTGTTAAGTTAGATTGTTTTATTTTTTAATGAAAACTCGGTTGGATACTGTGTTTCCAAGTATTTCAGATGTAGCTTCACTCCCCTCAAGCATCAAGTACCACTCCATTTGTTTTCCTGGGTGCTCAGTTTGGGAGGAAACTTATTAGTTGAAGTGCTATGAGGAATACTGTATATTAATGTATCTTGGAGGATCCCATTCATATTTAAAAATAAGTACTGTTGGTGGGCCATTCTCCCAGGAGTGTAGGAGTGCAATCTTTTGCCCATAAGTTACTATCCAACAAGGAAACTTAAGGTTGAAGGGTTTGATCCCTTTGCTGGCGGCTGATGTGTATGTAGGGATGCAGGCAGCATTTCAATACCAGCCTCTTTGCTCTCCTGTATCGACTTCTGGGTCGTCTTCTACATTAGTCTGTTGGAATAACTGTTCAGAATGGTTCTGGGAGACACTCGGGTTCGAAATGGATGCCAGTAGGCTTCCCTTGGAAAAATGGACTAGCTGAAACTAAAATAAAACAATGGTTTTAATGTGGTCTTTTTTTTTTAGGGTTCTCGATTAGATGACCAGAGATGTGAACCACCACCAAACATTCCAAAAGGGCCAACTGTTCCTGATGAAGATTTCTTCAGCCTTATTTTGAGATCGCAGGAGAAAAGAATGGATGAACAGAGAGTCTTTCCACCATCTAATCTGAAGAGGCCAAGTTCTACCTAATGGATTTAAAACTCATATGAAAGAACAAAGGATGATTATGTAAAGCTGCAGCAGATATTTTACATACAATGCCTTCAGGGGAAACATATATATATATATTGAAAATATTCAGTATATGTACATAGAATACGGTACAGTCATTACTACCACTGCTTAAAATCAGATTTTGAATACTGGTTGTTGAAAGTCAGCTGTATAGTGTTTTATTTCCATACTGTCTCCCTTTCTGCTCATTTCCCTTCTTGTAGATGTACTGTTTTCCTTTATTAATGCATCTATGTTTAAGGTACTTTTGTCAGAAATTTAGGACAATTTTTTCTGCTAAAATATGTAAACTGGAAATAAATTCATTTTTTTCCTAATTTTTACATATTGCAGAAGGTTTTAAAATGAACAGTATTATGGTGGTTTTTTAAAAAACTTTTAATACTGCTGTGTTTTTTTTTATTTTTTTATCTATAAAAGAGTATTAAGCCGATGCAAGGAAAAGAAACCGGTTCAGTTTAAGCCATGAACAAAGCACTTAAAGGCTTCAGTAACCTCTCACTGAGCTCTTTTTTAAAATAAATTTTATTAAGAATTTTGATTAAAATAACATAAACTTGAAGAAAGAGAAAATAAGAAGTTACTTCTAATATTAATCAGAACAAGTATAAGCAAATTTAATAACATTTTACCCTCTGTAAGGTTACAGATATCTCCTCATCGCATATCTCATTCCTTATCCAAAAGCAAATCCATAAAACTTTAACTTTTCAGTCCTGGTGTCAGGAAACAGACCATGAAGTGTACCAGAACTTTGCAACAAAAAAGTCTCATTTTAAACTTGATCAAATAAACCAACTTTTTATTCCTTTATTTCTAATAGTCCTTAATTCAATCAAATACAGTTAATCCTCAACTTATAACTGGCCATTTGAAGTTACAAGTGAATCTCTCCCAAAAGATACTTTTGGCCGGGTTCTGAAGGTACGCCCGCTAGTGCCCTTGGTTGTTCACCTTATGATTGCAGTAGAGATGCTGTAGCGCTCCAGCTCACCTACCCCATAAAAGTATGAGCAATCAATAATGGGGGTAGGTGGAGAGAAGTGTGTGGGACCCGGGGGGGGGGGGGAGAAGCAGACCCAAGACCTGTGTGGACCCCAAGGGGCATGAAGCAAAGCATGGGGTGCCTTGGGGCAGGTCTTGAGGCCCAGGGTGGGGCCTGTGCTAGGCTTCCCAGGTTCTCCCCTGGGGCCCGAGAAACCTGTGCTCCATTTAATGACCCATGTGGTCATTTACCAGCCACGTTGGGAAGAGCAGGTATGGGGATTTGTGAGACAACCATGTGGGTGCTTTAATGGTTGCCATGACTTTCAACTTTAATAGGCAGGCTCTGTTATGGTTGTCACTTGAGGACTACCTGTATTACTGTAGTAGCTGATTTCAATTCTTATCCCACTGTGCAGATTTATTCAAGGCTTTAACAACTGTCTTTTGTAGATCCAATAAGAAACATTTTCCAGGTCATTGTCTCAGTTTATTGTTTGTATTTTCTTTTTTAAGTTTTAAATCTTCATCCAGTTTCTTTTGTATATCCAGTAAAACATCCTTTTCCAAAACATTCTTTTGGCCTGTCATTTGTAGCTCAACTTTTTTTTTGTACTTTAAATTTGTTCCACATTTGCTCTTTCATTAATTAACATCTTTTGGACATAGTGTTATCTATAGAAGCAGATATCATTATTGGCAGGGTTGCTATTGTATTTACTAATTTCTGACTCAGCTCTTCAAAGATCTTTAATGTTTCTGTATAATGTTTTGTGTCATTTTGTAAGATACAGAATTAATCAACATCAAAAACAGGTGTGGGGTTTTCCCCCTTTTTAGAATCTTTAGTCCACTCTGGTATCCAGTTTCAAAAAACAGAATTGAAAAATCTTTATGACTTAACGATAACCAGGATTGCCAGAATAAGTTTGTTTCTCCCCCCCCCAAGAAGCTGCTTATTTTTTAATACTTAAAAGTTTTAAAACCTTAAAAGTTCAGATGTATTTGGCTTCTTAAATGGTTTATAACTTTCTAAGATATGTATTGAGATTCTCAATCATCCAGGTCATTCATGGTTGTCCCAAGGGTGCTTTTGTTCAAAACGTAACTGGATTTCCTTGATTATTTTCTTTGAAAATGTTACGCTTCTCATCAGCTTCCCCTCCAGTTAGAACTGAAGAAGCTTCTTGTATGAGAAGCAAAACATTTTCAAAGAAAAAAAGTCTGGTTGGCTTTTTTTGGTGCGGGGAAGTATTTGTGGGACAACTGTTAGATTAAAATCTTATTTAGCATTTTGCTCGTTATTTCAAATTAAATGCTTAAGCTTAAAATTAATTTTTCTTTTGTTCGGATTTGAACTGAATGAACTGCCCAATTACTTTTCAAACTTGTCATCGTTAAGCTCTCTACCTCTTTAAGATGGGTAATAGAGAATTTCTCAAAGGGATTAAGAAGTGAGGCATGTGAACTTAGTATCCTTTAAAAGGGTCCACTGTAATTGCAAGAAAGATGACTGACTCCATTGCTGAATGATCCTTTTGTCTTCTAAAGTTAAAACCTGGAAAAAAAGTGGTGTCCTCCAATCACCTCATGAAGAGTGGCTGTCTGGAGCACCTGTGAGCAATTTCTTCTCTATCTGGAGAGACTCCAAGGAATCGGTCTACTACTCACCAATTCTTTCATCTTTGTATGGCTGTTGGCTATTTTCACAGAGACTTCCTTTAGTTCGCCTTTCCTTCCCTGGAAGTCTTATTGAACGCTTCATTTATAGCCTCCAAGTGCTCCTTACGTCTTGGTGTTGCTAACCTCTTCATTTCTATAGAGTGCCAGACAGTGCTCCAGATTTCAAGTATTTACATTCATTAAATTCTATACTGTGGACTAGTAGGACATTCACAATAATACATGCAAACCATTTTTGATTCTGTTTTAATATTAATATGAAATTAATAGTCCCAACAATTTCCCAAAGCCTAAGTTAAGCTTGATTAAGCTAATTTATGGCCCAATTTCATTTTTATGATTGCTCTTGGATTGTAACTAAAATGAACTGTTCCTTGGGCTATTTATGAACACAGCAAAAATTACACTAACGTCCCATATACAGTAAATCTTTGTTTCACTGTGAAGTCACATTTCTTGCATGTTTTATATACTTAAATACATAATTCTATAAGATGCTTTCAAAACACCTTGAAGCTGTCAGGAGAAAAATATCCTGATTAATCAATGTACACTGGGGTTACCAAGTTAATAATTTTCTCATTTCAGAATGGTGAATTCTTTTTCATTAATTTTTTTAAGGTAAAGTAGAGGGAGGTCTGTCAGGAAGCAGTGTTCTTCTAATACTGTTCCTGTAAGGAGAAGATTTCAATTATTTAAAAGCCGCCTGCCAAATGTCTTCACAAGTCACAACCTCTGTTGCACTGAAACATTCAATTAATCCATATGAATCTGTTGCCCTCAACAGTCCGGAGAAGGGGGAAAGGCTATACTAAAACTTTGTACAGATTTTTTTAGCCCTCTATTTTTAAATCTTATCACAGAAGAGGGTTACTATAGCTACCAATCTGATCTTTAACAATTTCTCTTTCCTGCTTAAAAGGTAAAGGTAAAGGTTCCCCCGCACATATGTGCTAGTCGTTTCCGACTCTAGGGGCCGGTGCTCATCTCCGTTTCAAAGCCGAAGAGCCAGCGCTTGTCCGAGTACGTCTCCGTGGTCATGTGGCCAGCATGACTAGACACCAAAGGTGCACGGAACGCTGTTACCTTCCCACCGGAGTGGTCCCTATTTTTCTACTTGCATTTTTACGTGTTTTCGAACTGCTAGGTTGGCAGAAGCTGGGACGAGTAACAGGTGCTCAGTCTGTTACACGGCACTCGGGATTTGACCCGCCAAACTGCCGACCTTCTGATCGACAAGCTCAGCGTCCTAACCCACTGAGCCACCGTGTCCCTTTTCTTTCCTGCTTAAGATGTATCAAATGTGTATCTTAAATTCTTTGTAGAGAAGTTACTTTTCCCATCCAGTGGGAAAGCAATGGAGTGGAAACTGAGCCAGAAAAATATGATACAGAAAGCTAAATACTCCACAAACGTGTGACATCCTTGTTAGATACACTTGGGTGCTATATTTTTTCCTATTAAAAATGACAATTTAAAAATGTCAGTCTCTAACCTTTATAGAGTTACTTAGAAGTGAATCTCACTGAAGGGCAAAGTAACTGCCCAACTTTTACAGTTACCAACTACTCTTCTAGAAATTCAGAAATTCATTGTATTATCAACAATCACAACCTGAAGTCTTGAAAATCTTTCCCGCATGCTTCATAGTATGGTATGAAAGCAGCATCTTATCTATAACTTCCATAAATTTTATAAGAATTGCTATTGTCAGATCATTAATTTCACAAGAGAGAAAAGTGTTTGCTATACTGGTAAAAGAATATTTGTAGCTCAGAGTTGAATTGTAGGGTCCTTGATGCTCACTGAGCTTGGCTGCTTTCTTGCAGATGTTTCACTACCAAACTAGGTAATTGTGCACTAATGATACCTAGTTTGGTAACAACCAAGTGCAGACAGCACCAAGGACCCTGTTTTTTTAAAGCAAATACTTAAATCATGTAAGACTGCGCTATAGCGCAAAGATGACAATAGCTGAAAGTGGGAGAAAACTAATTTCTGACAGTTTGTCTTCATCCCTTAAAATCCCCAATACCACTTTCTACACTGCTTAAAATATTTCCTAACTATCTGGGAGTAGAAGCTCAATGTGTATAAACTGCAAAAAAGCTACCTTGGCCCCACTCTTTCATTATCAAGCAGTGAAGCTCAGAATTGTTTATTATTATTAAATGAATTACATCACCCAGTTCCACAACTGGAGCCTGAAATCAGTCCATGGTATTGTTAAAAGGCTGCTATGGCATTTCTACCTACAGTAGTTAACTAATAAATTGAATTTATTTTGTCTTTATGAGTAAAATACATTTTTAAAAAAAATGCATTTGTCAAAAGGTCCAAAAATCACTTGTTTCTTCTAGTGAATGATTAAAGACATCTGGAGAACAGCTATGTAAATCAGGGAAAGAAGTATTCACTGCTTTCACTCTCTTCTTGAAATGGATTTAAAATTATATAACTTAAAATCTAACAATTCCTCTTAAAAAAAAATTATTGTCCTTTCTGTGCATGTCTTCCTATCCCTGTAGGAATAGGCTCTAGGCACACAGGAAAAATTCTACATTTACTCATTACTGTTTCCTTGTTATGGGAGGCCAAATTGGCTTCCTCTTCTAAAGATACACAAGAGTGAATCCATTTTAAACTTACAGATGGGTTCAAGGTTTCTATAATCCTCTCTCTGGATTCTTCCAATCCACATGAGCTGTTCTCTTTCCCCTGCATTTCTGGGGTTTCCGGGGCATTTTGCTTCACAATCCCATCTTCACTGCTACTATGGTTTTTTTCATTTCCATTATTTTCTGAATGCTTTTGCACTTGGCTAGGTTCAACAACGTTTGTTTTATCCAGGTTTGAATCTGTGTTGGTTTTCTCCATTACATCATTAGCCTCATTCTCTTCTTTAGGATTCAATTCACTCTGTAAGAGATTCTAGTATCAGTGAGTTACTTTAGTAACAACCATCATTACATAAACAAATAGCAATTACATGCCACTTGAAAGAGATGATTATACAGTCTAACCAATTATAAGGTGCAAAATTTCTAACAACACATGCTGATACATATTTCAATCTCAATTATTCACTTTGATAAACTATATAGAAACTGTTCTACTTAACTTAAAATTTTTCAAAGAGATAATTTTAGACAAGCATATTTCCCCCTCCAAACAAATTCCACATTAATTTTCTAGAAATTATTCACTTTGCTAGCATTCTTTTGTTTGTTTGTTTGTTTATTTATTTTATTTATTTATTTTTATTTATTTATTTATTTATTTATTTATTTATTTATTTATTTGATTGATTGATTGATTGATTGATTGATTGATTGATTTATATACCGCCCTTCTCCCGGAGGACTCAGGGCGGTGTACAGAGCAATAAAATAAGAATACATTAGATAAATAATTTTAAAACCCAAATCCATCAGGCCAGGCCGGCTTGTTGGAATAGATAAGTTTTTAGATCACGCCGGAAGGAGCGAAGGTCGGGGGCCATCCGGAGTTCAGCTGGTAAGCGGTTCTAAAGGATTGGTGCACCCACCGAGAATGCTCTCCCCCTGGGGGTCACCAGCCGACATTCTCTGACCGGTGGCACCCTGAGGAGGCCCTCTCTGTGGGAGCGTACAGGACGGAGGGATGTTGACGCTGGCAGTAGGTGCTCCTGTAGGTAATCCGGACCCACGCCATGTAGGGCTTTGTATGTCATCACCAGCACCTTGAATTTCACCCGGAAGGCAACTGGAAGCCAGTGCAGCTCACGGAGCAGAGGTGTAATATGGGAGTATCGGGAGACCCCCAAAAGAACTCATGCAGCTGCACTCTGCACCAGCTGAAGCTTCCGAGTGGATCTCAAGGGCAGCCCCATGTAAAGAGCGTTGCAGTAGTCTAGACGAGAGGTCACAAGTGCATGGGTGACTGTACGCAAGGCATCCAGGTCCAGATAGGGTCGCACCTGGCGCACCAGACGAACCTGGGCGAAGGCACCTCTAGTCACAGCTCCTATATGATCTTCTAAGGAGAGCTGTGAATCTAAGAGGACACCCAGATTGCGAGCCTTATCTACGGGGGGTAATAACTCGCCCCCAATATTAAGAGATGGAATAATCTGAATATCCTGAGATGCCGGTATGTACAGCCATTCAGTCTTGTCCGGGTTGAGTTGAAGCCTGTTCCTCTCCATCCATTCCCGGACCGCTTCCAGGCAACGGGACATCACGTCGAGGGCATCACTGATGTGGTTTGGGGTCGAGATGAAAAGCTGGGTGTCATCAGCATACTGATGATAACCCACTCCAAAACCACGGATGATCTCACCTAGCGGCTTCATATAGATGTTAAACAGGAGAGGTGAGAGGACCGACCCCTGAGGAACTCCATAAATGAGAGGCCTCGGGGTCGATCTCTGCCCACCTGCCAACACCCACTGTGAACGTTCCAGAAGGTAGGAGGAGAACCACTGAAGAACAGTGCCTCCCACTCCCAATCTCCTGAGACGCCGCAGTAAGATACCATGGTCGATGGTATCAAACGCCGCAGAGAGGTCTAATAGCACCAGGACAGAGGAATAGCCCCTGTCCCGAGCCCGCCAGAGATCATTCGTCAGAGCGACCAATGCCATCTCCGTGCTGTGTCCAGGCCTGAAACCCGATTGGTACGGGTCTAGATAATCAGTATCTTCAGTATCAGTATCAGTATCTTTGTTCTTCTCAAAGATATATTTATACACAAAATAAATAAGAAAGGATGTATCCCTAAGCAATTTATCTGGGAGTGGATCCCATTGAAGTTGGTGCGGCTGTCTTCCAAATATACATGTATTGGATTACATGCTTCCTAATATATAATCAATATTTTTCAGGTCAACTAAAATATACTGCAGCATCATGAAATGATACTTATATATACACACACTTCAGAAGTGCTAGGTAATGCCTCTTAATTATAGTGCTACACATATGTGAAAAGTATTCCATGGACGGAACAGCCAGTTTTAGGTGATCCATATTGGGACCAAAATTTGTATTGTAGGGAAGAAGGGAAGTAGGGAAAAAGTGTTGGAGCAAGGAAAAACGGTAATCCTGGAAAAACGGGGGAAGGGTGATTAGATAAAACTGCAGCTGCCATGCACCACTGTCCTTTAATTCAAACATGACATGTCTAACCACCATGCCCACCCATCACCTTGCTTTCCTCGTTGCTTTCCTTTCTCTACTTCCTGGCCCAAACCTCAAACAACCATGGTGTCAGATCCAAGAAACTGACACCTACTCCAGGCTGATTCAACCAAACTTCTGAGCCACAAAACAACTCCCTTAAAGTAGATTTATTCACATCTGAAAATTACCTTCTTATAAACGGGTGAGTGGGTGCACTTAATTAAAAATAGCTTAAAAAGTGGACTGCAGAAATTAATTTGTTGTCTTAGCTGTTTTATAAAACTTTGAACTGTTAATATTACTGCCAGAAGACAAATTATAAGTCATAAGACTATTTCATTGCAGATTTTCCTTTTAACCATCTTGTGCTTTATGGTTTTTGTCTTTTAATGTCTGGAGACATACAGTGGTCTCTAAACCCAATAGGTTAATGCAGTGGTCCCCAACCTTTGCAGCTTGGCAGCCTGGCTGGAGGGAAGAGAAGAACTGGGTCGTGCGAGTGGCGAGCTGGTGTGCACACACATGCACTCACAACTCAACTTGTGCAAGTTGAGCTGCATGTGCGTGTACACCAGCCCGCCACTCACACAGCCCTGTTACGAATAGGCCACACAGCCTGCTAGTGGGCTGCGGCACGGGGATTGGGGATCGCTGAGTTAATGGATAAAAATAACACAAAACACAACCAATTTAATTAGAATTAAAACTGATACGCTTCTGATTACCTTGGCTGCCAATTTGGAATGCTCTTCTGGTACATCCAGTGTACTGCCGGCTCGCACAACCTCTACGTTGTTTTTAGGGTCACTGTCAGATCTGCGTTGCCCGTTTCTTCTTGATGCATCTCCTCTGTCATAAGGACCCCCTGGGGTGGACTCTGTATTTCCAGTCAAGTAGTCTGCCTTGGTACCTGCCTGTTTTGGCAGCAGCATTGGTGGTGATTGATTTCCATCCCTTGGGGGAAGAGGAGGAGGCTGTGGCTTTTCCTGGTATGGTAAACCTCTTAGAGCAGTGACAGATCTTCCTGCCCCATAGCAGAAAATCTAGAAAAGAATTGTGTAGGGTACTGAACAAACTGTTGCAATTTAATCTTCACATTTACTAAACTCTTTACATTGTTATGTATAATGATTTCTATTTATCCAGTAGTGACTTTTCTGTCTTTTCTATTACAGCACCCTCCTCCAACTATGCCACCAAAATCTTTTTGGTAGGGACCCTCCAAAAAAATTTGGATAAATTCCAGAGAAATTGGTGACATGAACTGAAGGTGGAGAATAAGGGAAATTTGAGCCGGCAACCAAATTTCTGCTGACAGAAATTGAACATGATCCACACGTAGCCAAACAAGGACACTATATATTTTAACATTTCTTATTAAATATTATTTTCTCAAATATTTGCTTCCAATCTTTACCACCCAGAGTATTTAAATGGGATTTCTTTCTGTCTTACAGGAAGAGTTCTTAACCATTTTTATATTTATCCGAACTTTTAGATTATGAATATAGGAAGAATTGTAAATTACTGTTAGAGCAATCCCTGTAGATTCAACAACCAAATCATTTTTATCATGGCACGCTACATTAATTTTAATTGATACATCAGTTTTTGGTCCAGGATCCCATCTCGTTCATGTTAGAGGCACTGTTTAAGGCACTTCCAGGTTGAAAGGATTAGCCAGTAACATCACCAACTGGGGAATGGCCCTTCGGGCTTATGCCCCAATCAAGGAAGTGGAACAAATGACAGGTGCTCGCTCTGCCATGCATCAGCACTTGGGTATCAAACACAGACTTGCTAAGCTCCAATCCAGTGTCCATGTGAGCCATCACACACCCAGACCAGGATAATTTACCTAGAATGTGACTGTGAATTGCCTTCAAAAAGCCAAAACAATAGCTTCCAAACTTCATACATGAGTTGTCCCTCCAACCTCTTGGGTAATAAGTGGCACTATGAGAAATTCACCAAAAGCAGTCGAGGAAGGGGTGTTAACAATCCTTTCCAGTGTAATTACATCGATTTTCCTCATATTGAATTCATTGGGACCATTGTAGGTCATGTGCACAAGAGATGTGCTGAATCACAGATTTGGAATGGGCCTGGAAACCCAACCGAACATGTCAAACAAAGGGCACTAAACACAATTTAGTAATTAATTCCACTATTGAACTGATCTTGCTAATAGGATTTTTCCCCCCCTAGCACTCAAATCAACTTGAATGGTCTCTGGGAGCTTATAGCTTGTACTGTGGGACATCAGAGCCCAAAATCCAGATGAATCCCCTTCAAGCAAATATTTACCAAAGTTGCTCCTGCCATTATGATCAGCACTGGAATCTGTAGAAGTACCGGAATTTCTTTCATGAGAGCTCTAATAAATTCACCAATTCCTTGTCCTATGTGCTTCAATGGTTCTGTTACAAAATTGGTAAATGTAACAGCCAGGGCCTAAAACAGGAAACAACAATAAACATTAGAGTGCTTTGACAGCTTCCCTATAGAACAAAGGGAAAACATCTAGAACTTAAAAATATACCTTTGTTGGAGGAACAAACAAAATCGGATTTACCAGGAGGGTTTCATAGTACTTTTGGCAAGGATCATCTTGGTATGTAAATGAGGTTCTAAAAATCTCTATAGTCAAAAAGCAAGAAATCATTCAGTCAAACAAAACCTAAAACTGTATTTTAAAGATAAGTAGAAATTAACTGCTTGAAAATAAAATTTGCAATTACTTTAGCAATATTTACAGCGGTGTTTCTCAACCCTGGCAAATTTAAGATCGATGGACTTCAACTCTCAGAACCAATACCGCCCACAAACACATGTGCTTCTATCTGTACTACCTCGCAGGGCTGACAGTTTGCAAGCTAATAGAAGAGGCACCCTCCTAAAAAAAGACCCTTGTGGGGAGGGGTTCCTTTCCTCTGGCAACTGAGGCATAACTGGAAATAAAGGCCAGGGTTTGAAGAAATCCAAGTATTAACCAGACCTGCCTAGAGAGATCTGTAAATTCATTTCAAATCTGTACAATTAGTTAGCTAAAATTTCTATCAGGGTGTTAAAAAGCATCTCAGAAGATTATTTGCCCAAAACTATTCCCCCTCCCCAAGCTATTAGACATTCCAGCGTCCAAGGCTTTCCTTAAATCACTTTTTTAAAATTGGCAATTCTTTCAACCAAGGCTTTTTGTTCGTTCTGTTGTCTTATTTCTTATTTAGGGTATTATTGTTCTGTTTTTTCCTTCTCATATACTGTACTTGCTTTAAATTTCTGTGAAAGAAAAAGCAGCATAGTGATAAAAACACTTCTTTTTTCCAAAAAGAAGTTGAGCACAAAAAAGTTGCAGTACCAGAACAGAGGTGACAAGCTACTTACCCCAAAGGCTGTCTGTCCATTGAAGCTTCTCCACGCAGAGTTTTTCAACGTTTCCCATTTTGGCCACTTCTGACTGGTGCTGAGCAAAGGCTTTCTACAAAAAAACACACACACCCAAAAAAACCCTAAAGGATTCAACAATTCTTGAATAAAATCACTGAATCTACTTTTTTTTTAGTCTTTCTTTTAAAATGTTTCTTAAAAGAAAACAGCTCTAACGTAGACTTGTCGCTGTTGAAACTAAATAAGAGAACGTGGATATTGTGGTCCTTGGAGGTTCCATTTCTGCAATGCTTGGAGAGAATGTCAGAATGGGTAGGTGCAAAACTAGGCCTTTCCTCACTCCCTCCTAGGATGAGAATAGCTTTCTTCTAAAGCCTCTAACCTGTTAAGACTTAACTAGTGTGAAAATAAGATAAGCAAGAAAAAAATCGTGAAGAAAGATTAGATCTTATGTATTCTGTATCCTTTCCCCACCAGCAAAAACTATTCGTGGCGCCAGCAGATGAGATGTTCAATCCACCGTTACAGTGTATGTCCTTAGATGGGCTCCGTAGTAGTATCCATTTCGCTAGGTCACTAGTTACTAAGAATTTATTTCATTTATTTATTTTTAAATTAGGTTTATATCCCTTATATTTCTTTCAGGAATTCAAGGTGGAGTAGATAATACTCCCTCCTCCAATTCTCAAACCAGAACCTATGAGATTGGTTGGGTACACATTGACTGGACAAACATCACCTAGCGAGTTTACTTTGCAGAGCAAAATTATCATATATGTGCTGCTAAATTAATGTATTTTGGAACAGAAGCTTTTTATTAAACCATTTATGAACAAAACCCATTTCTAAAGAAAACACATAGGGGAATTAGAAAGCTGCCAATGCTACGTATAACCATTTATGTTTTGTTGAAACAAAGCAGCTTCATAATCTATTAGGATTTGAAGTGCCTCTTCAGTTTACTAAAAACAAAAGTGAAAAATTATCAGGCTTTTAGTTACCATTTTGGGGGTAGAGAGATATACTTCATGGTATCCAAACAATCTAAATTCTACAAGCACAGTTCAGTCAAATCTTGAAGCAACCCTGCTTCTTATACAGCTTACAGTCTGTCACTGCCTACTGAATAAAAAAACAACTGTATCTGGCAAAGTAAGTACCTCAGTTTGAAACATGTAGATTATTCAGAACACAAATAGGTTATAATTAAACACTGTGGTTTGTTTTTTTTTGATTTAGTGAGAATTATAATTTGATATCAGATCATATTTAAAGTAAGCCAAAATGCAGTCAATGCAAGGACAGGAGTTTTATATACTAATCATACAAACCCTTGTGTGCAAAATGGAGAAAAGGAAGATCTTGTTTAAGAAAAGTTCAACAAAGAAAAGATTCATTTGAAAGAATAATAGCAAAGTACATTGGATAGTAAGTACATTTTGTATATGGATTCTTCTTCGTGCCTGTCCTTTGATTTATCTAATTTATCTTAAATATTTATCTAAATATTTATTTAAGAGATCTCATGATAAGTTATAATCCATTAGAAAACAATAAAAAACACTAACATCGTGGAAAAATAATTGAGGGATGGTCTATGAGAAAAAAAGCCCTGCCTACATGTATTGTTGACTGTACAATGGTGAGTACCATAATATTTAATTTTTCTTTCAGACCAAATATATCTATCATCTTCCCTACTTCTTCAAAATAAGTAAGGTTGTTTACCTTATAGAGGTACATCCAGTTCCATCCAAGACTGATGAGAAAACTGATTATCATAAGACGCTTAATTTGAGTCAACCAACTAACACGTGTCCATAATTCTGTTGCAATAATGACCGAGATGCTTGCTAAACACAAAAGGACCTTTTGTAGAAAAATAACAAAGAATACAGGAATGTAGTTGGTGAGAATTTATTAACTTCAACAGACACATTTCTACCTTGTGATTAAACTGAATTTAAATATCTTCATCTTTTATGAATTGTGATAATGCATCATGAACTGGGAGATGCTTCATCTCACTTCGTTTCTGCACTCTCAAATAGTGTAATAATAAAAAACTCTATTGAACTCCCAGTGGGAAACTACTTAATGAAAAGAAGTTTATCTAGTTCATACTGCTCTTCCTTTTTTGTTCTTTTTTGAACAAATGAACCAAAAAAATTGAGGTGCTTCATCATGAGTGAGAAAAATCACATAAAATTAGCTTGTTCTCATACTGTCGGTGCGTGGTTTGTTGATTTATGTTGAGCATGATGTGCATTTCTACTGTAGCTTGTTCATCATTAAAACTACTACTACAGTCGTGCTGGGAGCACTGAAAGGTTTAAGGGTTGAAATGATTAGCCAGTGACATCCCCAATGCCTCTTTGGGGGCTCAATTAGGGACTCCTTTCGGGTCCCTGTTAAATTTGTCCACTGAAGTGGTACCCATCTATCTACTTCCATTTTTCCACTTTTGAACTGCTAGGTCAGCAGGAGCTGGAGCCAGGGATGGAAGCTCATCCCATCCTACAGCAGCAACCAGATCTCAAATGGGAGCCTGCCAATCATCAGCATCATAACCACATGAGCTACTGCATTCCTATCATTAAAACTAATTTAGCGTTAGAAATAAGAATACAGCCATTTTGTTACTCAGGCTATGAGATTTACAATTCATAAGACCTTGTATTTCAGAAAGCTTCCCTTACCATGAAGAGATTATATGGATCAACCCCAAATGTGTCCTCAAACTTCCATTTCCATGCTTCATAATCATGAGGTCTATAATTAATCAGAATACTGTTAACGGCTTCGTCTAGAGAAGCAGATTTCCAGCCTTCTTCCTTAACAAACTTCTTAATTTCATTAATCGATTGGCTGGTGAGGATGATCTCCGCATCATAATGCATTTCCTTGGTATTATCATCGGGCTAAAATAAAACACACACAAAATAAAATACTTTTGCAAAGTGTTCACAGCTGGTCAGTCATATGGTAAATCCTGATTCGGTGGCCTTTCAAAAGGTCAAGAACAGTCATCAAAAACTACCCTCCAGAATCAAGATATAAGAAAATGCGCATTTTGCTATAAAATGCTCTGAACATTAAAAATGCTAAACTACTATCCCAATTACAATAGAGTTTGGATGTTGTTGTAGTAGGCACCACCCAAATGTACCCTGAAGGCATTTAAAACTTTTAAAGTATTATTGTATTATTAAAGCAAAATGTGAAATGTGAGACTACCATAAAAACAAGCAAAATGCCAGCTTTAGGATCATTTGTTTAAAGGAATAGTTTTGGGCCACACCCAGGCATTATGGGCAAGTAACATAATAAACACGGGGAGTAAATTGAACTCAGCCACTTACATAATTCTCTTCAGTGAGGTTACAAACTTGAGTTCACCTTCAAATATTTTCACAACTCACTGAGCTCACTGTAGTATCAACCTGTAAATATTTGCACCTTTGCTTGGCAAGTAGTTTATGAGTTTACTCATAAGGTGATCAGAGGATTCCAAAAATATCCATCACCCAAATAGGTTTTCTACAACCACTTAATGGCATCAGCATCATCCTAAGTAATTGATCATACTGATTTTCATATAGTTAAGAAGGCCCCAAGTCCAAAACTATATTATATTAAGAAAAGATCAATTTTATCTCAAATTGCTACACATGTAAATCAAACAAACCAAGGCCTCTTCAAGCAACTCCTTTCAAGTACTTTTGTAGGTTGTTTTTTGACTAGTATATATCATTTGTTAGATAGACCCATTTTATTTTTAAAAGTGGGCGGTTAGTTATGCAAACTCCTGTACTTTATCTATGAGAGAACACACATAACAATAAAAATGCTCAAAATTCTTAACTGATTCTTAGGTACTCACTAGTCCAAGTCTTCCAACTTCATTTAAAATCTTATTCAAGTATCTTCTAAAAACATGAATGCTGCTGCTTTCATATAACCTTGCTTTACATTTTTTTTCATATTCGTCAAGCTGAAAAAATAAAGTCCTCCAAAATTATCTCCGGTATAAATTGATGTATATATAACAAGCAGATCTGATCATTGTTTCACATCCGGGGGTAACACTGTAAACTCAAAAGTTTCAGAAAATAATTCAAACCAGAATGAAATCTTAAAACTGGAATTTGAGATATTTTAATTATGTTTACTAATTCATATAGTATAACCATATAAAGCACACATTCCTTCAAAGAATTAGCTGTAAATGTGGGAATTGCTGCAAGGATAGTGTATGCCTTTCCGTAGAAAGGATGCTTGATCCTGTCTATGGAAGAACAATATGGTAGTAGGCTTTAATATCAGAGTAATTTCATATCTTAAATGTAAATGTAACACCGAATTTAATTCAATTCAATTTAATTCAAACTGAAAATTATTTCTAGATTACAATTTAATACAGAGATTTGTATCACATCCAAAATTAAGGTTTCATTATAGATAAAATCTGCATCTAAATTTTCTAGAATTTCAAAATTAGAGATGATTTTTAGTAATAATATAGAACAGTGGTGGCGGACCTTTTAGAGACCGAGTGCCCAAACTGCAACCCAAAACCCACTTTTGCATCGCCGGGGGATGGGTGGGCGTGGCCACTGAGTGGGCATGGCCAAGGTAGGCATGGCCACCTCAATGTTGCCCTTGGGGAGCGATGCCTGTGGGGACTGGGCAGATTTGGGGGAGATCCAGGGGTTCTCTGGTAGGTGGGGCAGTGGGTAGGAGGCTCATCCTGCAAACGTGCTTCGTGGGTAACTTCAAAGCACGACAGAAGAGACCAAAACCTGCTGCAACCAGCCAGCAGATGGGAGGAGAATAAAAACCAAACAGGCCCCCCTCTGCCAATCCTCAATGAAAGCCTTGGACAGGGGGAAGAGTGCGGGCAGGTGGGCATCTTGCTCAACTGATGGCTTGGAGAAGGGCAGCTACACCCCCTCCCAAACGCTGCCCTCTCACAAAAGCAGGATGAAATCTCCCAAAAGCGTCAAGGAATAAAAGTTAAACCAGAAGTGTGCCTCGCGATGGTTTTCTTCCCCACTTCCTTCTACATGCAGGTAATATATGTAAAGACCACAAAAGAAAAAAACTTGGCTTTCTCTTGTTTTAATTCGGAAGGAAGGAATGGGAGGATTGGGGGGGGTTGTTTGTTTCAAAGGAAGGGAATATGGGGCTGGGGGAGCACGGTAGGAGAACGGCAATGGCGCAAGGCTTCTGGCTATGCAGGGGAGTATGGGGGGGTGTTCTTTTTAAAAAAGCAAAACGAGGCAAAAAGTAAAAATCCCCCACTCACTCCATCTCCCAAAAACACAATAACAGAGCTTTCAATGATACAAACAACTTTTTATTGAAAAGTAAAAGTTTGCATTTGGCATGTTTTTGCTGTTGTATGCCTGTTGATAATTTATCTACCCTTGGCTCATAGTTTGTAAGTTTGAGAGCAATACATGCAGCACTCAGGTCATCTGTTAGTCTGCTTCTGGTGTCAGATTTGATATAATTCAAAGCTGAAAACAGCTGCTCACAAGTGTAAGATGATCCAAACAAAGTAAGGAAAGCAATCCCAAGTGCTTGCATGGATTTAAAATTATCTGGCAGAGAATTCCACACTTTGAGGATTTCGTTCTCAGAACTGTGCTGTCCTTTGTCATTCCTTCCATCTTCTCTAGTGTTTCATGCAGGTCACAGAATTTATTTTTGCAAATAGTGTTTTCTTGAAATTCCAGTAGCTCCATTGCCAGATTTCCTAAATCTAACTACTCTAAGCAGGAAAGATCAAGTTCCTCAAATTTGGCTTTATCTGGAGAAGTAAGAAAACACAGGGTTGTCTCCATCTTACAGAACTGTGAAAATCTGTTGCTAAAATTTACCTTTGTAGCTGCTACAATACTAGAAAATCTGGTTCGATTTGAGGCAGTGGAAGCCTGCTCAGGCCATCTGCATGGCCCATATCCTTGCTGGGTTTGTGAATTAGCTTAAAATTGTAAGTCGATAAAAAAAATGGACCATCTTAGCATCCTAGGGGATAAGATGTGGGGTGTCTGTCTGTCTGTCTGTAGTGAATAGCCCCAATAGCAGTTTATGGTCTGTGAAGACCCTGAAGTCCCTGCCGTATAAGTAGTCATGGAAATTTTTTACTCCAGCTACTATAGCCAGTGCCTCTTTGTCGATTGGAGCGTAATTACGCTCGGCAGAGGACAGTGTCCTCGAATAAAAAGCAATTGGAATTTGAGTTCCATCGCTTTCTAAGTGACTCAGGACAGCCCCCACCCCGTATGGGGACGTGTCACATGCAAGGCATACTGGCATTGATTCCTTAAAGTGAGCGATTGTGGAACTGACGGACAGAAGAGCCTTCAATTCCTGAAAGCTCCTTTCGTGAACACTAGTCCACTTCCATGTAGCATTTTTGTCCAAGAGCCGGTGTAACGGCTCTGTCACTGTGGCCTTGTTAGTAAGGAACGTGTGGTAAAAATTTAGGAGGCCTAGGAATGCCTGCAGCTCTCCTTTTGTTTTGGGGCTGGGTGCAATCTGAATGGCCTTTACTTTAGACTCAGCAGGGTGGATGCCGTTGGCATCTATAAGGAACCCCAAGAACTCAGTTGAAGGGACTCCAATACTGCACTTATTCTTTTTAAGCTTGAGTCCTGCTTTGCGCAGCCTTTGAAGGACGGCTCTGAGCCTCCTTGCTAGCACCTCAGTGGATTCACCGACAATGAGCACGTCATCAAAATAGGGGCAAACCCCCGGAATGCCTTTGAGTGTCCGTTCGATAATGCCCTGAAAAATGCCGGGGGCTACACTGACCCCAAATTGCAGGCGCTTTACTTTAAACGCCCCCCTGTGGGTTACAATTGTCTGTGCCGCGGCTGTAGCCTCATCAACAGGGAGCTGTTGGTAGGCCTGAGCCAAATCTAATTTTGCAAAAATGGTACCACCTTGCAAGGATGTCAGGATGTGACTTACTACTGGCACTGGGTATGCGTGCTGTTTGAGTGCACGGTTAATTGTGCGTTTATAATCGGCACAATTCTGACCTCTCCCGTTGGCTTTTAGTGGTGTTACGATTGGGTCTCCCACTCACCCCCATCTACTGGCTGCAGTATGCCCTGTTCAACAGGTTTATCTAGCTCAGTGTCTATCTTGTGTTTAAGAGCAAATGGCACCCTACGAGGTTTAATCCTGACTGGCACTACAGTAGAATCTAGTTTAAATGTTATTGGCGGGCCTGTGTATGTCCCCAGAGCTGAATCAAACACATCTGCAAATTCCTCGCATACTGTTGCTAAACTTGCGACTTGCGTCCGGTTGATCCCGGTTACTTGGATGCCTACTGCATCAAACCAATTGAGCCTGATCAGGCTCGTTCGCTGACCCACTACTACGACAACGTCCAGGTGCCCAGAAAACCCCTTAAAATTAACGGCTAGTGTGGCCTCACCCTTGAGTGCAACTCTGACATTCTGGAAATCAGTTAGTATAATGTCAGAAGGCCTCAGCTTGGCCCATCTGTTACTGTGATTACAGACAAAATGAAATGTCTCAAGTGAAATAATAGAAACGGCAGAGCCCGTGTCCAGCTCCATCTTGCAGGGGACCCCTTGCAGTTCCACCTGATGTCTAAACTTCAGTTTAATCGGGCGATGAGCTCCTGTGCAGCAAATGCTTCTGCAGCTGGAGCAAAACATCACGCTATACTGTCCCGGGGCTCTGGTACCTCTCCTGGTTGGAAGATCCGACTGGCGATTCGATGGCCGGTCCCTCTGGCAACCTCTGCAGATGGACACGATGTGGCCAGTCTTTCTGCAGGCCCGGCACGTGGCTGTCCAGAACCTACAGTCCAAGCGTTGGTGGCGGCCACCACACCCTGGGCACCTAAGGAAGGGATCTGCCTTGTAAGTCGCCCCTTGTTGCTTGTCGCTGTGACGCTGTTGGTCGTTGTGTTGACTTCTGTGTCGTCTTCGGGGACTTCTGTGTGTTCAGCGTCCTCATGGTGGACGGCTTCCTCACGTTGTGCAGTTTTGGCGGGCCGCATGGCTCGTACGGCCCCGCCGGCGGCTTTGTCCACCATGATTTCCTTCAGCGTGTCTGGGAACGACAGAGTCTCTTTGGTGAAGAGTTTTTGCTGTAGCTTTTGATTCTGAAGACCGCAGACAAGCCAGTCTTGTAGCCTCTCCTCGACGTCGGAGAACTGGCACAGGCGTGCGGCCTGCCTCAAGGCCGCAATGAATTCAATGTTTCACCTGGTTGCTGAACTCTCTGCTTGAATGCATGGCACCAAGCGATTACCGACAGCTTGGGTTGAAAGTGGTCTCTGAGCTTCTTCAAGTCCGTGAATGTTACAGACTCCAATGGCGGCGCAAACAGGTTCTCGGTAATGTTAAACGTGGCTGGGCAGCACACACACAGGAGTGTGGCGGCCTTCAGGCCGTCCTCGGCAACTTGATTCGCGCGAAGGTAGTTCTCGACCCTGGATAGGTACGAGGACCACCTTTCTGGGTGAGTTATGTCGAATTCTTCCAGCTTTCCGACCTTGGCCATTTCTGCTGGTCTTCACGGCTGGGGCTGATTGTCTTTGCGTCCTGCTCCTCCGTTGCCCAGGGACTGGTCCTCTGGGCGTGTGGTCGCTAGCGTGGCTGTGCTAGGCCGACTGTGGGGGGGAATTGCTTTTTACCGCCAGGCGTGCTCAGCCTCTCCCCTAGTGACTCTTCAGCTCAGTTGGAGGAGCAGGATCCCATCCTCATCGCCAGTGTTAGATACTGGGTTCGTTGCTTCAATGACGAGACAAGGCGAGTTCAGCAAAGATCATTGTTTATTGCTTGCAGGAACTGAACTGAGGAACAGTGCTGCGAATGCAGCAATTTATACCCTGGCCTCTAGGCGGCGGCCAATAGGTTTAAAGCAACCTATTGCCGCCCTAGAGGCAGCCAATGGCGGTGCTGGAGATGGGATGTCTGAGGAGCTGGGAGCCGTTAGCCAGCTTCCCTGCTTAAGCAACCTACCAGCAATTAACCCACGTGATGTTCCCTTAACATGACAAAGCCCAATACATTACACCCACAAAACGTCCTTTTTGCTGTTTTCCCTGCACCTTGTAATTGTTCAGTAGAAATGGTGTGTAAAGTCTGTAAATAACATCAGGTTGGTAAGCCATGCCATATCAGTGAGCTGTGGATATTCTTGCCCTTTTTCATGCATAAACAGCCTAATTTCATCCAAGCAGGCTACAAATCTCTCCAGGACTCGTCCTCTACTCAGCCACCGGACATTATTGTACATAAACAAACAATCATACTGTGCCTGAACCTCAAGAAGTACTTGAAAATGCTGACAATTCAGAGCACGAGCCATGATGTAATTCACTGTTTTTGTGACGTCTTTGAAGACATAATTTTTTTTTGTTGTTTTCCCTGGCACAAAGAGCTTCCCGGAATTGAATTACTTTATGTTTTGTTTCTTGAAGAAACAACTGTATGAAACCAGATGTTGCCCCCAGTATAGAAGGTGCTCCATCACTTATAACTGAAACCACCTTTTCTGGTCTTATGTCTTGTGACAAAAAAGCTTCGTTCACAGCATTGTAGATATCTACACCTTGTGTTCTTTCAGGCAAAGACATCAGTTTCAGCAGCTCTTCTCTCATGATGTCACCAAAAGCGTAATGTAAAATTACTGCCAGACTTGCATGATTATTGATACCTGTGCTTTCGTCCAAGCACATCGAGTAACAGGCTGCCTGTTAGTGCTGAGGTGCTGACTAACATCATTTGCCATGCGCTGGACTTTATCTTTCACAGTATTTCTGCTCAGTGGTATCTCAGATGCGTTAAATAATTTTATCCTTGTTTGGGAAATCATGAAAAAGAGAATCACTCCCAGACAACATGGCTGTTTTGATAATATCCCCATCAGAGAGGGGCTTACCATGTTTTGCTATGCACAGTGAAATTTTAAAACTGGCAGCTGTCAGATGATTCGTTCTGGAAAGATAGTTGGAAAAACTGAGATGCTGGGAATGGTAGCTCCTCAATTTCCCTTCAAGAAACTCTTTTCTTTCAGTATCACCAAGTTGGGCAACATTTTTTGGTTGGTTTCAAAGTGCCGTCTGACACCTGATGTGTGAGACACAACACTTTTGTTGCATAGAACACATAACGCTTTCCCACTGCGTTCAATCACTCCAAATGACTGTGTCCAGGACTCTTAGAATGATCTTCCACTATCTGTTTTTGATTTTTCGGCTGTAGTCATTTTTGGGTGGGTGTACAAGACTTGGAGTCTACAAAAACAAAAAACAAAAAAACCCGAAGCAACCAATACAAATCTATCTCTAAATAACTAACACTATTAGTTAAAGAAATGGATATTCCCTGCACCAACAATCTAGGAGGGGGGAATTAAACAATGAAAGCAGTGTCTTGGATTTTACAGGTTGTTGGAAAAGTATTCATTTTACCAGATAGTGAAAACAGCAGACAAAACTGAAGCAGAACGCCTGTATTAGCAGACGCAACTGATATAAAGTCTGGACGAAGAATGGTCAATAAAGCATTCTTGGTTGTCTATTTTATCTTTCCTAATAAGCTGTAACCAACTTCCTCACTTAACTTTGCAAACCCTGTGGGTCCCACACCATTCCACATACCTGCAAGAAAGCAGCTGCAATCTAGGTACTCTAACAGGACTTTTCCAGTCGCCTAGCAAGGTGTCAAAAACTTGATGTAAACTTGATGAGCCCCTCCAAAAAGGAAAAAAGTGATAAAGTACAGTACTCCTCACCTTACAACAGTTCATTTAGTGACTGCTTGAAGTGACAATGGCACTTAAAAAAGTGACTTAAGACCATTTTTCACACTCTGGCACACACCTACCCCTCGCGGCTGCCACGAGGCTGGGCAGCTGGTGAGTGTGAATGCTACCTTGTTGGGGCCTTGCTGAGGTCAGCGGCCAGCTGAGGCAGCTTCAGATACCAGGCCCCCACCCCCCACACCATTGCCACCACCCCACGAGGCTGGGCAGCCGGCCAAGGCAAGACAGCCTCACCCTCCCCTGGCCGCCATTACCGATCTGCTGCCGCCGCACACGAGGCAAGGCAGCTCCACTTGCCCCCAGCCACCATTATTGCTCTGCCGCTGCTGCCACACATGAGGCAAATGCTGCTTCTGCCGAAGGTTGCTCCTTTTATAGCCTCTCGCCTATTCCTACACTGCGCATGCGCGGAAAGCTGCGTATGCATGGAGAGGAAGAGGGAGCAGCTCGGCCCAGCAATGGCTCACGTGCCACCAGAGACAGCTCCGCATGCCGCCTTTAGCACGCGTGCCATAGGTTTGCCACCATGGATATAAAACAAAGATTCACAGGGTTGGAATAGACCTTAGAGGTCATTTAGTCAAACCCCATCCTCAAGGCAGGAGTCCTTATACCATCGAGACAAATTGTTGTCTAGTCTAGAAAAACTCCTAGTATGTTGAATATTATTATTATTAAATTATTTGCCACCTATCTTTCCATGGGGCTACTTTAGGTGGTTCACAACTATAAAAAACAAAGAAATAAAAAGAAAGTTTAAACAAAGAAAAAGTAAACTAGAATAATAAAAGCAAACAAGGAAAACAAAACAAAGAAAATACATCAATACGACCAGTAAAAAAAGATATAGATAGGATTTATTTTAATTTATAATTCTGGAGTTTATATTGTGCTGACTCTGATTCTTGATATTTATGCTTCTTTAGATAATTACAATTTTTAAGCTTTCAACATTCACAATTAAATAATGATATGCTGTAAAATTATAGCCTCTGTATTTGTAAACCTCTTGTTTATTCATTTGTATTTTTATTTCATCCATTTGCTTTGTTCTTTTTCTTTGTTGTGTTACTTCGAAATGCCTAACAAAAGTATAAATTGAAAAATTTCAGCTAATTTAAGTAGGAGTCTAGCTGAAAATATCCATGAACATTTAACAGCAACTTTTTTTTACAAATATGGGAGATTATCTAATAATAATGTCCATCCTTCCGAGGTAGGTAAAATGAGGACCCAGATTGTTGGGGGCAATAAGCTGACTTTGTAATAATGCCGCTTGGGGGTGTGTGAAAGCCCTAACAAGCAGGCATATACATAGAATGAAGGCTACTGCTAAGCTTGTAAGCCGCCCTGAGTCTTCGGAGAAGGGCGGGATATAAATGTAATAAAAATAAAAAATAAATAAAATAAATAAAGTGATATTTTAACAAGGTCAGAATTTATTCAAGCTACGACAAAGCAATATTCTATTAAAAACATATATAGTCAACTAGCATGCATACAAACTAACCTTATGAGTTACAGTATCTAGTTTTGTTTGGCACCTGGAAATTTCCATTAGATTTTCTTCGGCCACTTTTGTTGGTGGTACTCTCTTATTTTCAAAATCATCTGGATTCACGTCCTGTAATTTTAACCATTTGTTAATATTTCTACTATTGAACATGAAGCAGCTTCATTCTGCTTGTGTGTGTGTGTGTGTGTGTGTGTGTGTATGTAAATTATTCAAATTGCTAATAAAGAATTAGGGAGGCTGAGATGGCCATTTCGAATTTATTTTGTTCTCATCAGTCAGTCACATCCTTTATCTGAGATTCGAACCTGGGCTGATTATATATTAGGCAGTTGTTTTAACTCCCTGAGCCACAGCTTCTTTCTCTTTATTAGCAGGAAGCTAATTAACTCTTCCCCTTCATGGATTACTGCCTTGTCGTGGCGAAGGGGCTTGCGTAATTCAATGAAGCTATGAGCTATGCCGTGCAGGGCCACCCAAGACGGACAGGTCATAGCTGAGAGTTCTGACAAAATGTGATCCACTGGAGAAGGAAATGGCAACCCACTCCAGTATCTTTGCCATGAAAACCCTATGGACAGTACCAAAAGGCAAAACGATATGACGCTGGAAGATGAGCCCCTCAGGTCGGAAGGCATCCAATATGCTACTGGGGAAGAGCAGAGGGCTAGTACTAGTAGCGCCAGAAAGAATGAAGCGACTGGGCCAAAGCCGAAAGGGCGCTCAGCTGTGGATATGTCTGGTGGTGAAAGGAAAGTCCGATGCTGTAAAGATTTTTTCTCCATAGGAACCTGGAATGTAAGATCCATGAATCAAGGAAAGCTGGACGTGGTCAAACAAGAGATGACAAGACTGAACATCGACATCTTAGGTATCAGCGAACTAAAATGGACAGGAATGGGTGAATTTAATTCAGATGACCATCAGGTATACTACTGCGGGCAAGAATCCCTCAGAAGAAATGGAGTAGCCTTCATAGTCAATAAAAGAGTAGGAAAATCAATACTGGGATACAATCCTCAAAATGACAGAATGATCTCAGTTCGAATCCAAGGCAAACCATTCAATATCACAGTAGTCCAAGTCTATGCCCCAACCACCAGTGCTGAAGAGGATGAAATTGACCGGTTCTATGAAGCCCTACAGCACCTTATAGAAGTAACACCAAAAAATGATGTCCTTATCATCATGGGGGATTGGAATGCTAAAGTAGGAAGCCAAAAGATAACTGGAATAACAGGCAAGTTTGGCCTTGGAGTACAAAATGAAGCAGGGCACAGGCTGATAGAATTTTGTCAAGAGAATACGATGGTCATAGCAAACACTCTTTTCCAACAACCCAAGAGACGGCTCTACACATGGACATCACCAGACGGTCAACACAGAAATCAGATTGACTATATGCTCTGCAGCCAAAGATGGAGAAGCTCTATACAGTCGGTAAAAACAAGACCAGGAGCTGACTGTGGCTCAGACCATGAGCTTCTCCTTGCAAAGTTTAGGCTTAAACTGAAGAAAGTAGGGAAAAGCACTAGGCCACTCAGGTATGAATTAAATCATATCCCTGTTGAATATACAGTAGAGGTGACAAATAGATTTAAGGAATTAGATCTGATAGACAGAGTGCCTGAAGAACTATGGACAGAGGTTCGCGACATTGTACAACAGGTAGCAACCAAAACCATCCCAAAGAAAAAGAAATGCAAGAAAGCAAAATGGCTGTCTGAGGAAGCTTTGCAAATAGCTGAGGAAAGGAGGGAAGCGAAAGGCAAGGGAGAAAAACATAGATATGCCCAATTGAATGCAGAATTCCAGAGAATAGCTAGAAGAGATAAGAATGCCTTCTTAAATGAACAGTGCAAAGAAATAGAAGAAAACAATAGAATAGGGAGGACCAGAGATCTTTTCAAGAAAATTGGAGAGATGAAGGGAACGTTTCATGCAAAAATGGGCATGATAAAGGACCAAAATGGCAGGGACCTAACAGAGGCAGAAGAGATTAAGAAGAGGTGGCAAAATTACACAGAAGAACTATACAAGAATGAGCTTAACGTCCCAGATAATCACAATGAGGTGGTCACTGACCTCGAGCCAGACATCCTAGAATGTGAGGTGAAGTGGGCCTTAGAAAAGCTGAGCAACAACAAAGCTAGTGGAGGTGACAGTATTCCAGCTGAGCTATTCAAAATCTTAAAAGACAGTGCAGTAAAAGTGCTACACTCAATTTGCCAGCAAATTTGGAAAACTCAACAGTGGCCACAGGATTGGAAAAGATCAGTTTACATTCCAATTCCAAAGAAAGGCAGTGCCAAAGAATGTTCAAACTATCGCACCATTGCACTCATTTCTCATGCTAGTAAAGTCATGCTTAAAATCCTACAAGCTAGACTTCAGCAGTATGTGGATCGAGAACTACCAGAAGTACAGGCAGGATTTCGAAGAGGCAGAGGAACTAGAGATCAAATTGCCAACATACGCTGGATCATGGAGAAAGCTAGGGAGTTCCAGAAAAACATCTACTTCTGCTTCATTGACTATGCCAAAGCCTTTGATTGTGTGGATCATAACAAACTGTGGCAAGTTCTTAAAGAGATGGGAGTACCAGACCATCTTATTTGTCTCTTGAGAAACCTATATGCGGGTCAAGAAGCAACAGTGAGAACTGGACACGGAACCACTGATTGGTTCAAAATTGGGAAAGGAGTCCGGCAAGGCTGTATACTGTCGCCCTGCCTATTTAACTTATATGCAGAGCACATCATGAGAAAGGCAGGGCTAGATGAATCAAAAGTTGGAATTAAGATTGCCGGAAGAAATATCAACAACCTAAGATACGCAGATGATACCACTCTAATGGCAGAAAGTGAAGAAGAACTAAAGAGCCTCTTGTTGCGGGTGAAGAAGGAGAGTGCAAAACTTGGGTTGAAACTTAACATTAAGAAAACCAAGATCATGGCATCTGGCCCTCTCAATTCCTGGCAAATAGATGGGGAAGAAATGGAGGTAGTGACAGATTTTGTTTTCCTGGGCTCCAAGATCACTGCAGATGGGGACTGTAGCCAAGAAATTAAAAGACGCTTGCTCCTCGGGAGGAAAGCCATGGCAAATCTAGACAGCACACTAAAAAGCAGAGACATCACCCTGTCAACAAAAGTGCGTATAGTCAAGGCTATGGTCTTCCCAGTTGCAATGTATGGCAGTGAAAGTTGGACCATAAGGAAGGCTGAGCGCCAAAGAATTGAGGCCTTTGAACTATGGTGCTGGAGAAGACTCCTGCGAGTCCCTTGGACCGCAAGGCGATCAAACCGGTCAGTCCTAGAGGAGATCAATCCTGACTGCTCTTTAGAAGGCCAGATCCTGAAGCTAAAACTCAAATACTTTGGCCACCTAATGAGAAGGAAGGACTCACTGGAGAAGAGCCTAATGCTGGGAAAGATCGAGGGCAATAGAAGAAGGGGACGACAGAGAATGAGGTGGCTGGATGGAGTCACTGAAGCAGTAGGCGTGAGCTTAAATGGACTCCAGAAGATGGTAGAAGACAGGAAGGCCTGGAGGAATGTTGTCCATAGGGTCGCGATGGGTCGGACACGACTTCGCAGCTAACAACAACAACAATTAACTCTTTCTTTCCTGTTTTTGCCTAACCCAAGGCTATCCACAGGATAGCCTAATTCTTTATTAGCAATTTGAATAATTTACACAAATAATGAGCTGTCATAAGTTGACTATATCCTGTGGATAGCCTTGGGTTAGGCAAAAACAGGAAAGAAAGAGTTCATGTCTAAGGCTGGCAGCTGAGACCAGCCCATCCACTCAAAACACACCGCCACCCAATCAGAACACAGCCCCCCATTCAAAACACACCCTCACCCAATCAGAACACAGCTAACCCCCCACCCAATCAGAGCACACCTCCACCCACAGAACACACCCCCTCTGGCAGTTTAAAAAAGAGGAACAAACAGCCACTACCACACACTTCTCCCATAAGAACGAAGCTGAAGCCACCAGCCTGAGGATGACGGATGAGATTTCGTCGAAACGTTGCTCTTATACCTTCAATTCTACGTGGGGAAAAACCCGAATGACCAAAGATCTACATACAAACACCCATGAAAACCTCAGAAAACATATAAATATATATATTTAGTTTGTGTGTGTGTGTATATATATATATATATATATATATATATATATATATATATATATATATATATACACACACACACACACACACACATATATACACATATACATATACATACATACACACATACATATATATATATAGTTTGCTAATTAACTGAATTTGATGACTGTTCTTCCAAAAAAGGAAGCATTCCGGATATGTAAGTTAAGGTAAGGTAAACAGCTCCTAACTAAACCCTAGAGATGACCTTGAATTTGTATCATAAAGAAAGAATATTTATTTATTACATTTATATTACTATCCAAAGCGACTTCAATATCTCTACCCTTACCTTGTCAGGCTTTCGCATTGTACCTGACGCTGCATCATAATTCAACATGTCTGTTGGATCAATCCAATCATCATTCTGAGCTTCACTGCTTCCTATCAACAGGACTGGATTCAGGAGCAAATAAAGCAGCATCCTCTGTCAGGAAGCACATTGGATGATTTTAGCAAAATGCAGGAGGCAAACTCAACCATCTAGTGCTCAACATTTTCCAGGTTATTGAATTATCGGGCTACAACAAGCTATCTCCCAGCAACGCATGACCCAACCTCTGCTCAAAAGAGGAGTATTTATTTGTGTACTTATTTACATAAACTAACTTGGTTACATCCTTTTGGCAATTATGGGAGGCTGAACAGGGAAGAATTCACCCCTAGTCAGTTCCACAATGCTGTTGAATAAATATCACATAACCCCATATTTGATTTCTCTATTCAAAGAGAAATGATTAAACAGCTTTCATTTTCACAATGAATTAGTAGTATCCAGAATTCACTTAAAGAACTTAGGGTAGAATACATCCTCTTTTTAAATTATGTAAAGGGAAAGACAAGCCAACCACAACAACTGAAAAGAAAAAGACCAGAAGAGTGTTCCCCCCCCCCTCCCGTAATAAATAATACTTTCTATCAGTAAAATAATTAGTTTGCTGGACTGGATGCGTTTGCATGAGTAAAGTTTGTGTTTATTGTTTCACTATCTATTATCTGTTAATTAATCTTAGAATATAAACTTCTCAAAATAGACATTAGAGGACTTTAGAACCTAAATTCCAGCTCTTAAAATTTTAACACCGACGTGTTTTCTTCTTTATTAAATTGTATACGTGAGCTTGTCTATTCAGCAGAAGTTGAAAAAAGATAAAACATATCACTTCCAAAAAATTATTAAAAGCCCTATTTGAGCTAAGACTATAAAATAAGAAAATAGAATTGTTACCTATGTGTACAGTGACTATATAAGCTTGAAAAAGGGGGAAATTCGAAAGAGGTTCACAAGGATAAAAAATTATTGTTTATGTTTATAACTTTTGCTCTACAAAGGAAAATTCAAGAACAAAACCAAGAAAAGATGAAGAAATCAATATATACGGTAGATAAATGCTATGAATAAATGGTTGTTCTATGTAGCACTTTGTTTTGCTTTAGTGTGCTTTTGATTTTATTTATACCTTCCTTCACTTTACAGACCTGCGAAGGTTCTAAAGTTTCTTTTTCATCACTGTTGTAACTTGAATGGTTGCTAAACAAGGCAGACGATAAATGAGAACTACTTGTATAAAACAGCCAATTTTAAGTCAGTCAAGAAACGTCCCTGTGTGACTTTCCCAGTCACACTCTCAGCCACACCTACTCACAAAGTTGTTGGGGGGGGCATACAGGAAAAAGCAGCACTTCCTGCAGTGCCTTGAACTCAGGATTGAAAGATAAAATACACACCCACTTAATGAATAGATAACCATATTTACTGCCCATTCAGAAAACTTGAGTACAAATGAAACAATGCCCCTTTGCATCAAGAATCCTTTTCAGTTGCTGGAATCAATAAGTAACACAGGTAATCCTCGACTTACGCTCACAATTGAGCCCAAAATTTACATGGCTCAGCAAAACAGTAAAGTGAATTTTGTCCCGTTTTTAAGACCTTTCTTGCCACCGTTGTTAAGTGAATTGCCGCAGTTTATTAAGTCAGTAACACGGCTGCTAAGTGAATCTGGCTTCCTCATTGACTTTGCTTGCAAGAAAGCCACAAAAAGCAATCCCACGACCCCATGTCAGTCAGTCGCCAAATGGCCAAATTTTCATCACATGACCACAAGGATGCTGCAACGGTCGTTCAGTGTGAAGAACGGTCCTCAGTCATTTTTTTCCAGTGCCATTGTAACTTTGAATGAACTTGTTAAATAGTGGGTTCTTGGGTGCTGGAATGACGAGGTGAGGCTGAGTACAGGAAAACTCATACTTTTTATTTCTTGCTGGAAACTGTACTGGAGCAAGGGCTGCAACCAGCCGCAATATGTAGTCTAGCCCAGGGGTAGGCAACCTCGGCTCTTTTATGACTCATGGACTTCAACTCCCAGAATTCCTGAGCCAGCCTGGCTCAGGAATTCTGGGGGTTGAAGTCCATGAGTCATAAAAGAGCCGAGGTTGCCTACCCCTGGGCTAGCCGCTAGGAGGCAGCCAATAGGTTTGAACCACTCATTGCCGCCTGGAGATAGCCAATTGCAGTCCGGGTTGCTGGAAAGCCGTTAGCTGTAACACAAGAGCCCAGTACATAACAGAACTGTAGTGTTAACATGTGTCAAATAAATGTACACTTTGCCCTTTTTTTTATTACGATGAATCGAAGCCGTAGATACTGACAGGGCAAAGCCAGGGCAGGAGATTTGTAGGGGAAAGGTGCCTTGCCTGGCTGCGGATAATGGGAGTCCTGCGCCCGTTTCCCCCCCTCTCCCCCCCCACACCCCCAAAACCATGCGAATCCCCGAAAGGTGGCTGCACGCTTAACAAGCTGCGTATCCGCCACCCACCCACACAGGCTCATTTTAAAAGTTGAAGCCTCTTGACGGCGGGAAAACGTGCTGACAGAATTCCCTGCAGGAAACGTTTCCCTTCAAAGAATGCGCGCAGGCACAGAGGGGCAGCCTCACTTGGGGCGGCGTCCCCCCCCCCACGAGCGCAGAGGGCTCCTGCTTTTTCCCGCGTCTCCCCACCCCCACCCTGCCCTCATCCCACTCGCTTTCCTCGCCGCCGCCTTTCCGCCGCTGTTTCTCTCCGCCCGTTTTTTTTTTTTTTTTTTTACCAAAACGCTTCTGCCTGGCGAAGGAGGCGGCGTTGGGCCCCTGGCGCTGGGTCGTCTGAAATGCAGAAGCTTCATGCGGCCATCCCGCGTTGCATTTCGGGAAATCTAACATGGCCGATAACGGAGGCGGAAGGTTTGCGGAGCGAAGCTTCGGGTTATCTGAATGTTTCCGCTCAGGGTCCGAAGTTGTGACTGAACAAGATAAGAGGAACCGCTGTCGGCATGCCAGGATGGCTGCTTGCGGCCTCGCTTTTGGAGATCCTGAGTGGGAGTTACTACCTCGTTGATACTGCAAAGATGGCACTAGGACAGGGGTAGGCAACCTCGGCTCTTTTATGACTCATGGACTTCAACTCCCATAATTCCTCAGTCAGCGTAGCTGACTGAGGAATTCTGGGAGTTGAAGTCCATGAGTCATAAAAGAGCCGAGGTTGCCTACCCCTGCACTAGGAAAAGCTAAATATCAGGCGGAGAAAAATGGTTTTTTTTCCCTTGTTTACAGTACTACAGTACACACCGGGAGGCCGGTGTGTGGTGTAGTTGGTTCACATGGTGTGGTAGGATGGAGGGTTGTCACTGTGTGGTTCACATGGTGTGGTAGGATGGTTTGTTGTCACTGTGTGTTGGGGGGAGAGGCTCAGCTAATCTCAATGTACACATGTTGTACTTTGACAATAAAGGTTTATTTATTATTTATTATTACTATGCCTTTTCCACAAGAAGAGGTCTCTTTAAGAGATTTTTAGGATTACAGCGCATTCCGGGTTCTATGGAGTGCTTAATCTTTATTGCTGAAATGATTGGAGACCAAACTTGCTCAAAAGTTTTCTTCTCCTGTGCAGTTGTATACCGTATCTACGGTACCCTGGAATTAGGGTCTATTTTAAAGGATCTACTTAAAAGTGAATTAGGTTTGTTAGGCATACAACTTATCAAAGTAAGTCTTTTGATAAGGCATACCAATTAAATCATACTCTCCTTTGGAGTTTCGTGGGGGGTGATTCCTAGGCATTGTGGTACCAGCTAAAAGGTCCTTTCTATTCAGCAGGCATTTTGGTACAGTTAGCTTTAAAAATCAATTTTTTTAAAAGTAAGGGTTAGTGCGATATTTTGCGTTTGTTATCTTAAAGTGGTGTGATATTTGTTTTTTGTATGATGCCGAAAATCCCGTTGTCATCAGGCAAAATACAAATGTAGCTTTTTCATAATAAAAAAAATACTTTGACAAGGAGGTTAAGAGAATTGAATCTATCTACTTTAGGGATATAATCCAATTAAGACTGTGTAAAATGTAATATTGTGAGATCTACAGTAACTATTTTCACCCAGTTAATCTGAGGTGTGGAGATGCGTATCAGATACTGAGGGCACTTTTCAGGTACATGGAGGAAAAAGTCTGCAAATCTGTCCATGAGCAGGGAAGCTGAATGGAGGTGCAAAGCTGATCTTAAATAATCAGTGCACAGTTTCTTTTGGAAGCATTTCACTAGTTAGCCGTCCATTGTGGGGATCAGGATCAGCTATAAAACCCCTGATCAGGTATAAAACAGCAGTTTCCTGAATAAATATCCCTGGGGAAAAAAGACAGCCTTTTCTGTTTTGCTCCTATCATTAGGGAATATTAGTCCACAGGATGGTGCAAGAATCCTTCCCTTACTGTTTTGTTTTTCAATTTGTTTGTGCTTTTGAGAGAAGTCTCTGCAGTTTTCTTGTTAGGATTTTTAGAAGTGGTTTGCCACTGCCTGCTTACTAGGGTGATGAGACAGTGACTGGCCAAGATCCCTCAGCTGGCTTTTGACTAAGTCAGGACTAGAACTCATGGTCTCCTGCTTTCAAGCCTAGTGACTTAATTACTAAACTAATTTGGCTGTTTTTACCATAATCAAGAAATTCAGAGGGCTTTTAAATGAATACATAGATGACCATCTTTATTATATAGGTGGATTTTATACTGCAGCTCTTATTTTAAAAGGTTTATTCTGCTATAAGCCAAGAATTTTAGGTGCCAAAATGCACATTAAGTTTGGCTTTTCAGTGGATGAATCTGTGATAAAGTTTTTAAAAGTACAGATATTTCCATTATATATGCACAGATAAGCCCATCCATGGATAAGCAGCCTTTGAATGTTTATTCAAAATAGCATGAAAAATGTGGTTCACCCTACTGTAGGTAATGATTTTTCATGTTATTTTGGTAAAAATGTGAGTGTCAGCTTATTTCTATATCTCCCAATATGCGCGTATACATGGTAGTTGTTTCCATATGAAGGAAGAAAAAAATATAGCTTAACTTTTCAGGTGTCAAAATCTTTATTGAATTTAAGTACATATACACTTCTATAGTCACCTCAACTTTTTTTTAATGACAGTTCAAAAAGATCTTGCTAGAGTGCACAGCATATATTAATTAGAACCAAGCCTTAAATTTTACTTCAAATAAATAATCCAAATATTAAAAAAATTAATTTAAAAGCAATATAAATGTACAATATGAAAATATAAAACAATACATGAACATAATACTCTAAATATAGAAATAAAATTGCAACTATATTGTATAGTCAGTGCAAGAAATTAAAAGTTCCAAATAAACTTCTGAACTGGGAAATAATTTAGTTTTAGATTATCATGCAGACATAGCATTTCAAGCCATGCTATTGCCTTTAAAATTTGTATGGTATTCTATATATACACAGGAGAAAACTGTGTGTAACCAGAGAATATTTTGAAACATTTTATTATACGGTTTTGCAATGGTGAGGAATGGGCAGTTTAATATATTAATTTTTTCAACAATGCAATTAGTAATTATAGCAACTTCAGAAAAATTCCTAACTGCATACACACGTGCCTCTGTAGGATTATAGCCACTGATATGAAAATAACTGTACCAACCACACCTAATAGTGTGCTTCCTTTCCTACATTACACAGAGGTATTTTGTTGCATTCGCATCCAGTAATGCTAACGTCACTTCACACCAATGTTTTTTCTACCAAAAGCTTGAGTGCTGAACATAATCTAAGTACAGCCTCAAGCTGAGAATCATTTCATATATCTCAATCTCTAGACGGTTACTATGATCGAGTCATCCCCTCTTTAGCCATCTTTAGAGTTCATAATTATATGTATTAAACAAAATTTTGATGGGTAAGGTTTTGGACCGCTAATTAAGATAGATGTAAACAACGTACAGCATGGCGTAACAAGACTTATTTGTGTGGATGCTATGATATTGCATGTGATTTCCTTGAACTGTAATTCAGTCTGGATTTTTAAAAAATATTGTCACTGAGACAAAGACCAGGGAATGCAAATAACACAAAGTGTAAACACATAATTAAATTTAACTTTTGGAGTGCACAGTGACTTTGCAAGAGCTCTTGTAACAAACTTCAGCAACAAGACTAGTAGGTCGTAGCAGCATGAGATCACATGGAAAGCACTGAAAAATAATAATCCACACCAACACATCAACATCTCATTAACAATCAAGTTTCTGTGGGATGCATCTTCCTGCTCAATATGCTGCTTTTCTTATGGACACTCCAGTTGTCTTGTGTGTGCTTTATCCATACAGATTGCCTTTAGCCATTATAACTCCAGAGTTTGACAGTTCTGTCAGCAGAAGATGATAAGAAGGAAAGATCCTGTGTGTGCCATCTGCACTGAATCACTTTGTCCTTATGTTCCCCTACTACCATAGTTGGTAGCTGCTTGGTAAGGTCACCTATGAAAAATAATTAAATATTGCTAAAGGATGTCTGCACACACTGCCATTTATTTTATCTTTGCACATAAACTTTATTTAGTTCAAGATCATTAAAGATGTACTGTGAAATAGTTCAGATGGATTATGCTTCCCCATCCCTCTTTTCATTTATTACAAAACCAGTAATTCTATATCGTTTCTGGATGATTCTGGACCATTTGCTGTCTCTCAACCAAACCCACCAGGATTGCTGGTAGGGAAAATAGGAGGTAAAAGAAGTATCAGGCATGTTTACTGCCTTTACTTACTTATAAAAAATACTAAAGGTGGGATAAAAATCAAATAAATAAATTTATGAAGTTGTTCTGAAGATAAGAGATGGGGAGTATTTGTGCTGTTCAGAAATTGTTCAGAAGTGAAATTACCTTGCAGATCTGTGACTTTTATTTTCATGTCATAAGATCCTGTGAGAAGGTAATGAGCTCCAGGGGAGAAGCGAACAGAGCGGACATCACAGGTATGAGGATGATAACTTTGAACCATCCGCCCACCACGGATATCATAAAGCATACAACTGGAATCTTCCTGTCCAGTAGATAGCAGACGGCCACTAGGATCTACAGCTACAGATGCGACAGCACTGCCTAAAAAAAACCAACCCATTATATACTGTAAGCTTGGTTTCAAATCAAGATTTTAATGTAGATTTTCTAAAATACTAGTCAAAATAAAGATGCATTTACAATCATTGGTATCAACGTAGGATCAACTGTATAATACTGTAAGGCAATCTGATTCTGTCTTTGCAACTCTGGTAAAAACAGGAACATTTGATTGAGAAAGCTAAACTTACTTGACAATAAAAGCATGTATAAGTAAAAGTTTAAAGTTATTCTACATTTTTAAATGATATTTCATACAATACGAGATTGGAACATTGGTCATTAAATATGCCATTTACAAAATAAACATTCTGTAGTATTATTTGAAAAGTCCCTCTAATAATAGTGTTAGATGTCTAACAAAAGATTCCCAGTATTTGCTCAAATTTATGAAAAAGCTGTTCCTTTTCATGACAATCTCCATCTTCTGCACAATAAATATATTGAACAATTGCCACCAATAAGGGTTTTTAGGTCAGTATCAGTAAGCATACCAGTTCCATGAAATGTTGTTCCAACAACTCGAACACAACTTGGTACTCTGAGATCCCAGAATCTCACAGTCTTGTCTTGGGATCCAGATGCTATCATCCATCCACTCCATGTATAAAGTGCTAAAATGTGACCTGCATACAACAGATACTGATTTGTATTCGCTGCAGTTTTTAAAAAGCTATTAAATTCTACAGCAACAGCACTTAGACTTATATACCGCTTCATAGTCTTTACAGCCCTCTCTAAGCGGTTTATAATTAAGAAACACTTAAGCCGCAACAAGGGAGACTATAAGAGGTACTTGTAACTTTTTATCTTTATGTTTTTAATGTATAGTATGCATTTTAAACTTTATTAAACTTTTCATATGGCAAGATATTTTAGAAAGCTAATGATTCTGATGAGCTGTGAACATACCGGTATGGCCACTCAAAGCATGGAGACCTTGCCCTCGCTGGCAGTCTGTGGTATAAATGTTACAATCACCAGCTCCAGCACTTATTAAAATGGCGCCACCACTTTCAGGACCTTCCATAAAAGCTAGATCTCTAATAGTGCCATCATGCATGCTAAATTCCAGATCAGGCCCTAAAAGCATTAGAACAGGAAAAATATAAAGAAATACATTTTTAGTACAGGGTAGGTTTACTAACCATTTAAGGAATTTTAAGACACTGTGAAAATGATCAAAAACTTGGTTGTGAAATGCTGAAAAACAAATAGACCTTCAATTCTTTAAAATGTATAGTTAATGTGTTTTAGCAAACTTCAACCAGGACAGGCTGTGGTTTTGAAAAAGACTCTTATCAGGCTTACCTGGCAGCATAGCAGGAATCTGTATAAACATTTAATCAGTGGGAAAAATAATTTTCTTTCCTAATGGTGGGCTTTGTGTTGTGCTGGAGCAAAATTTAAATAGAGACATTCTAGGTACTTAAAATGGAGTTTACCAAACTCCAATTATAATTTTTTTAAAGAGAGTCTACAGTAATTGCAGAAAATTCTAATCATTGGTAGGATTCAAATATGTGAACAACCGGTTCTCTGTGGATGCCACTTCTGGAAGTCCATTCTGGGCTTGGGCAACAAAAAATTAGCTACCAGTTCTGACAAAGTGGTGCGAACTGGCTGAATTCCACTACTGATCCTAATTCTGTTACACTTAATAGCAATGGAGTCTGTTAGAGCAGAGGTCCCCAACCTTTTGGGCACCAGGGACCGGTTCTGTGGAGAGAGGTTTTTCCGTGGACCAGAGGGGGTGTGGTTTCATGTACTGCCTGCATCCTGAGGATGGAGCTTTGCTTGTTTGTGTGGCCCAGTTGCTGGCATGCTGCAGCCCGGTACTGGCCCACGGACCAGGGGTTGGGGAACCCTGTGTTAGAGTCCCATCAGTAACTTAAGGCTGCCGTGTAAAATGAAATCACATTAAACTTCAGTTGAATGGGCTAATGGAGGAAGCTGTGTCCCCATTAATCCATTAAAGAAGTTAATAAATGGCAAATGGCCCTAAAAGGTATTCATATGCAAAAATAATTAATGATAATTACAGTAAACACCTATAAACTGCTATGATTAATAATGGATAACCAAAAATATCTTATTCCATCAGGAGAGCTGCTGCATTTTACTTTTTCTATTATGAACTCACTGAAAGAAAAGGAATGTCATCTAACAATGAATAATCATTTTTGAGGAAAAAGTACCGTATATACTTGAGTATAAGCCGAATTTTTCAGCCCACTTTTTGGGCTGAAAAATTCCACTTCGGCTTATACTCCAGTCAACAAAAAAACTTACCGAGGACTTGTGCGCGGCCGAGGCTTTGGTGCTTTCGGGATCGCCCGCACCTCTCCCAAGCCACCGCCGTCCGAGACCTGCCGAAGTTTGGGGAGGTTTGGGGAGGTGCGCGCGCACCTCCCCAAACTCCGCGCCTTGCCTGCCTGCTTCTTTCCGCAGCGGAAAGAAGCAGGCAGGCAGGGCGCGGAGGAACGGAGACTTGCCGACGTTTGGGGAGGTTTGGGCGCCTCCCCAAACCTCGGCAGGTCTCCGTTCCTCCGCGCAGACCTCCCGACGTTTGGGGAGGTTTGGGCGCCTCCCCAAACCTCGGCAGGTCTCCGTTCCTCCTGCCGACCTTTGGGGAGGTTTGGGCGCCTCCCCAAACCTCCCCAAACCTCGGCAGGTCTCCGTTCCTCCTGCCGACCTTTGGGGAGGTTTGGGCGCCTCCCCAAACCTCCCCAAACCTCGGCAGGTCTCCGTTCCTCCTGCCGACCTTTGGGGAGGTTTGGGCGCCTCCCCAAACGTCCCCAAACCTCGGCAGGTCTCCGTTCCTGTTTGGGGAGGTTTGGGCGCCTCCCCAAACCTCCCCAAACCTCGGCAGGTCTCCGTTCCTCCGCGCAGACCTGCCGACCTTTGGGGAGGTTTGGGCGCCTCCCCAAACGTCCCCAAACCTCGGCAGGTCTCCGTTCCTGTTTGGGGAGGTTTGGGCGCCTCCCCAAACGTCCCCAAACCTCGGCAGGTCTCCGTTCCTCCGCGCAGACCTGCCGACCTTTGGGGAGGTTTGGGCGCCTCCCCAAACGTCCCCAAACCTCGGCAGGTCTCCGTTCCTGTTTGGGGAGGTTTGGGCGCCTCCCCAAACCTCCCCAAACCTCGGCAGGTCTCCGTTCCTCCGCGCAGACCTGCCGACCTTTGGGGAGGTTTGGGCGCCTCCCCAAACGTCCCCAAACCTCGGCAGGTCTCCGTTCCTGTTTGGGGAGGTTTGGGCGCCTCCCCAAACCTCCCCAAACCTCGGCAGGTCTCCGTTCCTCCGCGCAGACCTGCCGACCTTTGGGGAGGTTTGGGCGCCTCCCCAAACGTCCCCAAACCTCGGCAGGTCTCCGTTCCTGTTTGGGGAGGTTTGGGCGCCTCCCCAAACCTCCCCAAACCTCGGCAGGTCTCCGTTCCTCCGCGCAGACCTGCCGACGTTTGGGGAGGTTTGGGCGCCTCCCCAAACGTCCCCAAACCTCGGCAGGTCTCCGTTCCTGTTTGGGGAGGTTTGGGCGCCTCCCCAAACCTCCCCAAACCTCGGCAGGTCTCCGTTCCTCCGCGCAGACCTGCCGACCTTTGGGGAGGTTTGGGCGCCTCCCCAAACGTCCCCAAACCTCGGCAGGTCTCCGTTCCTGTTTGGGGAGGTTTGGGCGCCTCCCCAAACGTCCCCAAACCTCGGCAGGTCTCCGTTCCTCCGCGCAGACCTGCCGACCTTTGGGGAGGTTTGGGCGCCTCCCCAAACGTCCCCAAACCTCGGCAGGTCTCCGTTCCTGTTTGGGGAGGTTTGGGCGCCTCCCCAAACCTCCCCAAACCTCGGCAGGTCTCCGTTCCTCCGCGCAGACCTGCCGACCTTTGGGGAGGTTTGGGCGCCTCCCCAAACCTCGGCAGGTCTCCGTTCCTGTTTGGGGAGGTTTGGGCGCCTCCCCAAACCTCCCCAAACCTCGGCAGGTCTCCGTTCCTCCGCGCAGACCTGCCGACCTTTGGGGAGGTTTGGGCGCCTCCCCAAACGTCCCCAAACCTCGGCAGGTCTCCGTTCCTGTTTGGGGAGGTTTGGGCGCCTCCCCAAACCTCCCCAAACCTCGGCAGGTCTCCGTTCCTGTTTGGGGAGGTTTGGGCGCCTCCCCAAACCTCCCCAAACCTCGGCAGGTCTCCGTTCCTCCGCGCAGACCTGCCGACGTTTGGGGAGGTTTGGGCGCCTCCCCAAACCTCCCCAAACCTCGGCAGGTCTCCGTTCCTGTTTGGGGAGGTTTGGGCGCCTCCCCAAACCTCCCCAAACCTCGGCAGGTCTCCGTTCCTCCGCGCAGACCTGCCGACCTTTGGGGAGGTTTGGGCGCCTCCCCAAACCTCCCCAAACCTCGGCAGGTCTCCGTTCTTCCTGCCGACCTTTGGGGAGGTTTGGGCGCCTCCCCAAACCTCCCCAAACGTCGGCAGGTCTGCGCGGAGGAACGGAGACCTGCCGAGGTTTGGGGAGGTTTGGGGAGGCGCCCAAACCTCCCCAAACAGGAACGGAGACCTGCCGAGGTTTGGGGAGGTTTGGGGAGGCGCCCAAACCTCCCCAAACAGGAACGGAGACCTGGGGAGGTTTGGGGACGTTTGGGGAGGCGCCCAAACCTCCCCAAAGGTCGGCAGGTCTGCGCGGAGGAACGGAGACCTGCCGAGGTTTGGGGAGGTTTGGGGAGGCGCCCAAACCTCCCCAAACAGGAACGGAGACCTGCCGAGGTTTGGGGAGGTTTGGGGAGGCGCCCAAACCTCCCCAAAGGTCGGCAGGAGGAACGGAGACCTGCCGACGAGCCTTGGCCACACAGGGTATTCCTGTGTATTCAGGCTTGCAAAATGGCGGATCGAGCCTCTGCTGGCGGCAGAGGCTTGCAGAACGGCGGATCGGCTTATACTCGAGTCAATAACTTTTTCCAGTTTTGGGGGGTGAAATTGGGGGTCTCGGCTTATACTCGAGTCGGCTTATACTCAAGTATATACGGTAATGAATACTTTTTGGGGGCAGAGCCATTATTGCATATATTTGGATAAAACCTGATTTAAGCATTTTATACACAAAATACAGAAGATATTTCAGGTCATCTATAATACAGTAAATATTTTGCCATTCATCAACATTTATTTGTAATTAATTTTATATATAATATGTATGTGGTAGGAATAGAGACAGAGAAATTGATTCTGTCCTAATTTAGGAAAGGAGAAAATGCTATTCAGAATTAGGATTAATCAATGATTCCCTCTGAAAATATTCCAGATTGAAAGGAACAGCTAGTTCTGACTCGGTCACATTATTAGCAAGAGCTATTTTGTTTTTCTTCTATCACCATTGTTCAGATATATTAAAATTTATAATTGCTTGCACTTACCAGTGGCATTACAGCTATCTGCATTGAAAGGCAGCACTTTAACATATTTGTCATTGGAACCAGTAGCCAGCAATTGTCCACAGGGGCTCCATGCTACACAATAGATTGATCCCTTGTGATGTTTGTTCCGTTTGAAACGAACAACTGGTTGTTTTGGAGTGCTATTACCACTAAAAATATTATAAAGATTGTAAGGTTATTATATATATATATATACCCTTCACTCTGTGTCTGTGTGTGCATGAACATATGTGTGTGAACATATACAGCCAACTACAATAGTTTCTGCCTTAGTAAGAATATTGGAAAAGAGTAATTATTTTAAAAAATAAAATAAATAAATATTTTCACCAAATAATTTTAAATGGTTTAAATAAGATACTAGGAAATAAAATACAAAAAGATAAGTTATTAAATATAAAATAAATGTAACCAGCAGAAGTATATCTAATCATAAAGTTTGAGTTGAAACTAGTTAATTTTCTGTGAATATGAAAACAAAGCTATTTACAGGGAGTCCTTGACTTACAACAGTTCATATAGTGACCATTCAAAGTTACAATGGCATTGAAAAAAGTGACTTATGACCGTTTTTTCACATGACCGTTGCAGCATCCCCACAGTCACGTGATCAAAATTCAGATGCTTGGCAACTGATTCATATTTATGACGGTTGCAGTGTCCAGGATCCTGTGATCACCTTTTGTGACCTTCTGACAAGCAGAGTCAATGGGGAAGTCAGATTTACTTAACAACTTTGTTAGTAACTTAACATCTGCAGTGATTCACTTAATAACTGTGGCAAGCAAGTTTGTAAAATGGCACAAAATTCACTTAACAGAAATTTTGGGCTCAATTGTAAATCAAGGACTATCTGTATTTAAACATTTATGTGACTGTTGGGAACACCTCTAAATAATAATAGTAATAATTTATTAAATGTATGTGCCAACTGTTTTTAAAAAGTAAAATAAAGCAAAACAAAGTACCATCATAACTAGCTTTTTTGGTATGTCACGAAAGAATATGTTTGAATTAGAACAGTTTGATTTGCAATTTCTTTCTCACATTATATAATCTGAGTCAACAATATACAATTCTGTGCATATCCATTCAGAAATAAAGCTCAAAGAGATCAGTGATTAATATGGAGGTCTGCAATCTAATTTAGCTGGCTATAAATTATTTTCATTTCAAACTTAATTAAATGTATTTTTAAAAAGTTTTATCCTGTAGTAAAATTGTATTTTATGCTACAAGATCCATCAGTGTTTGTGTGTCTCATAGATCTACAATAAATGAAAGAGAGGGCACTGCTAAAATGATTGGGGAAGCAATATGTAGGATGGACATTTTGTTCCTTCCCTGATGTAATTCCAAATTAAAGAATGCTGTGGTGTCTGTCTTTTTCCCCAGTCTAAAGTCATTTGCTGAAATTTCCATTAATTTCAAATAAAAGGCTATTCATATATTTACATCAAAAGAGGAGATGGGGGAATCTTGGCAAGAAATTATTGACCTTCGTCCTTTCCCAACTTGGGATTTATTAGCTATGCTTCAAAACTGTTTAACCTTCACATCTTACCTAGGTTGTTTTACATTTTTAAACTAAAGCATTTCCAATTTATTATTCTTATTTTCATATATATATGTGTGTGTGTGTGAAATATTTGTCAAGTCATTTGATTATTCAAATGAATATTCAAATGACTTGACAAATATTTAACACATATATCTCCCTTGCTTCTTAGCTAATAGAGAAAGAACCTGTGGCTCAGGAAGTTAAAGCAACTGCCTAATATATAATCAGCCCAGGTTCGAATCTCAGATAAAAAGGGTATGACTAACTGATGAGAACATAAGAAGTTCGAAATGATCATATTAGCCTCCCTAAAATTCTTTATATATATTCGGGTTTTTCCCCACGTAGAATTGGAGGTATCAGGGCAACGTTTCGACGAAATCTCATCTGTCATCCTCAGGCTGGTGACTTCAGCTTCATTCTTCTGGGAGAACACAGCCAAGCCTCCACTCACAGCACCCCCTCTGGCAGTTTAAAAAAGAGGAACAAACAGCCACTACCACACACTTCTCCCAGAAGAACGAAGCTGCAGTCACCAGCCTGAGGATGACGGATGAGATTTCGTCGAAACGTTGCCCTGATACCTCCAATTCTATGTGGGGAAAAAACCAGAATGACCAAAGATCTACATGCACACACACACACACACACACACACACACACACACACACACACACAAAAACCACATAAGAGTAAACCTTGAAATAATTTCTATATTTCTAGCTTGTTCTCTCATTCCAGCAAAATCTATTGGCCTATCATTCTCCTATAAAACACGACTAATTCAACTGCTGAATCAATCTTGTTGCAGTGTACAGATTTTTTTTAAAAAATAATAGGATTTTTTTTCTCCAAAGACTATGGAACCCAAATCTTGCAACACTGGGCTAATGCAGAATGGGAAGTTTTTGATCTCCCAAATCCAGTGCTCAGGAATTTGAGCACTGGAACTAATGATATACAAATCTTTTCACATATAAAATCCACTTCCAGGATTCCAAAACTTTCTGTATATAAGCAGAATAGTAGGGTTTATGGAATGTTGCTAATGTAAATCAATCTAGAGTTATAGTACTTGCTGATATATTAGAAATCATCCACAGTTCAATCAATAAAAAGAGATTTACTTTCTGTCTCTACATTTTGTTCCATTGAGACAACAACTTGCTGAAAGAGGAGTTAAATGATTCCACCGTTTGAAATAAAATCCATACCTAGCTATCAAATCCAATCCATATTAATACCACTTTGTGGTAACAGTTTCTGGAATTTGTTGGAATGCACAAAATCAATTTTGTGAGAGAACTTTTCTATAACTGCCCTCATCTTGAACAGCAACTTTTAACCACCTTTGTATTCAAAGAACAAAACAACAAAAAGCTCAGCGTTTTTATTTATAGTTAGAATATGTGCAACAGAACAGATCCACTTCTAATATTATAGGAGCGAAGGTTAATTTATACGATTGGACTGCCCAAAATAATTTTTGCAATCTATATAGTTAAAGTGGAAAGAAAGACTAACATTTATTTTCTTAAGCCACTTGAGACAGTGTACTTGAGATAGCGAAGGCAAAGTATTATATGCACGAAAACAAATTGATGTATAAGAAAACCAATTTAGCCATATGCAGATACAGTGGCTCATAACTATAATGCTAATGAAAGTGTAATAATGCCTAGCGTTATTTTCTTTTTCTATACAAGCATAACCATAACCAAAACAGTCCCAAGGAAAGAGACATTTGACAATCATTTACAGGCAGCTATAAAATGTACATATGTAAAACATGTATGTAAAAGTAATGACGTAATGTTACTACTTGGCTGTTGAACTGAGCAAATAAAAGAGGATGCTAATATAGCAACGGAGAGCTAATATAATCAAGACATTTTTAACAGTAGCATTTTTTTTAAAAAAAGAATCATGACACAGAAGCTGAAAAGTGGAGCAGTGTATTAAGTTATAAAAAGTGAAGAAAAAAATGGCCCAAACATATAGAGAAGGCAATATATTTACATGTGGGAAAGCGCATAATGGAAAAGCCAAAAGAAAAAGAAACCCAATGAACTAAAGATTCCAAGGTGTAGGTAAGAGGAAATAAATAAACTAGTTACTTTGTTGTCATCTTTACAGAAGAAGAGAGCGCAGATCTGCCTAAGTCAAATACGAGTTTTTGAGGAACAGCAGTGGAGGAGCTAAACAACATATAAGCAAATAGTTACAAAGAGACTAGAAACATACTTCACAAGATATCCTATGTGAGCTAACACACTTATGGCATTTTCAGTTTTACATGGTGAAAGCTGGCTTGTGATGGGTCACACAAAAACACACACTGGGCCAATATTTTATACAACAAACTGACAACTAATTGATGAAGCAGCAAGTCATGTAATCTAAGAACAGTCATTATTGAGGTTCCCTTTTGCCATGCTTGGCAGCCACACAAGACAATGAAGATTGACGAAACTCAGCGAGAATGATGGAACCATTGAACCAATTTAAAATTACCTTCCTTACTTTCTAAATTTCTTACTTTACAGAAAGATACAAATGAAAAATGAACCATGATTCCAAATGCATTTTCAGTAGTCACAATGACTTTAACGGAACAATTTGTTCGTTAAAGTCAACAATATAAGGCATGCTATTGGTCACCCGTGCATGATAATTTGACTGCTGGTATCAAAATTAGAGGAAAGATATTATAGATAGTCCTCATTTCCCAACCACAATTGGGGCTGGCTGCTCTGTCACTATGTAACACCGTTATAAAGTGAAAAGTCATGTGACTGGAATGACTTACGACATCGGTTCCATTGAAGTTAAGTGAATCACTGCAGGTCATTAAGTGAAATATCATGTTACTGCATCCTCCAACTTCCTGCTGGCTTTCCCACTGACTTTGTTGAAAGCCAGTTATAAAGGTTGCAAATGGTGATCATGTGATCACAGGATGCTGCAACATTCATAAATGTGCAGTGCTTGCCAAATGTCCTAATTGCAATCATGTAACTGCAAGGAGGCAACAGTTACAATTTTGAGGACCGATTGAAAGCCTGTTTTCAGCACCATCATAACTTCAAACAGTTGTTGAATTAACAGTTGATAAGTGAGGACTACTTATTTTTTAACACCAGTAAAATTAAGAAATGTAACTGGTTTAACTCTTGGGCTAGGGATAAAATAAAGACAATATTATAGGAGTATTCATTTAAAAAAAAGATTTGTCAGGGTATATTTTTACCACAGTTAAGTACAAGGTGGAAATGTGCTATGCATTTTTTCTTTTCCTCTCCTTGCAGCAAAGGTGTATCTTGTTTGTCATTTTTCCTTTCCTTAATTTTAGGATTAAAATTTTTTTGCACGAAAGCATGTGAGACCCACTGCCTAATCTCTACCATGAGATACTTAATCAGTTTACATTTTAAAATGAATCAATCAATCAAATTCTTACTTTCTGAACCAATAAGCAATGGGCAGCAAACAAGTTGAATATGACTTGTGGTATATATTTTATAAATGTCTTGAAATAACAGGAAAACTGTACAGAAAAAACGTTTATGAATCTTAGCATGTTCAAAAATGTATTTGAATTTTTAGGGATTTTTTTTATGAAATGTAAACTGAAATAGAAGTAAGATGGGACTTGTGCTTGAAACAATACAACTAAATAGTAAAAATACACTATTATCAAAAAAGTCAGCTGCTTTTATTGATAAAAGCTAAATTTTGACTTGTCTCAATGAAGTTTAATATAAATCACCTCAAAGTATTGTTATTTAGGCTATTATGTTAAAAAAATCCCATTTATATCATATTATTACAATAAAGTATTAATTGATGTTTTTGTTATTTATTACTGGATACTAAAGGTATTTATCCAATTAAGAATTTTACTGAATTTTTTTGTCTATGTGTGTATGTATGTGTGTTGTAAATCTAGGTTTATTTGAAGCTGAGCTAATCTCCCAGAGAAAGATATACTAGAAAAAAGACCTGATTTTTAATCTGCTTCATCTAGCATCAACAACAACCTTAAGAAATTATGAACTGGTACTAAAATTATACAGAAAGCCAATTTGGTAGAATAGATAAGGCACCAGGCTAGAAACTGGGGGAGCTGTGAGTTTGAGTTCCATTTTAGGCACAAAGCCAGGCCAATCACTTCCTTTTAACTGACTCAAAGGCACAAAAATAAAAAGCCCACAACCTATAATCACCTACCATGAAAGTGATTAAAATGTGTATACTGTATCTCTTGTAGTTCAGTGGTTCTCAACCTTTTCTTCACCACAAATCCCCTTTAAGTATCTTTTGTGGCCACTGACCCCCAAGACTTAACTCAAGATTTAAATCATAACGTTTCTTCACGCCTTCACGGACTCCCATTGATGACATCATAGCCTCCCAGGGATCCATGGACCACAGGTTGAGAACCACATGTCTAGTCAATGCATTAATAAAAATCCCCCAAGGAGAAATGGACAAATTGTACTAATTCTTTGCTTAATGGAATTTCACATTGCTACTGAAAGAAAAAATTGAGCCCAATGATGTTTTCTTGAGTGTGAAAAATAAATCTGACTAGAACCTGTATACGTAAAGTATTTCAGATAATATTCTAGTGGTATTAAGTTTTGTATTATTTCATTACCAGTAAGTTAAAAATAAATGGGGAGAAACAAAAAAAGCAGAGAGCAAGCATGGATGCAAACACTACATGGCGAGTGATGAGAAAAGTCCCGACACATTCTTCGTACCTTGAGTCCTGGAGGTCTGGATAGGCACAGACTCTCAGAGTTTTGGAATTTGAGCCAACAGCATACAGAGTGCCACTTGGATGAAAAGCCACAGCTCTGACAGCTTGTGTATCTTCTAGAGTATTGATACAAATGAACTGTTTCTTTGATTTGTCATCCTGCTGTATAAAAACAGCAATATCAATATGAACTTTTTCTTTATTAGGAGGCATTTATGTACTTCCTCAAGTGTAAAAATTAATGTTTTTAAAATTATATTTTCATTAAACACTTTTGAGAAAGCAAAAAAAAGGTAAATGACACGTAAAAATAAAACACAAGGTGAATAAACGGGATATAGCATCACAGAATTAAATGAGACTGGATAAGAATTTTTAACATTTCATTTAGTTTTATATAATGGAGTATCTTGTATCATTTAAAATAATGTAGGTCACTGTGAAAATCTAGTTAGTATGTAAATATTAGTAGCAATAATTAACAATGTGTAAATCATGAAGATAAAAAATTCTAGTAATTTCTGTTTGAAAAAGAAAAGACCAATTGTTATTTAACAGGTCATTCATAATTAAATATTAGACTAAACTTTATTGTAATAAAATTTGTGTTCAGAAAAAGCTAAATTTTAGATGTGGAACAAACTAATACATAGAATTAAAATCTAAAAATGACCTTCAAATTAAATTAAATTCTGTTTTTTATTTACTTTTCAAACACCAAGTTATTTTAGATATCAGTACTCCATATAATTACTAATTCTTTTGCAGAAAGAAAAGTTCGTACTTTCTAATAAAAATATACATAGTTTGTATTAAGAGCTATAAGGTATCTTTGCAGCAGCTATCACATACAAAGATAGATGCAATGTTTAATCAAGATAGAAGACTGGAAAATAAATCCAGCTTTTAGATTTAGTTTAATTCTATTATAAGTCATATTTCAAAATGATGGAAACTTTGCAATATAGTCATAAAATATGAAAAAATGATCTAACCTGGTCATTGCATTTTCAGCCATTTTTGGAATGTGAACTATTCATTTTATCAATCAATACTAAAGTAATATATTAGCAATAAGACATTTTATATCCATCCATTAGCAGTAAAACAAATGGTTTAGCTACAGATATCTTAATTGGATTGTAATAGTCAGAATGACGATCACTGTTTTAAAGTTCTGTGTTAAATAGACTATCTTTTAATGATACCTTTACTAAAATATCCACCATGTTTTATCATCCAGCTAACAATTGAAAGCTCCAAATTATTATACAAATTGGTATCAAACATGTTATACAAGTCAGCACCAAACATTTTTTGATGATGTTATCCATTCAGTCGTTTTATGGGCCAGGTGCTCTCCGCATCTTCTGATCTTGCATTGCTATTTTTTGCATAATCTGGTGTGATACGCCAGATGTAGAATTCTACAAAGCATAGATGTTTATTCCATCAGTGTCTACGATTATATAAATTTATGAACTGATCAGATGGTACTAGAGATTTGGGCCCATTTTCCCACGATACATACAACTGTCACTAGATGTCACCCTATTATAACAATAAATGACAGAATATTAACTAGCACATTTCAGACTGCAGTCTGCTACAGTATGCTGTTTCAGCATGATGGGGGTGCTCCTTAGAGTGAAGAATGAAGCACACTGTGAATATACGCCAAAACTGTATATTCCCAGTAGAATCACCCAAGGTACAAAGATAATCCCAGCTGTTCAGCTAAAACCAAATGTTTGGACCAAATAAAGTGATTTACAATACAGTGTTGGATCATGGCCTCCTTATCATGGATGGATCTCAACATGCACCTGAGGAAGAGCTGAGGATCTTTTGGAATATTAACAGTGTTTATAACGCAACTAGGTTAAATCCTTCTGGATGTCTAGCTCCTAATGTTGCCATGCAAGGGGAAAAAAAACTGAAGCTACAATGGCAGAATTACAGTCAAATATAGGAAGAAGGGGTGGAAAAGCTCAACACAGTAAAATTTAAGTGAATCAAATTAGCACCAGCTAATTGAAATGGACCTGAATTCGACACTTTTAATCCAAAGACCTTACTGTTTACTACTAAGGACATGAAAAACAAATAAGGAACAATGTTGTTTTCATAATTAGAAAGATATAGCAAGGACAATACTTGGGTACAATGCAATCAATGATCAAATAATATCAATTAGATTTCACAGACAATCCTTTAATATAACAGGTCAACGATGTCAAACTGTAAAATGTCCCTAGGAAAATACAAATCCCAGAGTGTCTTATTGTCCTAATGAGAAATCTCATAATCTAGCTGGAACTGTAAAAGACTGGATCCATGTTGGCAAAGAAACAAGACAAGCTGTAAATTCTGTCTTTATTTATTAAACCTATATTCTGAATACATGCTGAGCGAGGTTGTATTAGGAGAAAGTGAGCATGGTTTAACACTGGAGAAAGAAACATCAATAATCTATGCTATACGAAGACCTTATTTTGATAGCTGAAAATGCAAATGATCTAGAAGCTAAATGGAAGTAGAACACAATGAAAAAATAGGACAATTAGATATTAAACTAAATAAAGTTAAGTACATAAATAAAGAACAAGCTAATGACATCAGCTACAGTAGCCAGCATTAGAGCTAATAATGAAGACACAGAAATAGTATACTTTTGCCTTTCAGAATCAACCACCAACAGTAAAACCAAGAAATATGTCATAGACTAGCACTTGATGTGGAAGGGTGGAAATAAACAGGTAAGAAAATATTTTCAGATGCTGTGACATGCCTATACCTACAAAGATCAGAATCATGCAGACAAAGTTTTCCTTGTGACATTCTGCAGAATCAAAAGTTGGATTTTGAAGAAGCAAAAAAAAGTATTTCTATTCTTTTTTGGCAATAGAGAAGACTGTTAAGAATACCATGGATAGCCAAATAATAAATGAATGGATTATGGAACCAAATGAGAAGCAGAAATGGCTAGACTCAAATTACTTATTTTGGACATATTTTATATAAAGACCCATCTCCCTTGAGAAGTCTGTAATGCTAGGAAACATGGAAAGAAAAAGAAGGCGGCGACAATCAGCAGCAAGGTGGATTCAATTACAGTGACACCAATGAGAGAGCTGAAGGCTTGGGACTGGAACAGATCATCTTGGAAAAAGTATATCTTTGTGGTTGCTAACAGTTGACACTGATTCAATGGCACAATTAATCAGTAAAATAGTATTTACAAACAATTTTTAAATATTTTCATAAATGCCAAGCCGGTAGCAGATTCCAAGGTATAGTTTGGATAGTTGTTTGCGAGAGAGGATCTAAAAGAGCCAAGTCCTGCTATATAAACCCCAGTGAAATCCTACCTCATCACTTCTTGGTTTTCTTACACTCCCCGAAGAATCTTCATGTTGGGCCTGAATAGCAGCTTGGTCTGGCACTCTGTTTTAAATGCACAAAATTAAATCCAACATAGTGAGATAAACAGATTGTTATCTTTTTAAAATTTACAGAGACCAGAAACCATTCTGATATAATTCAAAGGAAAGAGGGTCAGAACACTAGAAGAGAGATAGGTTTGTTGAAATATTTGACATTTGGGGAATAACATACATTTTGAAAATTAGCTTTCATTATTACACCCAAATTACTGTAGACCACTTTCAATAAAACCATCTATCGAAGTCCCTTCTTTTGTTCTGACTTCCTTTGCTTTCTGCTGCTGCCCTCCATTCTTTTTTGCACTTTTGTCTCAAACTATGTATCATGATTTTTCAGCAGTAAACTTCAATTCTTTTTAGATCTAACAGGGTTTTCTCTCTAAAGTGAAAATAATGCAAACTTTGCAATCAATAATTCTAAAAGTCTGCAGGAGTAGCTTGATAGCCTTCAGGAATTTGAGGCATTTTGCTATTTAGCTAGAATTACATTTCATTTAGAATTTGGGATTTTTGTGTCTCTGGTGCCTGTTGATAATAAATGCTTATATGCAGTAGGGGGATTCAAATATGTGAACAACTGGTTCTCTGTGTGGATGCCGCTTCCGGAAGTCCATTCTGAGCCTGGGCAACAAAATATTAGCTACCAGTTCTGCCGAAGTGGTGCGAACTGGCTGAATCCCACCATTGCTTATATGCCCCCAATGAGACAGAAATCCAGGTCAGAGCCTTGTGGATTGGACTGGAAACATATTCCATTGATCTAATTTTGATGAATTGGGAGGGGACATCAATACTAAATTGGGCCTTAATGGCAATATTCTTTATGCAAAACACAAATGCCTTTCTTCCAACCCTGAAGACATTACATATACATACATACATACATACATACATACATACATACATACATACATAATCAAAAATTGCAGATCTCAGCCTGGCTCAAATAGCCTCTAGACTAAATCTCCACATACTTAATCGGTGCCTTTAAAGGGGACCCTCTCCTCTCTCTCAGCTCTAGAAAGGAGACAATGGCAAACTTCTTCCAAAATCTTATCAAGAAACCTACAGGGAGTTGACCATGCACCCTCCAGGAATCAAAAACTGATTCCAAGTAACTCCCCCCACAAAACACAGTATTTACAGGGACAAAAATATTCATCTACTTACATTGGATTTCCATGGACAGGTGATTCTTCAAGAGATGGTATCTGATTACTGGAGCCAAATTTTCGAGGTGTACTTGTGTTAATGTTTGTGTTATCACCAGCTATTCTCTGACTAGAATCTGGGGGAATGGATATAGTTCCCTTGGTCCCATTGCATTGCTGGTTTAGTGTCTGCACATCATTTCCCAGATTATCCATGCCCATATTTAATTCACCCAACTTTTGGATAGACCTGTTAGGACACATAAAAATGTTACTTTTTCATAAACTGCAAGAAGTAAACTAGTCAGAAGGAAAATTAAAATCAGGTTAAAAGGCTCTTTTTGGCAACTATCACAACTTAATGATTTGTCAACATTTTTGCTATTATTTTGTTATTTGGCAACCCGGAAGTATACAACTAGAAAGTCATTAAAGCCAACCTAGTAAGAAACTGTTCTGTAAGATTCTGTTGTACATCTGAACCATCTTCCTGATTAACTCCTCCTTCTAATAACATTTGTTGATACAATTGCCGTTGTTGTTCTTTTTGCTCTAAGTGTTGTTGATATCGTAACCGCTGTCTGTAATATTCTTGAAACTGCTCTGTTGAATCTCGAAGCTAAAAAAGATTAAATAAGATTAAATATTGCAGAACACTATCCATCATACTCTTATTAGAGTTATTTGCCTCATAAACCTGAATTATTTTTATACAATATAGCAATAAATATTTGGTGATCTTTGTACATTCTGGCCTTATTCTCACTGCATCTATGTACACCCCATTGTTGTGAAAAAAACAAAACAATTAACTTTTAGTTAAGTAAACACAACAGATTAAATCTAGCCAAAATCAGAACCAGACATGCACAAAGTAAAATCAACCCATCTCAGACAGTCATACTGTACAAATAGTTAAAGTCAGTAGATTGATTTTGTGTGATTAGTCTTAAAACGTTGGAGAGAAAATGGGTGGACCTCTTGAAGTGCAAATGTTGTAACTTAGTAGCCACTAAATATCCCTCCACAATGTCCACTGGTTGCAGGGGAACCAAGTTACTTATTCCCATTTCAAAGTATTTGCAGAAATGTCAGAAAGGAAACTAAATAGGAGTAACTGAAAATAGAATTGCTCATGCCTAAACAACTGAAAAAATATTGCATGCTTCCACATGCTTCCAAAAGTAAACAAATAACATTCAAAGAGAGATTCAGCCATGCCTCTTGATCAGGGGTCTTCAAACTTGGCCCTTTTATGACTTGTGGACTTCAACTCCCAGAATTCCTCAACCAGGCACGCTCGCCGAGGAATTCTGGGAGTTGAAGTCCACAAGTCATAAAAGGGCCAAGTTTGAAGACCCCTGCGCTTGATAATCAAAATATCTTTAGACATAACTCCTGATTCATGGCAGCTACCTGCCTGCCTTACCTGGAAAATTACCATCACTTTGTAAGTAGAGGAAGGACACTGGACAAGTTCCTTCCCACTGCTAAGTTCACAGTTGTTTTCTTCCTCTCCAAAATTAGGCAAGCATATAGGATAAGCTGTGCCATGCATGCCCTGTTACCCAAAAGGAATAACCTAGGTATAGTTCTGCCCTAAGCATCACTCTCTTCTTCCTAGGCATAGGGCTACTGCTATTAAGCTGGGTTTGTGGGTTAAAAAATAGATTTTAAAAATGGGGAAAACACTTATCACTGAACAATTGTACCATATAAATGCTCTGTGCCAAATGAGGGAGAAATGTTAAAATCTTGCTGAAGCAACTTTGGATTCTATATTGTTGTGTTCTTTATCCTTCGCTGTTTGGCCTTCAAAAAAAGGGAGAGGGCATCTGTCTAATTGGTTACCTTCATGTTATCCTCATGTTATCATCTGCCACAAACGCTGAACTAATCTCAAACCACATCAATGTACACATTTCAAATTTCTATAAAAAAGATCTTGTTTCTATTTAAGTAAAGACTTGGCTAAATACTTTTTTATTTACAGAATCAGGATTTTTTTTTTAAAAAAAGTATCTTCTCTATTGCAGACTTCTATGTTTGGTAGATTCACGTCATTCTGAGGGCAGAAGAGCATCCCAAACATTTCAAGATGGGGTTAGAGAAAATGAGGTTCAGATGCACCTTGAATGACCTTGAAGGAAGGGGAAATACTGGGGGTTGCAACAACCAACGACTTGGAAAATCCAGTTTTTTGGATGACACATTTTCCCCTCTAAATGTCCTATGCTACTATTTGTAGTCCTATTTAATAAATAAATACATTTAATTTCCACTCCCTTACAAATAAAACTGTTTTTAAATACTGGAACTGGGTGCAGGACACAATATAAATATAGTTTCGATCTCAATTTTTCCTTACATCCATGTGAAATAAAATTAATGGAGTATCGTATGAAGGGAAACATCAAGGAAAGAATTATAGAATCGCATAGTTGGAAGGGATCTTGGAAGACTGCTAGTCCAAAGTCTGCCCACGAAAGGAATCCTCATATCATCCCATAAACCTTTCCTTAAATACTTCCAGTGATAGAGCACCCATGACTGCTGAACCCAGGCTATTCCTCATGGGGAAGAATTTTTTCTTTAAGTTCTGCCTTTGTGGACTTTCCTGCCTCACCCTCAGAAGCTATGGAGAATAAATTCACCTGTCTTCCTTGTGACAACCATTCAAGTATGAAAAAGCTCCATTTTGTAGTCTTCTCTTCTTTAAGCTAAACATAGCAGCTACTTTAACAGTTTGTCATAAGATTTAACTCCAACCACCCCCCCACCCCCCCACCCCCGGTTGCTCTTCTCTGCACTTTCTAATTCCTCAATGTCCTCCTTGTATTGTGGTGATCAGAATGGGATATAGTATTCAGGTCCAATTTCATCAGTACAGCATAGACCAAAATATTCAGAAGGCCTTTATTTGAAAGTTTTTAAAAATACCTCATTTTTTTCTTGCTTAGTTGGTCCTTGGTTCTGGGTTCCATTTGCTGCCTCTTTTTCTGGAAACGAATTCTGGTGTGCCGTCTCATTGCCAGATGAATTATGGGAATCCACAGGAGTTTCACATCTTTCATGAATACAGAGACCAGAAACATGTCCTTGTTTTTTTTAGTATTTTTTTTCTTTAAAATATAGCTCAAATGTTGAGATAAATAGATTGACTGTATGCCAAAACCACAAGCCCTAACATTTAAACTTCAGGTAGAAAATGCTTAATATAGTTACAATAATAATATATTTCCCTACTTTTACTTCCACATGTGTACTGTGCTGATCTGAGAGGACAGGTGGTCAAGGGACACAATTAAAATGACTCAAAATTTACACAACAGAGTGTGCAAATTATGTAAAGTATGTGCATGTAAAATACGACGTTGGAACTGGGTAGGATTCTCTCTCAGGACAACCATTATAAGGTTTTCTTCTCTAGAAAATAGCAGAGAGCTGGATTGTGGCTTGTGGCATAGAACTGCCCATAATACTTTAACATATACAGAAGAAACCTTGGATAAGAAACGTTGCTTTCTGATTACCCTTTAATAATTTCTTATTATATAGTGACTGCTATTCTACCGTAGCTAAACTACAGGCTTTCCACATAACTAGTTGTTAAATGTTGAGTGGTGAGCACCTTGAAGAGACGTCTCTGCACCTTCACAAAAATGAGATGTTTCAAGCAGTCAGATGGGCTGATGCCTTGGACGAACACAAAGCGTTCTTTGCTGCTGTCCTATTTAAGTAGATATGTGTACACATTTTGTTTTTAAAGGCATTTCTATCTCTGCATCTTTCATTAAAAAAAACTCTGAAGTACGTTATAATAATATTTTAAAATGGCATACTAAGAAAAAAAAATCAGAAACCTTGAAGAAAAAGCCTTCAGGATAATACCAGAAAGATCATTTTCAGACAAAATCATTTTAACTCTTCTACTTGCATCTGATAGGACTCTGTGGCAATATTCCACTACTGAAGCAAACAAGATACAGGTAGCCCTCAACTTACAATGCTTTATTAAAGTGACCGTTCACAGTTACAATGGCACTAAAAAAGTGAAATGAAATTTTTTTACACTTATGACCATTACAGCTTCCCCATGACCACATGATCAAAATTCGGATGCTTGGCATCTAGTTCATATTTATGAAAGTTGCAGTGTCCTGGGGTCATGTGATCACCTTTTGTGACCTATTGACAAAGTCAATGGGGGAAGCCAGATTCACTTATCTGTGTTACAAACTTAACAACTGCAATGATTCACTTACCAGTGGCAAGAAAGGTTGTAAAATGGGGCAAAACCAGGGTTTTTTTCTCATAGAATGCTCAGAATGGCATTCCGGCACTTTTTTCAAGAAAAAAAAAACTCCGTCTGAAAGCCTATTGCAGGGCTAGGCAATCTTGGCTCTTTTTTATGACTCGTGGACTTCAACTCCCAGAAATCCTGAGCCAGCCATGCTGAGGGGAAAGGGAGAGGTTTCCAAGCTGAGCCATGCTCGCTCAGGAATTCTGGGAGTCGAAGTCCTTGAGTCATAAAAGAGCCTGCACTAGAGGAGGACATTAAAATTATTTACAGGGTTACTTCTTTGGGAACTAAACTTTTAGAATCTAAAACAGATAATTCAAAAAAGCCAACAGGAAAAAACCTCACATTTTTCATCTGCTTCAGTCTTTTGGAAGGTAAAATTAGATAACAAAATAATCTATTTCCTATGTTAACAATGAAATCAATAAAGGTAACAGGAAAGAAATGAGAAACATTTTTCTCAATGTAATATGTTTAATTACTGATGCTAGAAAAAAATAGTATCTTTTGTACATACTCTTGAAAACTATTTTGAATCTAACCATCTATTACAACTAAACCACTTTAAATTAAACAATTCTTAAGAATGAAATATTTTTAATTTGGACTTTACTTTTACTGTTTGGACTGTTGTGTGTTTTGAAAAATAGATTATTTAGAATCTAGTTATGTTGCACTTCAGTCTTTAAATAATTAACCTAGTATATACATAACAATATATGATGTTTTCCATGGTGACCTTAACATCAATAACAACATTTATTAAAAAGGCTAAAATAATTTCTGGTGGTATTATCTGTACATTAAAATTTTGTTTAGTCACAATCTTTCACTTTTCACATTCTGGAAAAGCAGTGGTCATGTATCCTAGCAAAAGATGTTACATATGTGCATAAGCGTAGTCAGTAGCATATGACTTTTTAAAAATATCAGACATGCAAAGAAACAAAAATAAGTCCAAAATATCTGTATTACATCCAGAAATGCCAACTTTGCAACCAATATTTCTCATCCATAACTATGGCACCCTAAGGATACCTGCATACATGCAAATGCTTCTCTGGGATCAGTAATGCACAAGGGATTGCTTTTTCCTTCCAGTAACAGATTGCTGGGAAATACCAAACATGACCTTAAGAATTCCAATGTTTGTTACAAATTTTTCTGGATGTGTTTGGAAAGAGGCCTAGAAATGCCAGCACAAATACATCACACTTGCTGAATGTGCACACGCAACTAATTACAATCTTCAATTATATGTGATATATCCAGGGTTTTTTTCCCCATAGAACACTCAGAACGGCGTTCCGGCACCTTTTTTTGCACACACACAAAAAAAGGCTGAAGGAAAATGTTCCGTAGAGCCAAATTCTTCTCAGGCAGCCAGGTTGCAGAGCAACAGAATGCATTGCAGCGACAGGCCTTCAGATGGCTCAAATAGAAGGAAATGCGATCCGTACAGGCTAATTTAAAAGTGGGAGGGTAAGAAGGGCCAGGTGTGAACAGGTTGCTTAGCAACCTGCTTAAACAGTCTCTGTAACTTTCAGCTCCCGGTGCCTTGCCATTTTTAAGTTGGGAAGTTGAAAAAAAGGCTAAAAAGAAGGCAATAGAATGCTATCAAGGAAAATGTATAGATATAGCCAGCAGACGTTTAGGGAACGTTTATTTTTCATACACTGTTCGAATTTTGTTTTAATGCCATGGTGATACACAATCAAATGTACTCAGTCTTTCTTTTTAATCCCAAAGCATCTGTTCGTTAAATACAGTATAACAAAGTTTTGGATGATGGAATTATTTTTTATCTAAGGATAACTAATGATAACAGCTCTTAAATCTGTTATTTTGTTTTATTTTTGCACAAAAAAAATGTATAATTTGCATTTGCATTCATTTACAAATAGAATATGTTGTTAAAATGTATTGGTGTTGAAATAATTAGTGCACACATATACCTAAAACCAATTTATTGCATTTGGCAATTGTACTAAAAAAAAATCTCATTGTCAACCAATATAATTCATTTAATTTGAAATCAAGTGAAAAATTGATTTAAATTATTTTATTAAAACAAATTAATGGCAATTCTTTTATAAGAAGTTGCCTCAAACAAAATGAGTTTGACATGCCTGCTCTAGATAGCTGAATGCTCCAAAATAAAAAAAATTATTTTATTTTTTTTATTTTAATTCCATTTATATCCCGCCCTTCTCCGAAGACTCAGGGCAGCTTACAAACTTAGCAGTAGCCTTCATTCTATGTATATGCCTGCTTATTAGGGCTTTCACACACACCCCAAGCGGCATTATTACAAAGTCAGCTTAATTGCCCCCAACAATCTGGGTCCTCATTTTACCTACCTCGGAAGGATGGAAGGCTGAGTCAACCTTGAGCCTGGTGGGATGCGAACCTGCACTAATTGCAGGCAGCTGGTGTTACTTAAGGAGGCATTAGCCCACTGCTCCACCAATTCTAGACCAGGTCTGTACATGCAGCCTACCAAGCACCCTTGGACAGAGCACAGACTTTTTTTTAAAAAAAAAGTAATAAAATCACCACCACTGCCCTGAAAGTCATGTTGCCTAGTGCCTCCATGGCTTACCATGACCACAAGCTCCAACACTGTAGATGCTCCTCTAGTCACCAAATCATTGATTAGCCCACCAGCATTCCTTTGCAGACAACACCTACCTAGTCCAAGTCTCTTAAGACTTATCTGTCTTATCTAGTCAGAGTCTCATGGCATATTAAGGGGAGTGAGTGATTGGTATTTTCCACCAGCTAGTAATGTCTGAGGGGAGGAAAACATCTTCCCCGTCAAATGATCAGTGGTAAGGTAAGAAGTGTGAGGTGCCCAAGCTCTACGGGGAAGGCCCTGGGAGACCAGATACGGGTCATATACGAGTGTCTCTCCGCTTAGGGATTCAAAATCCTTCTCTGGAGTTTGCCAGGGAGGATTTTCAGTACCAGAGCAGAGAGGCAGCATAAGGTAAAAAGCATGGAATGCCTGGCTGGGAGGGACACCCAGAAAACAAATTTAAGGTCTGGTTGAGAAATTTTTTAACTAAGAATTATTACTGAGGGGGAATGTAAGATATATCCATTGGGGAAAGGGAAGGCAGTAATACTATTATTTTATGTTGTATACTTTTAATTTTATGTTATTAACACTGTATATTAATACGGTATATTACACTTAGCACTGAGGCCTAGTCTCAAATACAGTGCACTGGCAAGGTGCAATCATCAGGCTATCCATACTGTTTTAAATTGAGAGTAAAGAGGTATCTTGTTTTCCACAGAAGGATTCCTATACAGATGGTGATAGTTTACCCAAGACGAACTAAACTGTTGTACTAGGAATGTACCACTTGAATGCTCTTAACTGATATCCACTAGGGCAGGGGTAGGCAACCTCGACTCTTTTATGACTCAGGAATTCTGGGAGTTGAAGTCCATGAGTCATAAAAGAGCCGAGGTTGCCTACCCCTGCACTAGGGAAAGATCTAGAAGTGCCAGTTAGGATGGGAAAAATAGTTTATCACAGTTCAAATTAACCTCTGTATGAGAAGGATGAAAAACAGGTGAGAAAGATTAGGTTGAAGAATGCTCCAAAAATCAAACAACCTGTCATGGCAAATTTCCAGCTTAATGCCATTAATGGTACTTTAGCTCAAAAGAAAATTTAGCCTATATACACCTTTTGATACATTGTTATTAAAGCTTTATGATCTGGCAATGGTTACTTATCTATTCTTGCTGAAATGCACCTGGTTGGGATACTATATTTTATGCATGTTGTTATGATTGTTTCTATAAACTATTGCAAGCTATACTGAACAGATTTTCTCCAGATTTTAAATTATTTTGATTCCTATCCCCTACTATATTCTTTCAATGACCTTTACCTCTCTTCTTCCTTGATTGTAAAATTGTATAGTGTTTTTTGTTTAGATCTACAGAATGGCTTTCATTGTTAAACTGCAAACCTTCTTATGCACTGATAATACTTAATAATTAATCAATTATTTAATCAATAAATTACTGATCACTATGCATTGTCCCCTATTACAGTTATTAAACATTTATGCAATCTTGTAAGGAAAAAGAAATTTAAATATTTATATTATTATGAGAAAACAATTTCAGAAAGAAATTTCTTTGCATAAATACATGAAGTTGAGGACAACTTACCGTTCAGGTGATTCTTCACAAATGCTGTGGCAATCTGTCGTTTCCAACATTAAACTACGAGTGAGGTTCTGTACTCCTGGATAATGGAAGTTAGCAAAGGAATGAGACATGGGAGATGTTTTTGTCCCAAGATCTGTGATACGTTTATCATGACCTGCTAACCCACAGGAGAGTCCATCCAATGCAGGATTTAAGGAACGGGACATGTAAGCATCAGCAGATTGAGGCCGCCTCATGGGTGAGGATGGATAAGGAGAAAGTTTGCTGATGAGGGGTGTCAAAAGATCAGCATAGGCAGCTTTTGTAGGTTTTAAAAGTTTGTCAACATGAATATTTAGCATTTTTTGTTCAAAAGCACAAGAGAAAACAGTAGAGGGCAGATTCTGAAGCCACGATAGCAAACTAAGGTCCAAATCATCACATCCGTTCCCGCATAAAAGGTCAATTCCGAGTAATACTTCACTCTCTGTAATTTCCTCTCCTGTTGCTTTACTTTGACAGAACTCAACACAACATTCATATAACAGCCCCTTCATCAGAAGCTGAAATAAGCGATTATTGCTTGCTTTAAATCCAGCCTCACTTAGTTTTCTATCAGCAGGAATGAACTCTGCCACCATGACACAAGCCTCTTCAAAACAGTGAACTCGTGCGGTGCTGGGATTCCAGTCCTTGAATTCTGCATGGTTAGTCAGACGAGGCAACGTGAGTAGTAAACACAGTTTGCTATAATCTTCTTTACAAGGACAATATTCTTCTAGAGCATGTAGGCACTGCACAGCTTCCTGCATTGTAAATTCCAACTGCAGGGGAAAAGCATTTTTGATTATTTAAGGGAAAAAAATCACTTTATTACAATGCATAGCTGCAATTCGTTTCCTCTGCTAAAGATATTTATTGGACCACACCAATACAATATAGTGCATTGTATTGTTTTCCTATGTAATCTAGTGGTATTTCTTTCTCCTATACATTTTTCTAGACCAAGTTTAAAGCAACGTGTTATGAACATACTTTTTATGTCTGGTATTAAAACTGGACTACTTTTTTATGCAAAAGAGCATTACTTTTTTCAGTCAGTCCACAGGTCTCATAGATGGTTATACAAAAATCCAATTAATAATAATAAATAAAGTATGAATAGTAATAGGCACCTTGGGTGCAATCCCAAAACAACTGTGAAGCACCACTTGAACACCATCAGCATTGACAAACTCACAATCAGTCCATTGCAAAAGGCAGCTTTACTTTGAATTGCTTTGGGAGGAGCTAGCTCGCCCCCTGTGGTTCACTGTGGATAGTACTTAAGAGTGAACCAAACAAGTTAACAGTCTTAAGGCAGCCAAATAACTGCTCTGTAGTTATTTGTAGTCTCCTAGCCTAGCTAATGTAACATCACCATATGACAAACAAACAAACAAACAAAATTGGAATAGCTTACATCCTGTGATACCTCTAACACCATCAAACATCCACATCTGCCTATATCTGAGTCCTTGGGAATGACTCGATAGGTGGACAAAAAAATGCCAAATCCAGTCAGGACATCCGGCTGACTATGTGATTAACCATAATAATAATACTCTGCCTTGTCAGTCAAATTTAAGGAATTAGAACTAAAGTCACTGTTAAATAAGAAATGGAAGCATTTCCAATCCTCTGTTTCATGATATTAAAGTCATACCTCAAACTTAAAAAGCTCAGACAAATAAAGGAATTTAACTATGAAATAAAAGACATCAGGTTTCATGTCACTTAAGCTTCTCTGAGGGACATGGTGGCTCAGTGGGTTAGGACGCTGAGCTTGTCGATCTGAAGGTCGGCAGTTTGGCGGGTCGAATCCCGAGTGCCGCGTAACAGAGTGAGTGCCTGTTACTCGTCCCAGCTTCTGCCAACCTAGCACTTCGAAAGCACATAAAAATGCAAGTACAAAAATAGGGACCACTACGGTGGGAAGGTAACAGCGTTCCGTGCACCTTTGGCATCTAGTCATGCCGGCCACATGACCACGGAGTCGTCCTCGGACAACTGCTGGCTCTTCGGTTTTGAAACGGAGGTGAGCACCAGCCCCTAGAATTGGAAAAGACTAGCACGCATGTGCAGGGGAACCTTTACCTTTTTTAAGCTTCTCTAGGGAAAACATTTCAGCATAAGAATCCCATGAATAAAAAGGGCCTACTATAAATCACTGCCTGTCTTATTTCAGTAATCGGAGACACTTAAATAAGAGTCCAAGGGAAGATATTACTATCAGCAAGGTTTTCTTAATCCGACTTGAGGGAATCCAGCATGATAGCTTGCTTAACATGACAACATTCAATCCTTGTGATAAAATTGTGCCAGCTTTTGCTGTAAGGATAGATGTCATTATTTATTTATTTTTATTTTATCCCATTTATATAATTAATTATAAGGTAAGGTAAGTGAATTTGCTATTACTAAAAATCAAGAACGTATTAATTATTATTATGTTCTACTATGAAGATGTTTTGTTTAAGTCTCAGAGCTTACATGTTGAGGTTCATCCTCTGCAGACATTGCATTATTTACACATAAGGCTTCTAAAAACTTCTGCTTCAGTATGATGTAACGAAATCTATAGAACAAAAAATAATAAAAATGCAAATTAAGTAGGAATAGTAGCATTCTTGCCTATTTCCTTTGATTATTTTTTTTCTTTTGTACAGCAGTTCCAAATTGGATTACACACAGTGAAGTTTTTTTTTTTTAAAAAAGAAACCTATCAATGTTTGCTAGTAGATGGTCTTATGATCTCAGGCAATTAGATATATATAGCACTAAAATAATTGTTTGTCTTTAAAAAAAAGCTAATCTCAGAAACAAATTAAAGTGTTCATCCTCTGAAAAGGCTTACAGGCCATTTTTTCAATCCAACCGAAACCAGCAAAATTCATCAGGGTTAGTTAAATATCCCTGTATTTGTGATATTCTGGCATTAATCGTATGAACAGGGTTGCGGTTATGGTATTTTGTAATGAGAAGGAAAGTTCTCCCGGTGATTATATTCATGCAATCTTTTTGCATCAGTATGGTTAGTCTTTCTCTTTTTCTAAGTGTTTTTTATTTCTCAATATAATCTATAGTTACTGATACTGCAAACATTAAAAACATTACCTTTTCTTGTCAAATTTATCCATGCACTCTAGAGGCTGGATGAACTGAAGAACCTCATCCCACTGCCCATCAAGAATCAACTGTCTTTAAACAAATGAGAAAAACAATTGAACTAAGACTTAAGAGACAAACAAATAAGTAAATCATACCTGCAACTATAACAGTCAGCTTTCAGGATGCATTACTTTGAAAACAGTTAATAAAACTATACCTTCATTTTAGCAGGTAATCTTTGAGGTTCTGCAGGCTGGTCCAAGAACATATGATAAATATTTCTGTTCTTTCAATATTTAACAAATTTGTCTACAAAAACTTCAGTATCAATCTAAATACTAATACATTCTGGAAATTTTTTTTCTGGAAATATTTTTTTTTCTGTTGGACATAAACTATGCTAAAAGGGGGATATAAATATCCCTTTATTTGTAACTACAATATAAATTCTTGGCAAATGTCCAACAGACAAGGATTGCAACAGCTAAAACAGTTGAAAAGACAAAACAGTATACAAAATTTTCACTGTATAATGTATTAGAATTTCTCACCAGTGCATATCACTGTTTATATAAATTTTTTAAAAATTAAAATAGCTTTTTTATTTTTTTAAACCGAAAAGAAAGATATATTCAAAAATAACTAAGGATGCAACAAATCTGCATTTTATAATGCTACAAAGTGCTGTAGCAGGCAAGAAAATTATTTTAAATATTTTTTTACTATTTTTAGATGATTAAATATCCTCTTATAACATATTAGAATTAGTACAAGAAAATGATATACTTGCACACATTACGTATTAAGAGAAAATTTAATCTAATTATATTTTATTAAAAATTATTTCAAACCAAATTTGAAGTATTTTAATAGATTACTTTGAAGTATTTTAATAGATTACTTTCATTCTTTTTTGCAGAAAGTGGAAGAATTTTTGTTCTTAAAAATAGCAATAATTTGGAGTAGTGGATTAAGAAAATAACATTTTTTTGCCCTGTCCTATTGGTCAGCTCAGTGAAGATCACCAACAGATGCCAATGTTCCTTGCCAGTTCTCTGTATTTGTTTCTCCAGCTGTGAAGAGGATTGTACAAAATAGTTTAAAGACACTGGGGAGAAAAAACATATCTATGTGGAAATGCCCTGGGTCTGAGAGAGATTAAAGCATCTTGATTAAAAAATGGTTCGCTTTATTTTGCCGCATATTTAATAATATGATAATAATTTATACCTTAAGAAAAGCATATCATCTGAGAATAGTCCATTAATTACACCACTTTCTTTCTCTAGAGCCAACATACTGATATGAAGCTTTCTTGAATTCAAGAAATCCAGTATTAGTTTGACTATTTCAGCTTCTTTTATGTTCACTGTCTCTTCAGCTGTCATTGTGTAGGCTGAAAAGCAAAGAAAATTACAAATCAAATCAGGTCCAACCTAAGAAAATTCCATCTGGCATCACCTTTTATTTAAACAAGCACAGAAAACGTAAATTAAAATTGTTGCCATTCAATACATTCATATCATTTATACAAGTATTCACATTTAGTACCTTTGCAGAGAGCAATACTAATATATTATGTTTCAATTTACAAGGATTCAAAAGCACAAACAAGATTAAACACCTTTTAAGAAGTCTACAGAATATCTAGACATTAATAAAACTGAAATTCTACCTGATATTATAGATACATATACAGTTTTTAATATACATACACATACAATTCTTAAGTATATATAATTATTAACATGACAGAAGACACATTTATTACAAATGAATACTTTGTACTACGGTTGTTCTATTAAATCTGTCTTTTCAGTACAAAGAAAAATGTCACTTATTTAATGTGATTCAACATTTTCTCCACATTTATATTCCATTGCAAACTCAAAGAGCTAGTCAGTATATATTATTCAAAATAATACCTGTAGGTCAGACTTTGGGCATATGGTATCAGTGGGGGATGAAGTAGAAGAAATAACTATGCTTGGCAAGGTTGAAGTAACTGGAGTAAGTGGAAGATACTGGATGAAATGAATTGACTAGATCAAAGAGATTAATGGAATATCACTGAAAGGGATATGAATTATTAACAGAAGCAGGTCCAAAAGTATTTGCCCTTGAAACTCCCAGGGGCTGTCCCCAACTCTATGGTCCTTAACTAGCTAACTGTTTGGGGCCAGGAAAAAAAATACAAAATTGTTAATAAAAATGCTGTTTTTAAACACTGGGAAAACAGGAAATGTTTTAAACAATGCCAACTAGGGAAAGCCTTAATTAAAATCTGGAATTCAATTAATATGTTTTAGAAATGAAAATTCATACAACTGTTCCTTTCTTGGCTGATAAATAAAATTAGATTAAGATGATGTTTTTTCTGGAAAACTGCAAAGGTGATCTTCCAACACTGTTGAGAAAGTGTTTTAATTGGCTTTCTTAAAACACCTGCATTTTTTCCATGACCCCATTTTGCAAAATTGGGTCTGAATATATATACATGGAAAGACAACTAGATCAACTTTTAAAGCAGCTGTATCAAATTTACAAAATATACAGCGCTTGTAATACCTTTCAAGGGAGGTGTTTTATTTATGTTAGTGCACTTTGCACAGCTCTTGTTTTGGCACTTTGCACAACCCTATTACTTAGTATCTTGCCTATTATATCCCATTGTTTATACTGCATTCTTTTGAATGTGTTATATATTAGTTTTGTTTCATTTCAAATCCTGCCAAATCAGTGTTGACTTTGACTGAAATAAAATACAAAACACTTTCTTTTGCAGTTAATAGATCTGATTTCCATTCATATTTTAAGGCATAGACAATTAGAATAATTAGAAATGTTTATAGTTAGAAATTTGTTTTATACTCTTGCTGGCAAAAGGAAGGGCAGCGAGCTCAGAGGTGTTACTTAAAGAACATTGAGTATATATTATTATGCATGACAAAACACAGTCTGAACAAATAGAATGTTTTCCTCTGTTGAAAATAACTGCTTGCATTTTTTTCATAATTATTTCAGTTCCCATCAAGCAATTGGGACATTTATGGAAACATTCCTATCTAGAGTGGGAATCTCAGAGGAACAAACTGACATTCCTTTAGCACCCAAAAGTAAGTGATCTTTAAATAGAACTTCTTAGATTTTTCTATCTCTTTATCCCACTACATCAAGGATGTTAAACTGCTGGCCCATGGGCCGGATGCGTCATGCCGAAACTGCACCCATCCCAGCTCCGGCAATGGGGAAAAAGTTGCAATACGTCATGACACATCACGTGATGAGTTTGACACCCCTGCACTACATCCTTTTACCCATGAGCTTTGATGGATCCTAGATTTAATCTGTTGTTTTGGTGGCTGAATAATAATTGTACAGAACTCTGACATGTTTAAATATTCAAGGAGTTCTTAAAATGAAAATATTACAGATGTGAAATGTGACCAATTAACTGAATTTTAAAGTGAAAGAAATGCAATTAACACTTATTTTATTAAATATCCATACATGCTTTTGGGCAGAAACTGGCACAATACACAGGGAATAACCTAGAATATACTGTAGCTACACTTAACAAGAACTTTAGCAGTAGTGCTAAAACATACAAAAAGAAAAAAAAGATATTTATACCTTTCTTAAATGAAATAGAAAGATGGCAATTTGAATTACTTCATCTATAAAAACAATTGTCATTAAAGGTGAAGTAACTACTGTATATCTTGTCATGCACCTAGTCTAATTTTAATCAATTCACTTACAACTAGCTAAAGCAGTCTTCATATAAAATGTGCAGCCACCACTATTTCAACAGAGTAAATTCATTTTATTTGGCAGTGGGTTCCAGCCACAGGCATAAAGTATATTGCACATTTCCCCTATTATTAGGATATATAGGTATGTGGTAAAATTCAGAACATCCATAACATTCGGAGCTATGGAAGACTATTTCTACTAGAAACAATAGTTTCAGCTTTTTGCTCAAGTAATAATTCACTGCTACAGAACAGAGATTAAAGAATCTTACACAATTGTGGATTAGAATTCAAGATGCAAAAATTATATGCACAATGACAAAACCTGTATGAGTCACAAAAATTACATGACATAGGTAGTTTGTACTATGGAGATTACATGACAAAACTCCTTCCCACAAATATTTAAAAGCTAGGAAACTCAAATGTTACAAAACTGCTATAACAATATTTCCCAAACAACAAAAAATATTTGCAGAATATCATTAATACAACAAAATGACATCCTCTTCCTTGATAATTTATAAATGTCTGGTAATTATGCCATTATCAAGGTATCTCTTTTGCCAGGTAATTATTCCCATTTACACTTTGAAGAAACAGGTATATCATACACAAAACTTCCAATACATATTCTATACTTATATACCCATACCATGCTATAAAAAAGGATTGTAATTTATTTAGATAGGCCGTTAGTGTACCTTCATCATGATTTTCCTTTTAGAATTAATAGCAGATGTTAAAGTGTTTTAACTGTTGTTTACTTAAAAGTCAGTTGTCAGGTTTCACATTTTGATGGAATAGTTAAATATTTACATAATTAAATGTTTATTTTGGAAGTAGGAAGTTTCTATTTAAGTACTTTTTGGGACTGATTTTTTTAATATTCCCTTTTCTTCTTCTGTTTATTTTGTTATTGTCTGTGCTTTTTCATCTATTTTTAATAGTTATCTGCTAGAACAGGGCTTTTCTACCTTTTCACCCATTGTACCACTTTTAGGATATGGCAACATCTGAGTACCACCAGTCCCCTAGCAAGGTGTCAAAAACTTGACCCCCCCCCAAAAAAGGAAAAAAGTGATGAAGTACAGGTAGTCCTCGACTTACAACAGTTCACTTAGTGACTGTTCGAAGTTACAATGGCACTGAAAAAAGTGCCCCCCAAGCCACAGCCGAGCAAGACACCTGCCTGCCTGCCGGGCGGCGCTCTTCCTCCTGTCCGAGGTTTTCACTGTTGTGAGCATTTCTGTTGATGATTGGCAGTGGGGGTGGGGTGGGGGGTATTTGGTTTTTATTCCCTCCCCATCTGCTGGGTGGTTGCAGCAGGTTTTGGTCACTTCACATGACCCTGGGACACTGTGACCGTCATAAATATGAATCAGTTGCCAAGCATCTGGAAATAAATCACAAGACCCTGGAGATGCTGCAACATTCCAGCTGATTGGTGCTTCTTCTGGGCTCAGAAGTGCCAGGATCAGCGCTGAGCTACAGCTGGAGCCTGGCGCTTCCACTGAGCCCTGACAGCCCTGAAGAAGCGCTGATCCTGGCGCTTCCGCTGAGCCCTGACAGCCCTGCAGCTCCAACTATCTCTCACTCACGCTTCTGCGGTGCTGCCACCGGTTCAGCTCATTTCCCTCCCCCCGCTACCACTTTTCTAGGATGGTCGCGTATCACCTGCCAGGTGCCAATGTACCACAGGTGGTACCCGTACCACTGATTGAAAGTCCTGTGCTAGAGAACCCTGTTGCTAGGTGGATTAAATAGATATTCAAACATAACTGAACCAATATTTGTTTTTTACTCTTTTTATATAATCAGGATTAAATAAGAATAAAGAGCCATCTAAATATTATGACTTGATCTAAACAGCTTTCTGACATAGATCACCTACTAGATTAGTAGCTTCTAAATTTTATGTACGTAAAATGTGAATTTGGACGCAGAACACAGATATTTGATGCTCGATATATAATAAACTTTAATGAGGATCACGTTATCACGTTTGATATACTGGACACTGCCCTCCTTATCACAGAATTCTATTGTTTTCATTTTTAAATTATATACCCCAATTATAGGAAGATTCCATCTGCTCATTTGATAGCAAGTATTTGTGCATGTACTTAGCTCTTTAACTGAAATTAAAGGGAAATAGAAATCTTTTATTTTAGTTTATATGCACCTTAATAAAATTACCAAAGGAAGACTGATATATTGAAGACACTGTAGAAATAGTTATAAATTACTAAAAAAAGATGGGTCCTTCATATTTGTTGCTGTCCTAACTAGTAGTGCTCAACTAGGTGGACCAAGAAGAAAAGTCCTACACCACGGGCATCAAACTCGCCACGTCACGTGATGTGTTGCGACATATTGTGACTTTTTGCATTGCAGGCAACAGGGTGAGCGCGGATTCGGTATGATGAAACCGGCCTCTGGCCGTCAGTTTGACACCACTGTCCTACACTATCTTAAGTATGCCTCTCATACTAGTTGGACTAACAGGCGTGTATAAAACTGTTGCATTGCATTTGTTCTTCGCTATGGGTATCCCCTAATATAGGGCAATATTAGGGTTGTTCTTTTTAACAGTTTAGGCATATGAAGCAGGTACAGACAGGATAACAAGGAAAACTTATAAAAATAAAGTTATCCCATTCCAAAATAAACTTTTCAGGTGTCTGTATTATTCAAGAAGGGTTATAGAAACGTCCACACTGCTACTGTTTTTATTCCACAAACCCTCTGCCTGAAGACAAATTATGACTATATTCATTTCTGCTAAAGTGAACAGTTGAGAACAAGGAATGACAAGTTACTGCCCCCCCTCCACTGCCTTAGTTAGGCAGATTGTGGCACAATAAAACTCCTTCATCACCAATACACAGAACAAAAAAAAGGGGGGGGGAAGGAAGCCTAGCACTTTGTACAGCTTCAGAAGGGAAAACAGACAACAACTCTACTCAGCTTCAACTTCAGCTCTTTTGTCTGGACTACAGAGGAGGATCTATAAAGCCCTGATTATCATTTCACTTACAGGAACTGAAGCTCAGAAACCTGAAGGAAAGTTGGGGCAGGTTTTCCTTCTAATGTGGAACAGGAGCCACGGAATCCCAAAGTAACAATTTGTGGTTGTTTCACATACTACAGTTGAATCAGAAATAAATCAGATCAGCTGTCCAACACCACAGACACCATGGAAACAACAATATGATTTCAAAGTTATACAGAATGCTTATGTAGAAATGAAGAGAAAAAATGCTATGATTTAGAAATGATAGAAAATAGCTGGGAGTTTGTTCTCTGAGCTTACTGTTTAGCTTCCAAATTCGATGAATTCATTGAAGCCTGGTATTCAACCAATGGAGCTATCAACAAACGTGTCGATTTGGAGCCAGCCTATGAACCCATAAGGAGCTGTGTCAATCGAGTGACCAACCAACAATGGTACCACCTCTTCACTTGGTGACCTTCACACACAATGACCAGCTGGTCACACAACTGGTGACATGGCATGACCAGCCAGTCACATGATAGGTCACACAGCATGATAGGTCACACGTAATGACCAGCCAGTCACACGACCTACCGACCACATGACACTGGAGATCAATAAAAGTGGTGAAGAAGTGAAACAAGATGCTCCAATCCAAGTCCCACTGAGGATGTAACCTAGCCTGGTGACAAAACCAAGCTAAAGAGCAAGCTTGGAGAACAAGCCAACAACAACAAATGATATCATTTAAATAAATCCTGTTAAACGCACCATAATAAGATGCACCCAAAATTGATGCACCCAACTACTTACAATATTCCTTCTGTCCTTCCAAGTGGCTTCTAAAGAATCTGGAGATTGCTCCATTAATTTAAAAAAATATTTGTACAGAAAGTAAATACAACATCCCTTGGACAATATATACTGAAAAAACTCTAATTGTTATTAACTGTAGAGGGTAACTGTAGAGATATACAGATTCTGTTGCCAAGGCAACAAGGCTAAAGCATTTTTAAGCCCAAGTATCCAGATAACATTCAGAAGTGGCTCAGGTAGACAGACTTGAAAGATTCTATCTATTCCATCTCAATAAAAATAGTTGTAGACATTCTGTGGAGTTGATTTCAAGGTCTGGTCTTTGTAGTGGGGCTGACATCAATAGGGGCACTGAAGAACCAGAATTTAAATTGATTTTCACTTTGTTTTGTCTTATTAATGTGTGACAGCTGGTATCCATGGCCAATGGAGCTGCTCAACTGACTGTTCATAACCCAATAGCTCAAAGAAGGCAGACACAATTAGATTTAGTTATCATTTCTCCTTTCTCTCTTGAAAGTTCCTAGCATCAAACTAAACAGAGAAATAAATTTTGTAATCAATCTATAATCAAGTGTATAATTCTATAATCACTTTCAGCTTTGTAGCTAATCTTCTATTCAGCTACCATGTAAATCCTTGAACAAATAATGTTTTTTTCAGCATTATTGCTTGCCAAGGTGTTAAAATGGCTTGTTTTCTCCTTTCCTCTCTAATCCTTTTATTTTGTGTATTTATCTCTTTTGCCTTATGTCTTTTATAATGTTGTCCCAATGTTGGATTTATCTTACCTCTGATTTAAAAAATATACTCAGAGCCTTTTTTTTAAACTAAAGAGCAGGAGAAAAATGCTACTAATAAATAAAAAGAAACTTGGTTTTGGAATGTAACTGTTGGTATTTACAGCAAAACACAAGATAAGGGCAGCAATAGCAATACATGTAATATTTTGAATTCAGAGCAACAACCTATTCTACAGAAAAAGCAAGATTCAACACCTTTTCTTTAGTTTCTCCCCAAACACCAAATGTAGTCCTTTTCTGTTTAGTTTTCAGAGTTATCATGCTGAGATAAGCAAGCCTTATCCTTCATATTATTTATTTACATCATTCTGTTGGAATGGAAAGAATAATGAATGAAAGAAAGGACGTATATAAGTGTTTACTTCTGCAATTTGTTCCAATTTCTTTACCAGCAGTGGAACAAGAAACACTTGTATTTTCTTCCACGAAATAAAGTAATATTTTGCTTTTGCACACTCCTGCACATGTCCTGCTAATCACAGACTGGAGATGCCCCAGGAACCATATTTGAATGTTTGTAACTCACCACTGACCCACCCAGCAATCAGCCTAAACTCATTCTTTTTGCTTCAATTTTAAAATGGGGCTTCTGCATAATCTATAAATGACATATCATAAAGAGGCATGGTTACTGGCATGAGCCTACTCTGATCTTATCAGCTATCTGATCCACTGCAGGCACGCACTCCCTTCTGTTCTCTGGGCGCTTCATTTTTTCAGCAATTTGTGTTTGCCAGTGAGAGATTCATACTCTTTCACTCTGTCAAAAATGTCTCTCTCCCATTTTTTTTTACCAAACTGTGTGGCAGAAGAAGGGGAGGGGAGGGTCTTCTGGTGCCAGTTCTCCCAGGAAAAAGACCTTTCTCTACAGAGTGATGATTGAAAAAATATATTCTTCACTGCTTTCCTCCAAGTTGATCTTTAGTCTTACAGTAAACTTGCACCTCTACAGATTAGACACTGCAATGTCTACTTAATGGAGAGTATTTTCATATACATTCAGTGGTCTTTTAAAAGAATCACCCCAATAGTCTTGGTTTTGCAGCAGCTACTCAACAGTAGGAATGGACTGCTGCTCCATCTGTCTGCCTCCCCCCCTTTCACTTGGTCCCAGAAACAACCCTGGAAATTTTTAGAGACAGAAATTTTAAGACAGTGCTTTATTGTGAACCACTTCTGTACAGCAGGTTCAACAAAGGGAAGGAAATGATAGATAAGATGAAACAACTTTATAGGTGGCTTAGGGACAGATGTGGCAAAACTAACATTAAGCTGCAAGTGATTTAGTGGAACAAGCAATTATTAAGCATAATAGGATAATAATGAAACATGCAATAAAGAACCATGCTCAGCAAAATCCAACAGTGTGAAAGGAAACAAGAAGGTTGAATTAGGATAAGGAAGGCACAGGAATAGGGGCATATGACATAGGGGAGAAAGAAACATGGGGACCAAGAGTGATTTAGATTGCATGGGGGCATTGGAGAAGTAAAAGCTACATATTATGTTTTGAGAAAAATGCTCCTGAAAGAATATTACCATGACTGGCAACACATTGGCATGGATGCATTTTATGTGCTGGGATGGGATGACTGAGACTGTTGGAATGGAAGTAATCTCAAACAAGATAAAGCAGTAGCTTTTTTGTGATGGAAGTGTTTCATGATTGGACTTGTCTAGTATGAGAGCAATTTTGTGAATGGCCAATTCCTGCAATTGCATTCTGAAGCTTTTAATATTTTCTCTAAATGCCATCTGTGCCTAGATGGCCAGTAGGGTTGGGGTTGGAGGCTCCTGAATATTTAAAGTACAACAGATGGACAGGAAAGGAACCGGTATAAGGCGATATATTATTTATCTGCAACAATAGATATAGAAGAAGAGAAAAATAAGTTACAAGCAGATCATCTTTTGTTTAAATGTACTTATTTATTGTATGTATGTGTATATACGATAGTGCCAAAGTGAACAGACTCATATGGATAACCACTAGTATTTCTCTATAATTCTGAATGGCACGTTATATTCCATAAGGTTTGTGGGCACAATTTTATATTCATAGCATCCTTAATGTTTTCAATCAGTTTGAATGAACAAAGAACAAGGTATTCCATTAAATCAATGAGTTACCATAACCACTACCACATTTCCAACTATCTGTTCACAGCTGTCGGGGTTAAAACTTTTGTATAACCATAATGCCAATTTTTTATTTGTATGCAAAATGCATCTGAATTCAGCATATGTGCATTCTCATTAATACATCTCTATTTTATTTTTTTTACTGCAGCTCTATCATGCAGACAAAGGATTGTTAAAACTATGTGATGTCCAAGTCTCTTAAGTGATCTTGAACTCCTGCTACAATACTATAGGTTAGAAGAACTGCTTGATGTGACATGATGCCAATCTTTGCTACAAAACTGCAGGCAAATAATTCTTAATACTCTCAAGAAACAAAAGCAGCCATAGATTGCTTTCTTAGAAAATCAAGATTAAAAACCAGAGAACAAGCAGAGCTCAGAGGCAAAACACTGCATCTTTTTGCAGCGACCGGGCAAAGATTTCAACCATTGAACTTCATATACTCTTATTTACATCCAGCCTTCCTGCTTCCTATCCAGCACGCGAGATCATCACCCGAAGTAGTACCTAAAGCGCAGGGAAAAAGCCAAAAAAGAGCAGGTGCTATTAAAAAAAACAAAACCCTGGGAGCTTTGCTCCCGTGGATGCTGCAATAACAAAAGAATGCAAAGAGCGTGCACAAGGTAGAGAATAAGAACCAGACGCGCAGCCACCTCAGTCACGGGTTGGGCAGCAATGGCACACAGAAACACACACAGACAAGACACCCCAACCCCGTCTGACCTGGAAGGCAGGACGGCAGGGGACGACGCGAGAAGGCAGGCAAGGTCGCCAGCGAGAGTTAAAGAGCTTTCGTCCTTCCCTCCCATTCGGCATCAACGCAGCCCCGCCGAGGCTGTCTTCTCCTCCCCGCCGCGTCGCTTCCTCCACCGCCGTCCACCCTTCGATGCCTCCCGCCAGCCCCGACGCCCGATCCCCAGAGGCCTCCCTCGGGCCTTCTGCATTCCCCCCCCTCCCCTAACTCCGGCACGGCTTTCCCAAACCGCTTCGCCTCTTCAGCGTCGCCACCCAGCGAAGCCCTGCTCGGCGGCTAAGCCAAAAGACCCGCCGACTCACTCCTGGGAGTCGCCCCGCGCCAAGCCAGAGAGACTCACCTACAGGGCGGGCCTTTCCCGAGCCACCGACTCCGAGGGAAAATCGGGGTGAGGGAGGGAGACGCACAAAATGGCGGCAGGAGCTTCCCAGGGGTCTGGGAGAAGGAGAAGAGGAGGAGGAGGAGGAGGAAAAAGAGCCCGAACGCGGCTTGCGGCCACCAGCGCCCACAAACGCGGCCCGTGCCGGCGGGTTGCTTCGCTCGCTTCCTAGGACCCGAGAGAAGGAGGAGAAGGAGGAGGAGGCGGCGGCGGCGGCCCGGCTGTGGTTGTCAAGCGGCTTCTCCAATCGCTGGCCGGGAAAGCGGCTCCGCGGGGCCCGGCGGCGAGGCTTGGGCGGGGTGACAGCGCAGCCGCCTGAATGGGAAAGCGACGAAAGGGGCGGTGAGGGCGGGCGGGGGCTGCCTGGAGGAGCTCCGAGGAGCGGCGTTTCCCAGGCGTCGGTGGCTGGACCGGAGCCCAAGCCAAGGAAGAACAGTGGATGGGGAGGCGGCAAGGATTGGGTTGGGAGGCCGGCGGGACGCGGCTTCATGGGAACGGCTCCCGTTAGTTTGAGCCCCTTTGCCTTTATTCCTCGCCTCGGAATCTGTCCTTCCCCCCCCTTCCCCGAAAGATGCGAGCGAGATCTGGCCGTCTGGAACGTGCCACTTGGGAAGACTTTCCCACTGCAGCGATATTGATTTATTTAGGGTATTTCTTAGCCGCTCTCTGGAGCCAAAGGAGCCCCGGGTACAGTGCGAATGGTACAGTGAAATATCCGTGGGTTAAAAATGAAACGGATGATGAACGCTCGGAGCAATACCTAGGCCAGGGGTAGGCAACCTCGGCTTTTTTATGACTCATGGACTTCAACTCCCAGAATTCCTGAGAGTCAGCATAGCTGACTCAGGAATTCTGGGAGTTGAAGTCCATGAGTCATAAAAGAGCCGAGGTTGCCTACCCCTGACCTAGGTAATCTAACCGCCGTGCGTAAAAGAGCTCTTCTCCTGACATGAAGCAGGGAGGGTAAAAAATAATAATAATAATATGTAGAGTGATCGTCAAACAAATCTCATTTTACGAGCCGTGGCGCCACTTTTAAAGAGGTTATACTTCTGATACCTCCCGTTCCTTCTTGATAAAGGATGCAGAACCGCGCCATGGAGGCTAGTTGACAGGACTGGTAAAAGGTGGTGGTTCTTTTGATATTCGCGCCTACAGTAAGTTTAGGATGGCAAGCAATCTCGTAGAACTGAATTTGGCAAACTTTGTTAGTGGGAAGCAAACCGGCTTGGCGGGGAAGCTGGAAAAGTAGGAAACAGGATTGCCACGCCTCTTCTTTCTTCCCACACAACTCGTTCTTTATTAAAATTAAAATGTTTGTAAAACAGGTGCCGCACACCTGTAATTATATAAACTCTAGTAGACGTTCAAAGCAGTTTAAAAGGAAAGGCTGCAGAGATGTACAAAACATAGCCCCATCCATTGCCATTTATTAACATTACCAACCGTAATTCATCCATTTTGGCTAGATTACAGGTTTTCCCCCTTCCCAGCCTGTGTTTACCTGTGGTTTGGGGGAGAGAATATTCTAAAAATGAGGATGTGGAGTGAGGGGTATGGATATTACTTGCATTTGTTTGGGGGTGGGTTTTTTGGGCAGGTTGTCATCTTTTTTAAGAATCCATACCTTACATTTTTCTCTTAATTGTTTAAAATTATGCATTTGGCCTCAAAAGTAAGGGGCCAATTTTCATATGAATTCCATGGAAATGTGGAACTTGCAAAAAAAAATCCATTCCAGTTTCACTTTAAGCTATCCTTAAAGTGAACTTTAAGCTAGTGTGTCCTTTTCTAAGATGTTGCATTCCATTTAACTGTGTTTCCTATTCTTTGAAAGGTAAGGTATGTAGCTTTTCATGCCATGCCCACTACATGGGAATCCCCATCGGGCATTTTGGAATTTTGCATCCTTTGAAACATTTTACTAAATATTTGTAGGCCAGCTAATTCTTTTCTAAATGAGTAGCAAAATCATATATAAGAAACATATAGAAAACTGATAGCTAAATAGTTCCTCTACACCCAGATGATTTGCAGGACATATTAAAATAGCTTAAATAGTGACAAAATAGCTGATTTGGTACAAGCCTTAAAATCTGAGCATCTTTTAGAGATTGTAGTAAGCAGACATACTGTATGTGCTATGTCCTTTAAAGGTAAACCTGACATAAAATTATTGAGGGTGGGTATATACATTAAAGGTACAGGTAAAGGTTCCCCCGCACATGCGTGCTAGTCGTTTCCGACTCTAGGGGCCGGTGCTCATCTCCGTTTCAAAGCCGAAGAGCCAGCGCTTGTCCGAGGACGTCTCCGTGGTCATGTGACCGGCATGACTAGACGCCAAAGGCGCACGGAACGCTGTTACCTTCCCACCAGAGTGGTCCCTATTTTTCTACTTGCATTTTTACGTGCTTTCGAACTGCTAGGTTGGCAGAAGCTGGGACGAGTAACAGGCGCTCACTCTGTTACGCGGCACTCAGGATTCAACCCGCTAAACTGCCGACCTTCAGATCGACAAGCTCAGCGTCCTAACCCACTGAGCCACCGTGTAACAGAGTGAGCGCCTGTTACTCGTCCCAGCTTCTGCCAACCTAGCAGTTCGAAAGCATGTAAAAATGCAAGTAGAAAAATAGGGACCACTATGGTGGGCAGGCAACAGCGTTCTGTGCGCCTTTGGCATCTAGTCATGCCGGCCACATGACTACGGACACGTTCTCAGACAAGCGCTGGCTGTTCGGCTTTGAAACGGAGATGAGCACTGGCCCCTAGAGTTGGAAACAACTAGCACGCATGTGCGGGGGAACCTTTACCTTTACCTTTTATATACATTATCTCACAGACAATGAAACTGCTCTGTTTTCCTTTCTAAAGCACTATTCCCTTACCTGTAAATTTGAGGTACTTTGAGCTTCTGACAGCTTTTTCCTTCTGATTAAAAATATGCCTACATGATATTTTGTGAAAACAAGTTAGTCATATGAAATAAAAAGTCACAGTTAGTGAGACCTTAGCAGCTTATTGTAGTGTATAAGCTTCTGACAGGTATCTTCGTGTCCATTCAGATCAATTTTTTGTTCCTATCTAAGGGGTTGGTATTTGAGACCTGGCTGCTCTTTACTTCATATAAAGTATTTTTTCATCTTGGATATGATATTTCCATTCCCTCTCCTTTGTATGAGTGTGTTGTAAACTATTGTTAAATGCATACAGCTTATGAAAAACCCTAAGGATTCTAGTGGAAATTCTTATTCACCATACAATCAGTTTGGGGTTTTTTTGTGTATATCAAACCAATTTTAAAAAAAGGATAGATAGCTGTAACTAAGATGCCTCTTTTATACTTTCTTCTTTTAAACCGGAGTTTTGAATACTTTCTGAAGTATTGTTTTTTTACTGTATTCCACAAATTGTATAAATGTATGAAGTAACAGGAGCATCATCGATTGTGTCCTTCAACAAGTCAAATTCTGAAGACTGAAAAAGATAGGCAGTATTTAAAATATCTTGTTTAATTTATGTCTCATCCTTATTGGGAATATTTTTTTTATTCCTGAATTTTTCTACTGATTTTTAAAAATAAAATTAATAACCACATTATGGTATATTTTCAAGAATAAATTTTCTTATACTAAACATCAGGAGCCAAAATCTCTCAGCTTCATCATGTCGTAATAGTTGTCATTGGAAAAGGCTCAGAAGATCACAAATAGTATGAATGTATTCTGCTTTTAATGTTAAAATGCAGGGTTGTCTTCATCAACTGATTTATTCTGGAGAATATCAAATAGCTAAATATGAATGTGCCTCAATAGTTGTGTCAACTAGTAATTCTGCGGGTGTGTTTCAAGATGTGCTTTTTAAACTATGTGCAGTCATACTGGTAATTGAAGTATGTCAATCCCACAGATATCCTCCATGGTACTACAGGAAAAACAGCTGAGAGTATTTATTTTTAAGAAAATGGCACAAGCAATTAATTTTAGAACTTGTAAATTAGTTGAATGTTTAGTATGCACACTTTCCTTCTGCTCCATAACACAATTTCTTCCTGTAAAGAAATGGGTTTGGGTTTTTTTTGCTGAATCTGTTAAATTTTATTGAGAACTGGCATTTTGTCACTGAATCTCAACATTTTCCCATAAATTTAGGAAGGGCAGAAGGCATAACTGTTTTCTTTCTTTTCATTCCCTTTCCCTTGCTCTTTTTCTTATTTTCTAACTGTATTGAAATATTATAATTGAAAAAACATCCTATAAATTTAAACCACACATACACACACACACTGATAACCACTACTAACCACCTCAATACTTTCTCAAGTGAACTGTTGCAGTATGTCCAAAATAATTTGATAAACATCCTTTCTACACTTAGACATGGGTCACATAATTGTCATATATGTTTCTGTCATTCTAAAAGACAAAGTTCTTAAATCACATCCATAGTAACTCTTGTTTAGTGACCCCAATTTGGACTGGCAACTCGGTCATTAAGTGAAGTGGTCACTAAATTAAGCCATGACTATGCTTATGATTTTCAACTTTCCTTTAATTTATAGCCCTACAAAAGTCATAAATGTGAGGATTGGTTGGAAAGTTACTTTTTCATCATCATAATAACTACAAATAGCAGCTAAACAAGACAATTACTAAACAAGGACCAGTATATTGTAATTTATGATAAAGTAGCACAGGTGTTTGTACGTGCAGTAGATTTATAAGTGCAGAAGACTTGTCCCAATTAACTGCCTCAGTTTAGTCCAGATGAAATATGTACTGTAATTAAATTCAGGGATATCTCTACACTATGCTGGGTGGGACTCTTTGAAAGAATGGGATGCAAATATACTTGGCAATTATTCAGAGAGGTTTCTTATTATAGGATATGTTCATTGGAGCAGACTTATCTCTGCTATCATACTTCAGAAATGTGTGTGAATATGCCCTAAAATACTGATAAAACAAAAGGGAAGTATGCAGTTTGAAGAAGTGGGCCATAAAATACGGTAACTATTCTATCACCCACAAATTTATACCAGACAGTAAAATTTAATCTGAGAGATGCCCCATTTTACCATTCAGTTTGTCTCTATCAGTGCTTACCCCTTGCATTTTAAAATAACTTTTAATTGGGCCACGGTCAGACATTTAATACTTTAATAAACAGGACCCTGCCTTTCAAGCTATAATCAAAATAATATTTTTCACTGTTTTTCGTATGAAAGATAATGGCTTATTGCCAATACATGAAATTGCCATCTGGGAGCTTCTTAATTCCAATTACTAATCTTTCTTCACATTTTCTACTGCTGAAGAAATCTGATTTGCCTTAAATGAGACCATGTAAAACTACAATAGTTCCATTATTAATGAAATTAATTTCTTTACTTTACTTTACTTACTTTACTTTTATTAAATTTGTATACCGCCCTTCTCCCGAAGGACTCAGGGCGGTTAACAGGGCATATATAAATAACAATACAAAAATTAAAAAGGAATTAAATGCCCAATTAAAAATTACAATAGCAATAAAAGACCCATTAAAAACCCTAACGTTCCCCATCAGGCCAGACCAGATAATTCAAATAAGTGGGTCTTCAGACCGCGCCGGAAGGAGCGAAGGTCTGGTGCCATCCGGAGCTCAACCGGCAGTTGGTTCCATAGCGCCGGAGTGCCCACAGAGAAGGCCCTCCCCCTGGGGGCCACCAGTCGACATTCCCTGACCGGAGGCACCCTGAGGAGGCCCTCTGTGGGCACGCACAGGGCGGAGGGGAGTTGACGCCGGCAGCAGGTGGTCCTCGAGGTACCCCGGACCCATGCCATGTAAGGACTTAAAGATCATAACCAAAACCTTGAACCTCACCCGGAAGACAACTGGTAACCAATGTAGCTCGCGGAGCAAAGGTGTAACATGGGAGTACCGGGAAACTCCCAAGACAACTCTCGCGGCCGCATTCTGTACCAGTTGGAGCCTCCGAGTGGTCTTCAAGGGAAGCCCCATGTAAAGAGCATCGCAGTAGTCCAGGCGAGAGGTCACGAGCGCATGAGTGACAGTACACAGGGCATCCCGGTCCAGATAGGGCCGCAACTGGCGCACCAGGCGAACCTGGGCGAAAGCCCCCCTAGTCACGGCCACTATATGGTCTTCCAGAGTAAGCCGTGAATCTAGGAGGACTCCCAAGTTGCGAGCCCTATCGACGGGGGGTAAGGACTCACCCCCCATAAGAAGAGATGGAATATTTTGAATGTCCCGGGATGCCGGAATGCACAGCCACTCAGTCTTGTCAGGGTTGAGCTGAAGTCTGTTCCTCCCCATCCAGGCCCGAACCGCCTCCAGGCAACGGGACATCACATCGAGGGCATCACTGGGGTGGTTTGGGGTCGAAATGAAAAGTTTGGTATCATCAGCATACTGATGATACCCAACTCCAAAACCACGAATGATCTCACCCAGGGGTTTCATGTAGATGTTGAACAGGAGAGGCGAGAGGACCGACCCCTGAGGAACTCCACAAGCGAGAGTCCTAGGGGTCGACCTCTGCCCCCCTGCCAACACCGACTGCGAGCGTCCCAGGAGATAGGAGGAGAACCACTGAAGAACTGTGCCTCCCACTCCCAATCCCCTGAGACGCCGCAGCAGGATACCATGGTCGATGGTATCGAAAGCCGCCGAGAGGTCTAATAGGACAAGGACAGAGGAATGTCCTCTGTCCCGTGCCCTCCAGAGATCATTCACCAGAGCGACCAATGCCGTCTCTGTGCTGTACCCGGGCCTGAAACCCGATTGGAACGGGTCTAGATAATCCGCTTCATCCAGGACCAGGGGAAGCTGGTGCGCCACCACACTCTCAACAACCTTCGCAGGAAAGCGAAGGTTGGAGACCAGACGAAAGTTATTCAAAACAGCTGGGTCCAATTATTCAACATTTACTTTGTTAACAAAGGTCTTTTAAAAGGACCCGTTTGGGTTTTGTTGTTCCGAGCTAGGTTATGCTACGGCAGAGGATCACAACAGAGCAGGATTGGGCTCCTAGAGAGAGGCGGTTTGTCTACCTGAGCCTCCAGTTGCCATGGCAAAATGTATTGGCTGCCATTGTATTGTCAGCAATTGCCCAACCTAATTGTTGTTTTAGAAACAAACAGTGTTTTGTGGAAAGACCTGTACCTGTTGGTGAGGAAATTAATGTGAGAAAGAGAAAGTGCGAAGAGGAGTGAAAAGCAGTGAAGAGTTAAAGTTTCTGTTTGGGTTTGGAGAGAGATGGGAAATAATAAGGAATTCTGATGAAGAGAAGTTTAGATATCAAGGAAAAGCTTGGAGAGTTATTGACTGACTTTACACGGACAATGTCCTGAAAGGGAAGAATGATCTTCTCAGGTGCAACCAACCAATAGGCTATGGTTGGCAGGAAGCTGACTGAGTGCAACAAAGATGGTTAAATTGGATATAAATAAGAAGGGGTAAGAGAATGGATGAAAGATGAGAACCCCTGATATATTCTGGAGATTGGAGACCTGAGTATATGATAGGGGAACTGAAGCTAAGAATGGAGATCAAGGTAGTAGGAACGTAGAATCACTGATCTACAGTTATTTGGATTTATTGGTTGAGAAATTAGGCTTTAGGACAAGTTGGGATTGCTAATATACTTCCCAGGGGGCAACTCTGTATGGGCTGCTTGACTTCATGAATGGATTGGCAGTGGAATTCTCAATGGAACTGCGATATTTTAACATTTTCAGAGGCAACCCACGAGTTCATGCTGGTCTGGTTTCAACCTGTAATGGGCTGTAAAAATAATCTTGAGAAACAGGAGGAGCGTTTGCAGACTAGACCAGGGGTCCCCAATCCCCATTCCATGGACTGGTACCGGACTGTGGCATGCCAGCAATCAGGCCACACAAACAAGCAAAGCCCCATCCACGGGATGCAGGCAGCACACAAAATCACACCCCCTCTGGTCCACAGAAAAACCATTCTCCACGTAACCAGTCCCTGGTGCCCAAAAGGTTCAGGACCTCTGGACTAGACAACGGTCTGATAAATAAAAATTGAGTCCAAAGCAAAAACATAATTTGAGAAAGCATCCCTCCCTAATTCTCTAGAACCAAAAGGTGAGGTGTGGAAAAGTTCTTCCAGAGTTACATGATTCTGTTGCTGTAACCTTATAATAAAAGTAGTAGTAGTATTCACAATTTTGGTTTCCTGATCTGCACTAGCTCAAAGGACTGACACAGCCACAGCCTGAATCATATTGGAGGTCTGATATCTGGTTTTTATCTTAGCACTGGTGCAATATTATTTGAGAATAGACAGAATTATTATCTGTTTCTTATGGCAGTTGGATCACTTTGTGATTGCTATGAAGTTGATAGGGAGGATGGATGCAATAGAATTACTTTGTTTCCAGAGTGCAGTGATGGTTATGATGAGCAATTCTGTTGAATGTTTAGTCAGTCACCTGTAAAAATAAAGTGACAGTGGCCCTTGAATGGGATTCCACCTAATTGGCCTCTTCTACTATAGTTTAGCAATTGCAGGATCCTCCTTGGTTTACTTAAGAGCTCTAGGAGATGAAGTGAACTAGATGTCTAGAGCACTGTTGATGTAAGACAAAGAGTGAATCAGAGACAAGATAAGTAAGTGTTCAGGCCTAGATGGTAATCAGAGCACCAGATGTCAACGCTCCTTCATTCTTATTGCACTCACAAAATGCCATCCAAAACGGCAGCTTAAAATGTGAATTCTGAGGAAGCAAACATGGCTCTGTATCTCATCAGGTCTCTACTTGTAGTCTGGATTGTTTTATTTTTTAAATTAGTTTACATATTTCATCCTTCCCTTCCTAACTGAAGAAAGTCTCCAGGCACATGACTAGGAGATGGGTTTGGATTATGGTAAATGCATCTATGAATAAAAGGGTGATGCCATCTGCCTTGATTAGAAGATGGTAATCATTGCTTGACCTCAAAATTCTGGATATTGACCAGGCTTCCCTTGGAGGAGAGCAGGAGAAACAAATATATTTATTAATAATTATGATAGTGAGATATTCATAAATGTCTTAGATTAGATCAGGCATCACAAAAATAAAGTAGAAATATTTTAAATTTATTTTTCAAGGTTGGGGCAGAGCATGTTTTATACATCTATCTTTAGAAGGGGTATGTGCATAGAAAAGCATTATTTCAAAATATGGAATCTGACATTTTATAAAGAATTCTGGATTTCTTTGACTCTAGGGCTCAAAACCTTTATGAAGAAGGAAATAAATTTATACTCTTGATGTTAAAGAGGAGATTCAAGAGATGTATTTATCAATTTTTAAAATATCTATATGATATAGGAGAAGTGGCAGAACTAGGATGCAGTTAAAAGAGGGATCAGCCTAGAATCCCTACATCTCCACAAGCAGATTAAGTCTAACCCTTCTTGAATTCCATTGACCCTTATCTAACTCCAAGTAGATAACCATTAGTTGAGAATATTCCTGTGCATAGACTACTTAGCAATAAATCAGTTTAATCAGACCTTCACATGTGGACCTGGTCTTTCGCGCCTGATAAATATAGATAGATAGATAGATAGATAGATAGATAGATAGATAGATAGATAGATAGATAGATAGATAGATAGATAGATAGATAGATAGATAGATAGATAGATAGATAGATAGATGATAGATAGTATGTATATAAAATATATACATACATAATCCTGATACAAAACACTGATTTGAACTAGCTTTATATCATTAAAAGGCATTTTTTCTCATCTTCTGGAAACTAAAAACTGAGATACAGAAACTTCATATCAGCTTTTTAGATCAGGGATGGGCTATAAGAATGTATATATACCTGAGAGAGTTTTTACCCTCTTTTATTATAGTATATCAAAGCATTCCTTGCCTGGGAGTTGGGGAACCATTTATGAAGACATGTCTTAGTCAATCTGAGGTGTGGTTAGGAGCTGTCGTAGTGAGGGAAGTCTGTTTTTTTAAGAGGACCGTACATAGAAGAAATATAAATGTCATATTATTGCCCTTGAGGTATTTTTAATACTTTACTACATTCCAAACTGAGGATGATGGGAATTATAGTAAACAACATCTGGAAATATGTGAGTAATATCTACACAAGACTTTTGCTATTCCAAATTCTTGTACAATGAGTTTTAAAGTATGTTAAAAAAAAAGAATAGTGATTCAAAGAAATCATAATGCATAATACTTTCATAAACATGCTTATATTCAGAGGATCTTGCCAGGACTTGTTAGCTTAGTAAATTTGCTCATGTGGTAAGACAAGTGATGCAATGCTAAATACTAAGTTTGTTAGAGCACTGCCAATATAAAAATATCAATCATTTTTTATCATTCAATCATGGTAAATTAGCAGTATTAAAATCTCAGGAATGCATTTAATATATTTCACAAGATATGGCAACACTGAGAAGGTTTAACACTTCATATTTTTCAAAGTGCTACAAGAGGCGACATGGAGAGAACTTGAGAAGCAGGCATGGAGGAAGCTGTAATTCTTTTGAAGAAACGAGAATGCCTTGTTGGGAAGATGTATTTCTCTCCCCACACAAAGCTCTCACATGCTGTTTATGTGGAAAAATTGATCCAGGAGTCAAAGAGTTACAGCCACCGAAGGAGATAATACAGAGACTATGAATACATAGCAATATTTTATACAAGTAGTGCTTGACTTATGACAATTGAGCCAAATATTTTCATTGCTCAGCAAGACAGTTGTTGAGTTTTGCCCCACTTTACAACCTTTTTTACCTGTTGTTAAGTGAGTCACTGCAGTTGTTAAGTCAGTAATACAGCTAAGTGAATCTAGCTTCCCCATTGATTTTGCTTGTCAGAAGGTTGCAAAAGGTGATCACATAAGCTGGGGACACTGTAACTGTCATACATACATGCTAATTGTCTGAATTTTGATCATGTGACCATGGGTATGCTGCAATGGTTGTAAGTGTGAAAAATGGTCAGAAATCACTTTTTAGCACCAGTATAACATCATGATCACTAAACAAATGATTGTAAGTCGAAGACTTATTGAGGCCCATTTATAAATATTTTACATTAGTCAGAAGCATGGTTATAGTTATAACCACAACATAAGTCTAGTTCAATGTTTTTCAAATTTGGCAACTTTATGATGTGTGGACATGGATTGATGCTGGCAGGGGAATTCTGGGAGTTGAAGGTCACACATCTTAAAGGTGCCAAACTGGGAACCCCCCTCCCCCCTGATCTAGATGGATCCTGAAAAGCAAATACATTCATGCATTGACAGTAAAACTTTGATTTGACAGTCTTGGGGTGCAACAGACAAAATCTTATTTGGACATTCTTTGAAATAAGTCAGTTAAAACAAGGTTTTGTGTTTCTGGGAAGGTGCTCGAGAGGTTGGGGTAGGTGGGCCGGCTGATGGGAAGATTGGAGGTAGCACTGGGAAGATTGCTGGGAAGATACTGAGGGCAATTGCCATGATTTAACCTTTTTACATGCTTTTGGTCTGAATGATTGAGTCTACGTTTACATATTGCATTTCATGTTGGGGAAGAACCCCTGCAAGAACTAGTTCATTTCAACGACTCTCTGACTCTGTGCCTAACAAAAAATAAAAATAAAAATCATTTGACTGAAGAAGTTACTTGGATGCGTAGTGAAATGTCTGTTTAATAAACTCTGGTCCAGTTGCTATGATTTAACCTTTTTACATACTGAGGGACATGGGATATGGTGTGATCTGACCCTAACAGGAGTCATGGTGGACAATTTGGGGCATCTGTGAAGAAGTGAAGGGGCTGTTTGTGTTTTCTACAGCCCTTAGGCTTGTAATGCTGCTCCAGGATGACTATAGCAAGATGGCTGCTACAGTGCAAGTTCCCCTAGCTTGAAAAACTAAAGTGGCCTGTTGAGTTTGTACACATTAGGAAAATGACAGACTTTTTACATGTGGGCAAAGATATCTTTTGGATTTAACAGACATTTGGGTTTAACAGACACTCTTTCCCCAAATGGCCCGTTAGGTAGACGTTTTGCAGTATTTGAGTTAGTAGTTGACCATTCTGTTGCAAAATCTATCTCTTTGTAGGATATTGCCTAAACCCATAAAGGTAGACAAAAAAAGTATTAACTAACTAGTGGTATAATATCTTACAGAGCTATGTAATCTAAATTGAAATTGTATACAAAAAAATAACATCACTAGTAGGATTTTGGTGCCATGCTTTTTATTTAGATGGAAGAGAAGAACTACATTGTACTAAGTAAGCAGCTATACGACAGTATTTTACAGCACAGCATTTGAAAAAAAGAATAGAGTAGCAATGCTCCAAAAAGTGGACAAGGAAGCATACAATCACTGTACAGTTCTCAACGGACGGTGCCCATTATATTATAAATAAGGAGAAATTGGCTTTAAACAGCCAAAGAATTAAAAACATACACCAACAGTCATTTCCCCTACCGCAGGGATCCTCAACCAGCAAAGTCCTCAGCCAGCAAAGTCCACAAGTTTTAAAGTTGCCAAGGTTGAGGACCCCTGCCCTGCCCCATATAGTTTCAGTAGCCATCATGACTGTCAGACTTTAAATACTTGACTCCCAAATTAGGATGTTTGGCAAATTATAAACAGCAAAAACAATTCCTTTCTTATAAAGAACCAGTGCACTCGATATTATCACTAGTAAAACACTGGGCTTCTTCACAAAGCCTTTTCTTCTTCCAAGTAGAATATCAAATTACATAGGTTAGTAGAAAATTTCCAACCTTAAAAATTAAAAACCAGCAGCCTCAACCCTGTCATTACTTTCTTATTATACTGTATAGCAAAATTTTAATCTCGGGGTCTGACTTGTAATATTCACATCCCACTTTTAAGACATTGCACAGAATGTTTCTCTGAAATGTAGACAAAATTCATAATACATTCAATAATTTAAAATAACATCCTCTGCTGCTACATTTTAAAAATCATCCTGTTTAGATAGGTGTGGTGTGCAAGAATCAGTGTAGTGTATATTTTTAAAGAACATTTCTTTCCTTAGCAAGAATACTTTAGATTAAAAGCTCTTGCACACAATTTCTTCTTTCATCCATGTTAATAATGTCCAAACCTTTCTCTCCTAACCATAGATATACTTGAACTATCTTTAAATTAGGTGTACATTTATTTGGATTTGCAATAAAATGTCCCTATGCCATTAGATGGAGGATAAGCTTAGAGGGTAGAATGCATAGAACAATCTATTTTACACATACATATATATGTGTGTTTGTGTGTACTCACTCTCTCTATATATACAATATCTTTACATTTGGATAAAAGATGGGTTAGATATCCCTGTCCTTACATGCAAACAGTAGGAATGAACTAACCACAAATATATTTCATTTTTTTATAGTTTTAACAAATATACATAAATATAATAACATAAATTACAGTAAAATATTGGCTGCATCTTTGAAAAAAATTGATAAACAACCCAGAAACATTGATGCTTAGGGCTGCTTAATAATTTAAAAAAAGTGTTCTCTAAATTTAGGATTTTTCATTCCTGTACATCATCTATACAAAGAACAAAAGCAAACTGTAGTGAAATACTACTCTGAATCAAGCTTTTCAATGGGAGAAGTGTACACAACGTTTACATTTTCCTTTGCAGGACATATTATAAAATTCAAGCATAAGACAGATAGTTCAATACTGTCTAAGTTTCAACACTTTTTACAATACTGAAACAGAACCAGAGCAGTAATTCAAGTCTTTTCCTGAGAATGTGGTTCTACCTAGCTCCCCTCCCACCCCACAACTAAATTGTCTGGGGTCTGAATGTGAAAAAGCAATAGGAAAAATAAGGGTAGATTTCAAGTTCAAATGTTGCCACCTGTCAGTTAATCAAAGTTCCAAACAGGAATTACTTTTCTAAAGTAATCAATGCAACACAGCCCTTCAGGTCCTAGTGATATTTTTATATTAAATTGTAGATTGCCCTAGTTCCTTGCAGTTAGATTTAGGATGGCATAAATCTAACCAATGCAGTAAATTACACAAATAAAATTACCTCTCTATATTGTGGTAAGAAATTTAACTTTGGTCCATACATTGGGCAACATCTTGATCATAAACTAGATACACCTTTTTCTACTTCTTCCAAAAGACCCACATGAAATGTATTACTTTAACACATTTAATACTGGATTTTAAATGTCAGCAATAATTCCCAACTTATGGATCCAATTTATACATCTATGTTGGCTTGTATACAATTAGTATTATTTTATTTATGTGGAGTTTGTTTCCTTATAGGAGGGAGAATCTGTGCAAAATTACAGGATGCAATTTAAGCAGAATGCTTGGGCAGAAATTGAAGAACGGATGCCTGTTTAGAAGAACATAACGATGGGGGGAAAAAGTCTACCAGTGCATACGTTTTCATTTCATGCTACCCTGAATCAGTGCCATGATGGATTGTTAAATATAAGGATGATGTCTTCACAACAATAGTAGACACATTTCCCTCTTAGAATTTAAGACATGCTAGCAACAATCCAAGGGACGCGGTGGCTCAGTGGGTTAGGACACTGAGCTTGTCGATCAGAAGGTTGGCAGTTTGGCGGGTCGAATCCCGAGTGCCGCGTAGCAGAGTGAGCGCCTGTTACTCATCCCAGCTTCTGCCAACCTAGCAGTTCGAAAGCACGTAAAAATGCAAGTAGAAAAATAGGGACCACTACGGTGGGAAGGTAACAGCATTCCGTGCGCCTTTGGCGTCTAGTCATGCCAGCCACATGACCACGGAGACGTCCTCGGACAAGCGCTGGCTCTTCGGCTTTGAAATGGAGATGAGCACCGGCCCCTAGAGTTGGAAACGACTAGCACGCATGTGCGGGGGAACCTTTACCTTTACCTAGTAACAATCCTGCATATGTCTTACAAGAAGCTTTTCTCCTACGATGTGCTTCAAAAAAAATCAGAATTAAAAAGGAGTTTAGCTAAGCTTAATTTTATTGTGAATCAGGCTTGTGCCCTTTGTTATCTGCAGGATATTAATAAAATAATAATAGCAACATCTGCCTATCCCAGGTCTTTGGGAAGGACTTGGTAGGTGGATAAAAATGCCAAATCCAGTCTAAACATCTCTCTGTGTGACCAACCATAATAATAATAATGGTGTGGCATGTAAGACACATTACTCCAGTAAAGTTATAAAGAACAGAAGCAAATTCCCAAAACAAGCATTAACAGTATAAGGCAGTAAATGTAACTTTTAAAACTTCAGTCTCATAATAAGTGTGCAAACATTCAGAGCTGCAGAACCGAGGGAAAGGAACACCACATACCATGAGTAAACAACTAAAATCCCCAGATTTGAATCCACTGTTCATGATGCACAACACCCAAGTGTCGGTTTTCTCCAAGCCTTCAACACTATGTTTACATTCCAGTTGGCAATGACAACAGAGCTTGCTCTTCAAAGAAGCCTTGTTACCAAATTGGAGTCTATTTAGTAACAGACAGCAAATATGAAGTGCACGTTTGCCACAATTGCCTAAAGCAAGAAATAACTTCCCACAGGTAGCTATGTCTTTGAAGATGAGAGCTTTTTGGGTGTTACTGGTCTCTTGCTCTGCCATAAATGGCTGTGAATGGTAATTGCATCAACGCTTGCAGAGAGTGTCTTCGCAGGTATGTGGCTAAACTGCTTCCTGTCAGAGTTATACTTATAGAGACCTTCGATCATTCTCTTAGTGATTGATCTGGGGCCTATCCCGGTCAGTTTATTGATCTCTTCAGTTTCAGGGCAGTATGTATATAAAGATCGGAACTGGCAGCCGGAGTCCCGGAAGAGGATTAGGAAGTTGTTGGCATCTGATTTCTCCATTTCCTTCAGGGAATAAAGAAGAAAAGAAAGTTCTTATTGTGGCAAAGATAAAAATGCACTTGAATGCTAAAAGCTAAAAGTACAAGGAATTTTTCTTGAACTCTTAGAAAAGGACTCAATGTCCAAGATGTGAATTAAAACACTTGTTTCTACATGAGGTTTGAGGTATCAAATGCACAAATGAACTAAAAACAAATAGTTTGGGGGGGTCTCTTAAAATACAGTAATAATTGATAGAATTAACTGTGAATGATTGCTATTGTGGGAACAAACATGTAAAAACAGTACTTTACTAAAGGGTTTAGTTAAATAGTACCATTAGTATTTCATATCATTATGTAGTCTAGTTTAGCTTTATATTGATGGAGTTGTTTTTAAGTTTATGTATATTGTATTTGGATGTTTTGTGTATATTCTGACAAGAGACATGTGATTATATTATTGCAAAACTAAACAAAAATTATTTTAAAAACTAAAAATATATTTGATGTACAAGATAGTTATACTTTCTTTGTTTAATGCTGTACCCCTCTCAAGATTTGAGTCCGATAGCCACTCCAACCGAGAATTCTAGGTGTTAAAACTTTTGACAGTTCTGGAATATTAATCAATGGCATCAAGATGGATTTACAGGTAGTTCTTGACAATTGGGACAGGAACAACTGTTACCAAGCAATGTGGTTGGTGAATTGTGCCCGAATTTACGACCTTTTTTGCTGTGGTTGTAAGTGAAACATATGATTGTTAAGCAAATCTGGCTTCCCCTATTGACTTTGCTTGTTGGGAGCCCCCTGGAAAAATCATAAATGATGATCAAGTAAGCCCAGAATACTGCAAGCAAACGTGGTTGCCAAATGCCTAATTTTGATCAAGTGACTACAGTGATGCTGTGATGGTTGTAAATGTAAGGAGTGGCTGTAAGTCATTTTTTTTCAGCGCTACTGTAACTCTGAAGAGTCATTAAACAAATAGTCGTAAGTCAAGGTCTACTGCTTTATGTGAACAGACAGGTTTGGACTAGTGGTTAAGGCACCAAGGTAGAAATCAGGAAATTATGAATTGTAGTCTTGCCTCAGGAATGAAAACTGGCTGGGTGACAAAGGGCCAGTCACTCTCTCTCAGCCCAAACTACCTTACAGGGTTGTTGCTGTGGGGAAAATAGGATCAAGTAGTATTAGGTATGACTTCTATCTTGAGTTATTTTAAAAAATACTAAAGGTGGGATAAAATGTCTTTAAAAAGCATTGAGACCATTCTTCCTCATGTGCCTTTTCTCATGGCTGCCTTTCCATTATATATGCTTGAAATAATAGCTTGAATTGTCTAGTTACTCCTCTAATACAGGAGTCTCATCCTTGGCAACTTTAAGACTTTTAAGACTTCTGGGAGTTGAAGTCCACAAGTCCTAAATTTGCCAAGGTTGAGAACCCCTGCTCTAATACATATTGCAGTTCCAGCTTTAGATTTGAACTTTTTTCTTTTTGTTTCTTTGTAGGGCTAGTCTTACCTCTAGTATTTTATTCTTCTGTCCTTCATTTACTTTTCCAGCCAGACAACAATGGGCAAGTGCATTTTGGATGATGTGCTTATTGGATTTTGCACTGGGTTCTTTGTAGAGCTTTGGTCCTAATTTTTAAAAAAGAGAGAGAGGAAGAGGACGTCAAACAAAGTCAATATGATTTAGAAAAATAAGCCTTAAATACTGTGATTATTCATTCATACATTCATTAATTCACTCACTCATTCATTCATTCAAATTCCATAGCTGCCATCTTAGTCAAGTAATTCTGGACAGCTTACAATTCTAAATTGTATAAAACAGTTTATAAAACAATTCTATAAAACAGGTAAGACAACTAAAAAACAATAAAAACACCCCAAAAATAAACACCAAGACCAGCCAAGATAGTTAACAAACTAACAGCAGAACCAAGAAACAGGCTCCTTAACACATTCAGAGCTCCAGGCGCTGATGAAAACCATCATTTTGCCACCAAAATGAGCGGTATGATCTGAGGTCTCTGAAAATTGTAAAAAAAAGGGGGCTGGTGGGACTTGCATGTGGATTAAGGATTATGATTTGCTTAACTCTATCATCCATAGAAATGCATGATTCCCGGATAAAAGTGGAGAAACATGATCCCGATGGAAGTAATTGGTAGCCATACTGCAATATGTGTAGCATAATTTGCAGTTAAGTGGAAAGATTGGTGGAGGAGATGAAGGGAAGTGGGGAGAAATAACATTATATTGTTCTCGGTTGAAAACCAAACATGTGCTCACTTGAAGAAATGGAGTAATTTAACATTTTTCCCCTTGGGATAATTTGGTTTTCCAAGGATTTTCCTTCAAGCTACATCTATAACACCAACCTGTATATTCTGTAGCAGAAGCTACTGAAGAAGTAGTTGATGCATTTTCCCAGTCTTTTTCCCCATTACGACTACCACAACAACTTGGAGATAAGAATCCTTCCACAGACTCAGATCTAGAGTATGACAATAAACAGAAAACATATTGTGCCTATAATAATGTTTGCTATTCAATACTGAAACAAAAAAAACCATATGTGGAAATAGCTACATATAAGAAGATGTCACATGGAAGCAAATAATCTAACCACAGATTATTTCTACCGTGTGTCTAGAATACAGATTCTATTTAATTTTAAAAATTTTAATTTTTACCATTCAACTGAATGCTCAAGATAATTAAATATGAATTAAAATCTGAAAAATTTAACATTTTAACATTGCATATTATTAAAATACACAAAATCTCAGTCAATAATCCAGTATTATTAGAAATTTGCCTAATTTTTATAAAAAAACCGATTGTGCAGGATAGACAATTAAAGGTAGCCTATATTCTGGAGTTGGGGTCAATATTTGGCATCAACATTTTATAAATCTGATCTGATGATAGCATGGATAGTAAGTTTTTCCTAGTTAAGTAATGAAATGTCTACAGGCAAACAAGCTGAAAGACCACCAAGGACTCCATATTTTTCTGTTTTGTTTTTAGCTTTTTTCTCTTTTCTTTGTATAGTAAAGCAATAAAACCCAGCTATTTTTACCATTTACAACATTCACATACAACTATTAAATTTATATGCCACCCATCTCCTATTAAATTTATATGCCACCTGTTTCCCTGATAGAGTGACTGCTTACAGAACTTAAAAGATAAATAGAAAAGCAATTAAAAATGTTTAAACTATGCACATTGATTTTTAAAGCTATGCAGAAAACCAGAACCAAGGTGATACATGGGACGGGGATGGCCACCCCATTAACCATCTCCAGCAGTGAGTACCCCCTCATGGCCCGCAGGGTCAAGGCACTGCAGAAAAGGTTCTTCTCCTTGACCCTACCTGCTGAAATTCCTTAGCAGGTGGGGTGGACTAACCCCATTGGGGTGAGATGGTTCTGCAGATACCCTGGACCCATGTCATATAAGGCTTTAAAGGTAATAAGTAGCATCTTGAATTGGACTCGGAAGCAAACTGGTAACCAATACAGCTCACACATGAACAGTGTTATACATGTCACTCTAGGGTCCTCCAGAACCAAGGTGATACATGGGACGGGGATGGCCACCCCATTAACCATCTCCAGCAGTGAGTACCCCCTCATGGCCCGCAGGGTCAAGGCACTGCAGAAAAGGTTCTTCTCCTTGACCCTACCTGCTGAAATTCCTTAGCAGGTGGGGTGGACTAACCCCATTGGGGTGAGATGGTTCTGCAGATACCCTGGACCCATGTCATATAAGGCTTTAAAGGTAATAAGTAGCATCTTGAATTGGACTCGGAAGCAAACTGGTAACCAATACAGCTCACACATGAACAGTGTTATACATGTCACTCTAGGGTCCTCCAGAATTATGTCCACTCCTGCATTCTACATGAGCCATAACTTCTGGATATTCTTCAAGGGTAGCTCCATTTGGAGTGGATTGCAGTAATCCAACCAAGAGATGACTAGGGCATGAGTGACCATGCACAGAGCCTCACATTCCAGGTAAGGGTGCAATTGATGCACAACATGAAGTTGAATAAAGGCCCTCTTAGCCACTTGCTCTTTGATTGTGCTCTTGTGCACCAGATCTGTCTGCAGTACTGCAACCCCATCCAGAGCTAAAGATGATAAACAATTGCACCCACTGTCACTCTGTCTTGCCAGGGTTCAGCTGAAGCCTGTTGTCTCCCATCCAGAACCCTACAGTCTCCAGGTATCCGTAAAGGGCAGCATTTATTGCACCATGAGGGATGGAGAGGTAAAGCTGTGTATCATCAGCATACTGATGATATCTCATCCCACAGTATCAGATGATCACACCAGCAGTTTCATGTAGATGTTAACAAGAAGCAGAGAGTATTGAATCCTCTGGCAACCCACAAGGGCGTGCCCATGGGCTGGACCTCTCACTCCCTATCAATACTTATTGAGACTGGCCTTGGAGAAAGGAGCAGAACCAGCACAATATTAGTAGCAGGAGCTTGCCTGCCTAAATGAGCTTTCCCATTCCCTCCCCTTATCTTTGCCAGAACTAGGGAGGGTCTTATTTGAGACATTTACTCAAGTTACCTTCCTATCTTGGACTCAGGCCTCTTTTATCTGACTACTGTCTTGCTAGTAGCTCTTCCTTCTGTTTCTCAAGGCCATTCCCTCTTTACATGGTGCCACCATGAAGCAATGCGAACAGATCCATGATTTGTACCAGTAGAACCACAGTCACTGATTTCTTGACTATATGCTAAGTAGCTGCAGCACATATTGAATAGCATTCTGCTAGGCTTTTTAAGATAATTTCTATAAAAAACAGAATTGTAAACTGAAGATTTACCTTGGTGTCCTCTTGCCTGATTGCATACTCTCATTGTCTGCTGTGTTTAATGATGCAAGAGAAAGGCTTGATACTGAGAAAAAGAAATAAAAACATTGACAGTCAGTTATAAAGTTGTATAAATACAAGAAAGTTTAAAATAAACAAGATACAGCTTGCAAGCTATCCATAAGGGAAGCTAGCTTAATGTTTAATAATTACTTTTTCTGCCACCATCAGCAGAACACTGAACAACAATGGTATGTGTGGCAGGGATGAAAGAGAAAGCCACTAGTCTCCAAAAAGAATATTGTTGATTGTCTAAAATATTTACGAAAGCCCACAAGGACAAGCTGGAAGACTATTTATTGAGGAATGTTCTCTGGATGGATGAAACCAAAATAGAATTTTTTCACTTTAATGAATTATTGCTTGGGGATGGGGTTGCTGAAAGCAAAAGCTTGCATACTTTTGTCGCTCACATATAGTGTACATAGCATTGGATCATTTTCATCAATAAATAAATCAATATGTGTAGCGGTTTTGACTCATTTGTTTAATAGGGTTCTCTTTACCCAGAATATGTTTGGAAACAGATTATGTTTTAGGTCACACTTGTGCAGAAATATTAAAAATACAAAGAGTTTAACTACCACAGTAATTTGAACTGTAGTCTATAAAAAAGGAAACAACCTATCCCAAAAGTATTTAAGCCCCACAAAAATAAAGAAGTAGAATAGGGTTTAAGAGGGCTTATATTCCCTGGATTAATAGATCCCAGAATATTATATGCTCTTGCTTTGTGCAGGGGCACAAACATCTCTTCTTCTGGAAGCAGTTATTACCTGGAGGACCTTTGATTGGTGTTTTAGGTGACTCAATGTGATCCCTATGAATGGATTTTGGACGTGCCTTCTTTTGTTTGGAAAAATGAGGGCGATGCTTTAAGACAAGGTCCATGTCTTCCATTAGTTTCAGTTGCTTTCGCCTCATATATTCCTGCTTAATATACTCTCGTCGTGCTCTTTCGTCTTCCTTCTTCTGACGTTCTTCCTCAGACTTCCTCCTTGAAATTACAATATCATGGTTATAAAACCATATTTTATAAAACACACTGCTGATGACCACACGTGACGCATAAGATACCAGGCCACATTTAATTTTCAAATGTGGGTATAAATTTAGCTTACATTATATGCTTAATTTAAGGTCTGTGTGAACATTCACACTCATGCACTGGACCAGCAGCATTACATTTAAATACATACTAGACCAGGGGTCCCCAAATCCCGGTCCGTGGACCAGTACCGGGCCGCAGCATGCCAGCAACTGGGCTGCACAGACAAGCAAAGCCCCATCCACGAGATGCAGGCAGCACACAAAGCCACGCACCCTCCGGTCCATGGGAAAACCTCTCTCCATGGAACCGGTCCCCGTTGCCCAAAAGGTTGGGGACCTCTGTACTAGACAACTCATGACCTACTGAATTCTCCGTTCAAGACATATTTTCCTTACCAGATTCCTCAATGCCTTCAACAGTGACAGAATTTCTAACATTCTGCCTTCACTGGAAAAATTGGGATATACATTCAGAGATTTATCAGCCTTGAAAATAACTCATGTTGCACTATATAGCACAGGCAAATATCAGCACCGGAAATGTTTTATGGCATTTTGTATTATGTCATTAACTGTTTTATGATAATTTTTATGTTATAAATCCTTTATAAAATTTGCTAGATTTCAATTCCACAAGAGTCTCGGGTTTCAGATTTTGGATGCATTCTGTAAATTAGCCCATTTGAAGTATCTTGGCTCAAAAATTGCTGCACTGTGATGCATCATTTCACCCACTTAAAGGTTACAGGAACAATAGTATATAGATTTAGACAGTTCCTTAACAGCCAATTTTTATAAATGTTGTATTGTGACATAAATCACTGAATACCTTTGAGAATCATATTTATTTTGTATAAGAGTTCTGTTTGAAAAGAAGTGAGTTATTTTTTAAAAAAGTGAAATTGGGTATAAAATACATCTTGGAATACTGAATTTTCCATTTGGAAGCATACGATTATTTTGCAGACAGACATTGGATAAAAAACATCCTAAAAGTTGGCATGCAGAAGAACAGAAAATGGCATAGGGTAGCCATCTCAAATTTGGAGCCTTCTAGCCGGTTATGCTGACTCGGTTTATGGGAACTGAAGAGCAGTACATCTAAAATTCATTAGATTTATGGTGATTTCCCTGTTACTTTAAGTACATTTCAGTTGAGGAAAGTGGGAGAATTAGTTGGTAAACTAAAATAGAAAGTAATATGGGTTGTTTGTTTGCTTTTTAAGAAAAATGAGAGTTTGTGAAATAAATTGGCTAAATATACATGTAAATAATAGATGAATGTGTTTCTTGTGCAGAATGTGACAAAATAAATCCATGGGCCAAGGTTAGAAATAAAGAAGCCATGGCTTCTTTTGGTGTGCACAATTTTGGGGCTTTCATCCTTCATTTTGTTACTCTTTTGCATCTTTGAGAGTATGTCCTTGACATTGAAATAATCTCTTTTTGATTTTTTAAACATTAATAGCTCCCCATAACATCTGAACCTGGAATCTTTGATTTATCAAAACTGTTATTAATACAGAATTATGCTAAGCACAAGGTTGAAGGCAAAAGGAGAAGGGGACAGCAGAGTATGAGATGCTTAAACAGTGTTGTTAATACAATGAAAATGAATTTGGGCAAACACCAGGAGACAGTGGAGGATAGGGGAGTCTGTTGTGCTATAGTCCAAGGGGTCATGAAGAGTTAAGTCATGACTTAGCGACTGAACAACAAGAAGTTTGAAAATGACACAGATGTGCTTTACAGTAACATCACTATTAAGTAAAGAAGCCTGTCTCTTTTTCAGGCTTCTATGAAGCAGATTAGGAAGAGATATTGATCCTTTTGAACTTTTATTTTGGGAATACCATGGCAGCCAAGAACCATTGATTTGTTTCAAATCAATCCAGAGTTCTCTTGAGGCATAAATGACCAGGCTCAAAAGAGCTTCATACATTATATGAAGACCTACTTCTCTAGAGGTGGCTCTAATGCCAGGATAGGAGGAAGAAAAGAGAAGAGAGTGACCAGCAACAACTGTAGACGATTGACTCAATTACATAGCGATAGGTGAGCCATTAGAAGATCAGAAAATCCTTGTAAGGATAGATTATCATGGAGAACATTTATTTGTTAGTGAGCAGTCACTAACAGTCAAGAATTTAATGACACATAATCAATCAATGTAAGCCTAAGGAATCAACTTTAATAAGTTAATGCAAATCTTAGCATGGAAACTTGAAAAAAAATGACCTGATTTAATGAACCACAGAAATATGATTATATTAGTTCAAGGTCCAATCACTTCTGAATAATTTTCTAAGCAAGCACAGTCTTAGTAAGAATAAACTAAAATAAAATGATTGCTTCAGATCCTAATTTGTTAAACAACTACAATTCAAAAAATTCAAAGTTCTCTGGTTGCTGACTTATGTGGCTAGTGCTGCCAAATTTCTACTCACATTTAAAAACAATAAAGAAAAAATATGGAATATTCAGTCTTGAGTTTAATGTGCTCTGATGATGAGGCAAGAAATCAAATTTGCCCTATATCTTTAAACCTGTTCATTATTTAAAAACCATCACCATGCTGAGGGTGTGGTGGTACATACCAGCCTTATTTAATCATAAGTACTTGAATAAACATACACAATATATTAATATTAATCACTATATCACTCATATTTAGTCACAGTATCTTTTCTTTTATATCTTGATATACAATAAGGTAAAGGTAAAGGTTCCCCCGCACATGTGTGCTAGTCGTTTCCAACTCTAGGGGCCGGTGCTCATCTCCGTTTCAAAGCCGAAGATCCAGCGCTTGTCCGAGGATGTCTCCATGGTCATGTGGCTGGCATGACTAAACGCCAAAGGTGCACGGAACGCTGTTACCTTCCCACCGTAGTAGTCCCTATTTTTCTACTTGCATTTTTACGTGCTTTCGAACTGCTAGGTTGGCAGAAGCAACTGCCGATCTTCTGATCGACAAGCTCAGCGTCCTAACCCACTGAGCCACCGCGTCCCTTATTTGATATACAATATACAATAGAGTCTTACAAAAATATAAAGTCTCTGTAAAAACTGACTTCCTCATAAGTAAATTATGTGAAATTTTATTAGATTAATGAAGTTAATCCTGAAGGCGTTGATTTTAATAGACTAACCTTTAAAAAGCAACATTTCTTTCAGAACTATTAGTGTATGCATTTAATCTTACTTTGTTTCTTCTTTCTTATGCTCCATCTCTGCTTCCAATTGCTGCTTTCGAAGTAAAGTTTCTTTTTCTCTCCTCAATCGCTTCTCCAATAATGCTGCCCGTTTCACGGCCATGTCATTTTCTGGTTTTTGATCATCCTAGCAACAATAAATAACCTGTTAAAATTATCGTTTAGGCTTTAGTTACTTTGTAATCCAGAGAGGGCAAAATATTGATCTCATATAATTCCCACAACACTTCCCCAATTGTGCTAGAAAATTTGAAATAAAAACTGCCCTGTTCCTATCTTGTTTTGCCCACAAAAACATCAAAATAAGATGTGCTGTGCAGTGTGCTGCAGCTGCCAAAAAAGCCAACACAGTGCTAGGCTGCATTAACAGAGGGATAGAATCAAGATCACGTGAAGTGTTAATACCACTTTATAATGCCTTGGTAAGGCCACACTTGGAATACTGCATCCAGTTTTGGTCAGCACGATGTAAAAAAGATGTTGAGACTCTAGAATGAGTACTCTAGAAAGAGTATAGAGAAGAGCAACAAAGATGATTAGGGGACTGGAGGCTAAAACATACAAGGAACGGTCGCTGGAATTGGGTGTCAAGCTATTCTCCAAAGCACCTGAAGGCAGGACAAGAAGTAACGGATGGAAACTGATCAAGGAGAGAAGCAACCTAGAACTAAGGAGAAATGTTCTGACAGAACAATTAATCAGTGGAACAACCTGCTTCCAGAAGTTGTGAATGCTCCAACACTGGAAGTTTTAAGAAGAGACTGGACAGCCATTTGTCTGAAGTGGTATAGGGTTTCCTGCCTGAGTGGGGGGTTGGACTAGATGACCTCCAAGGTCCCTTCCAAATTATTATTATTATTATTATTATTATTATTATTATTATTATTATTATTATTATTATTATTATTATTATTATTATTATTATTATTATTATCGTAAAACATAATGCTTTTTTCTTCTTGCCCCTTTAAAATTGTTATTCTCTGGAAAGGTGCCCATGATCTTAAGTACAGTTCCACATAATCAATATCAGGAGACAATATTAGTACGAACACAGCTGGAAAACCTAACCATCAGAGAAACAAAATCCCTGTTATTTTACAATTAATCTATTCTAAAATTCTTGTTTTCCGTAAACATCCTAAATATAATATGTTGTCTGAAAATCTACTGTAAAGAACAATACAGGTAGTCCCTGACTTACAATCATTTATTTAGTGACTATTTGAAGTTACAGTGGCACTGAAAAAAGTGAGTTATGACCGTTTTTCACACCTATGGCTGTTGTAGCATCCCCATAGTCATGTGATCAAAATTCAAGTGATTGGCAACTGGCATCTATTTATGACATTTACACTGTCTCAGGATCATGTGAACACCATTTGTAGCCTTTCCAGGTGGCGTCTAACAAGCGAAGCCAATGCGAGAAGCCAGATTCACTTAACAACCTCATGATTCACTCAACAACTGCAGTGATTCACTTAACAATTGTGTCAAAAAAGATCGCAAAATGGGGCACAACTCACTTAACAACTGTCTTGTTTACCAACAGGTATTTGGGGCTTCATTGTGGTTGTAAGTTGAGGACTACCTGTGGTGAGTGAAAAATATTCAATTTCCCCCCAACATTACCATTATTTGATGCAGAATATCTTACAACTCAATTGTCCAAACAGATCGTGATATATCCACTTACCTTGAAGAAGAATCCACAGCATACTTTCTGGTCATCCTCTGGTTGTTCTTTGTCACTTTCACCCTCTGATTTTTCAACTGACTCTTCTGACTTCTCTGTTGGCTTCAAATCTGTGAGAGAAACTTCTATGAGGCTAACAGTCTTAGATGCAGGTGGGGGCAACACTGGTGGATTTAAAGGTTCTTCGTTTGGAGTAAGGCAGACAATTTCTGTAACGGGCTGTGACAATACTTCAGAAACTGTGGATTCCAGAGGTCTGATCTGTTCTTCTTCTGATGTTTGCTCAACTTTCTCTTCAGTTTCTTGCTTCTCGCCATCCTTTTCACCTGCTTCTTCCTTGTCAGCAACCTCTTCGGTTGTGTTTTTTACCTCAGTTGGAGGGTTCTTTTCACCATCATCCCCAAAACAAACAAAAGATCTAGTCTGAACCTGGCTTGGAGAAAATCTTCTCAACCGTGGGAGGCTATCAACAGATCGTGGGGCAGTCAAAGTGCGATTCAAAGGTGTAATTTTCAGTTCATTTGGCCTTGGAGTCCTTTGTATTTTACCTGGGAGAGATGAATTCTTCCTAGAAGAAGTCTGTGGGGATTGGTGGGAAGGCCGAGGCATTTCTACTGAAAATGGGACAATAGGAGATGATGATCCGCTAAGCCTCGCCGAAGGCTTCAATTCCCGAATTTGTTTTTGAGGAGAAGGTTGAGGAGGTGAAATAACCCATGCTTGCTGTTCCCTCATCTGCAGTAGCATCTCTTGCTGAAGTGACAGGCGTTGCATTTCCTGTTGCAGGAAATGTAGAGAAGAGTTGAGCTTCTCGATGGATTTTGTATATTCTAAAAGGTCACCTTCATTTAAATTCTCTTCAGAAGGACTTACCAATTGCTTCTCAGCATCACCTGGGGTGTTTGGCGGCTTCAGCCACATCGTTGAGGGAGTTTCAGTGCTTACTTTCAGGGCCTCAGAAGTCTTGCTCAGTTGTTCACCCGGCTTTTGGTTTTCTTTTTCTTTCATCCCATTGTTGTCAGTGAACACTTTCTCACCCTCTGCTCCAGCTGCTTCTTCCCGAAGTGGTGAAATCCCATCATTTTTCTTTTTCACAACATTAAGGAATGCTGTTCTTCCCATTTTTTGTCTCTGTTTTGTGAACGCTGCCTCAACCTTCTTCTTCTGGGCTTCAATTGCTCGCCTCTTCTCTTCCAGTTTCATCTTCAGTTGGACCATTTCAGAAGCCAGCAACTGTGTTGTGTCCCTTCCCTGAGGGAGGGGGGATTCCTCTGGGATTTGAGCCCAAGAAACAATGTGTGGAATGTTCATCTCTGAACCTTCAGGAGTGGTTTTCTGAGAACTGCTTCCACTGCTTCTGCTGTCGGTATGATTCATCTTTTTAAATTTCTGCTCTGCAAAGCTGGTCATTTTAACTCCTGAACTTGAAGATGGACTACTGCCAGCTTGAGATTTAGTACTTATTGAGCTTGGACAAGGACTCAATTGCTCCTTATAGTTGATGCCTCTGCTGTCAGATTCATGCGGAAAGCGAGATGATTCTTCCAGATCAGAATCCAGGCTGACTGTATAATCCCTTAAAGTAGAATCTTCATCCATAGTCTCTGGAATGTCTGATGGGACATGTATTCCAGTGTCTACTTCTGTGTTATCAGTAACAGGACTGAGGGCACCTTTTGTATCTGCGATAATATCAGGGCTACTTTGATTAGGTGTCATGTTTGAGTTTAGGATGCTCATCTCTTTGTTGTGAAGGAAAAACCCATTTGTAAACTGTGCTGGTGGAGTAATGTGAGCAGATTTCTCATTATGATGGATAATCTCCAAAGCCTGTTCAATGCTGGGTGTCTCGATTTGATTGCCAAATTCATCAGTAACCAACCTGTTTTCCAATGCTCCATTTGGTAAGGTGTATGTGTTAACCTGGTTGGCATATCTTTGATTGCTGTCTGCTTCTAGATCACTGCAAAATTCTACATCTTTTTCTGCTTCAGAATCTTCACTGTCCTCTTCATCATCCAGAAGCTTGAAAGATATATTCCTTTTGATGTGTCTGGGCATGTGGTTAGTATTCTTCACAAGTCCTTCATTACTAATAGATCTCGTAATTCCTCTGTTTGGAGGTGTCATATGGATGCTGTCTTCTTTATCAAAAGAAATGTCAAATGAAACTCCATGGACTGAAGATCTAGAAGGGATTTTAAAATCAAGAAGTCTTAGAACAACCAATGCAATATTGAAGTTTAAAAATTCCAATTACCGGTAGTTAGAATTAAAGAATAATATTCTTTATGCTATCTTCAAACCTATACAACAAGATAATAGTCTCAACCCTATATTCAAGATATGACTATTAAATGTCACTGAAGATAAGCAGTGGTTATCTGCAAGGATGACACTTCAAAAATGATATGCAAAAAATAATTAAATAATGTCTTAATTCATTATATAAGGCAATAAAGTCCCAATAGCAAATATCTTACCTTTTTTCTTTGGGCCACGTCCCTACATATCCATCCACATAAGACATAGATGTTGATCTTTTAATGCCGCCTTTTAAAGTCAATACAGAATGCCATATAAGAATCATTCTTTGGAAAGTTTTTGAAAAGAAAATATAAACAGAAAGCAAGAACTGAATTGGCTTAAGAAGTTGAAATGAATTTTTGCCACTGATTTATAAAGAAAGCTACCGGTATGGAAATTAAATATGCATTTGTAATATGGCAATCCTAGGCCAGGAGCAAGGAAAAGGCAGTACATCAGCTGCATGCAGCTTGGCAAAATATCTGATGAGACCTGTAAAGTTGTTTTGATTACCCAACCTTGTCTTTTCCCACATCCATTCACCTCTTCTGCAGCCTCCCTTCACTGCTTTCATAAACCACCATTTGTCTACCCTACTAAAGGCTTCAGTGTCTCCCTATGCCCTCAAAAAAATAACCCACGTAATGATTTTTTTAAAAACCTGCATTTTGTTGTCTGTCTTGTCTTGTCTTGTCTGTCTGTCTGTCTGTCTGTCTGTCTGTCTGTCTGTCTGTCTGTCTGTCTGTCTGTCTGTCTATCTATCTATCTATCTATCTGTCTGTCTTCTTCATCATCACCATCACCATCACCATCAGGAATTAGGACAATGATATAGAATACAAGAACTAACAAATAAAATCAAAAGTAAAGTTATAAACAAAAACAAAACAAAAAGGCCTAGATGCTTTTGGAGTAAAGCCCTCAACCTGTAAATTGCACAGGTAGTTCTCGAACTATGGCCACAACTGAGCCCCACATATCTGTTGCTAAGCAAGACAGTTGTTAAGTGAGTTTTGCCTCATTTTACGATCTTTCTTGCCACAGTTGTTAAGTGAATCACTGCAGTTGTTAAGTTAATAACACGGTCGTTAAGTGAATCTGGCTTCCCCATTGACTTTGCTTGTCAGTTGCCAAACACCCAAGTTTTGGCCATGTGATCAATCCTATACATCTGTGTTTCGTGTGTATAGGGTTGGGGGGTGTTCTCATTTCCGATAATGATTGAAATGGCCTAGAATTGCATATCCGAACTGGGTATTAAACTTGGAATGGAAAAACAGATTCCACTTTAGCCATAAAATTGTCGGAAAGATATTGGGCCAATGAAACCCAGTAACCTAACATTTCTTTGGCAGATAATTGAGAGTGGCCGAGAGAACGTCATCGGTACCCCTTTAAAAACAAAAAGAAATAAGAATTTTAATACAGATAGTCCTTGACTTACAACAGTTCATTTAGTGACTGTTCAAAGTTGCAACGGCTCTGAAAAGACTGACTTATGACCATTTTTCACACTTACGACCATTGCAGCAACCCTATGATTGGCAATTGGCTGAGGATTAATCTTATTTTAACTGGGGTTTTATTTAGACAGGGACACATATAATTTCTTTTAAAATTTGTTTTAACTTTTGTATTTTGGTTTTTTTTTTAATCACCCTGTAAACCGCCCTGAGTCCTTCGGGAAAGGGCGGTATATAAATGTAATAAAATAAAATAAATAAATAAATAAATTGACTCATACAGTTGCAAGAAAAAGTATGTGAACCCTTTGGGATTACGTGGAGTTTTGCATGAATTGACCATAAAATGAGCTCTAAACGTCATGTAAGTCACAACAATAGAAAAACACAGTCTGCTTAAAATAATACTACACAAACATTAGCTGTTGTCATGTTTTAATTGAACATAACATGTAAACATTCACAGTGCAGGGTGGAAAAAGTATGCGAACCCCTAGCCTAATGACTTCTCCAAGAGCTAATTGGAGCCAGGAGTGAGCCAACCTTGACTTCAACCAGTGTGATGATATTGGATGTGTTGCTGACAGCTGTCCTGCCCTTTAAAAACACACACCTGTTTTGGGTTTACTGGTCTCAAGAAGCACTGTCTGATGTGAACCATGCCTCGCAGAAAAGAGCTCTCAGAAGACCTACGATCAAGAATTGTTGACTTGCATGAAGCTGGAAAGGGTTACAAAAGTATCTCCAAAATCCTTGATGTTCATGTGTCCATGGTAAGACAGACTGTCTACAAATGGAGAAAGTTTAGCACTGTTGCTACTCTCCCTAGGCGTGGTTGTCCTGTAAAAATGACTGCAAGAGCACAGCGCATAATGCTTAATGAGGTAAAGAAGAATCCTAGAGTGTCAGCTAAAGACCTACAGAAATCGCTGGCACATGCTAACATTTTTGTTGACACATCTACAATAAGGAAAACATTAAACAAGAATGGAGTACATGGGAGGACACCACGGAGGAAGCCATTGCTGTCCAAAAAAAATATTGCAGCACGTTTAAAGTTTGCAAAAGAGCACCTGGATGTTCCACAGCACTACTCGCAAAATATACTGTGGACAGATGAAACCAAAATTGAGTTGTTTGGGAAAAACACACAACACTATGTGTGGAGAAAAAAAGGCACAGCACACCAACATCAAAACCTCATCCCCACTGTAAAACATGGCGGAGGGAGCATCATGGTTTGGGGCTGCTTTGCTGCCTCAGGGCCTGGATGGATTGTTGTCATTGATGGGAAAATGAATTCCAGAGTTTATCAGGACATTTTGCAGGAAAACGTACACTGAAGCTCCGCAGAGGATGGGTGATGCAACAGGACAATGACCCAAAGCATACAAGTAATTCAACAAAACAATGGCTTCAACAGAACAGAATACGCCTTCTGGAGTGGCCCAGTCAGAGTCCTGACCTCAACCCGATTGAAATGCTGTGGCATGACCTTAAGAGAGCGATTCACACCAGACATCCCAAGAATATTGCTACACTGAAACAGTTTTGTGAAGAAGAGTGGTCCAAAATTACTCCAGATCGTTGTGCAGGTCTGATCTGCAACTACAGGAAACGTTTGGTTGAGGTTATTGCTGCCAAAGGAGGGTCAACCAGTTATTAAGTCCAAAGGTTCACATACTTTTTCTACCCTGCACTGTGAATGTTTCCATCTTATGTTCAATTAAAACATGACAACAGCTAATGTTTGTGTAGTATTATTTTAAGCAGACTGTGTTTTTCTATTATTGTGACTTACATGACCTTTAGAGCGCATTTTATAGCCAATTCATGCAAAACTCCACGTAATCCCAAAGGGTTCACATACTTTTTCTTGCAACTGTATTTATGATGGTCGCAGTGTCCTGGGGTCATGAGATCACCTTCTGCGGCCTTCTGACAAGCAAAGTCAATGGGGGAAGCCAGATTCACTTAACAACCAAGTCATTAACAACTGCAGTGATTCACTTAACAACTTTGGCAAGAAAGGTCGTAAAATGTGACAAAATTCACTTTTCACTTAGCAACAGAAATTTTGGGCTCACTTGTGGTTGTATGTTGAGGACTGCCTGTAATTCTAAGTCATGCATGAAGATTACGTGTGATTCTAAGAAACAGACTGTAAAAACATTTTCTTTTGAGGAATGACAAAATAGCAGAATATGAATAGCCTAAAATCCAGTCATTCAGTTACATGTTGGTACCTGGGACTGATGAGTAAGGTTGTTGCTGCGTGAGCCCTGGAGGAGGAATTTGATGAGATGGTGTAAAAGTTGAAGTCCCCACACTGAAAAATGAGAAAAGCCACCCCTTGTTAGTTTTCTGTTTGGGTGTCTGTCTTCTGTCTGTTTGTTTGTCACTTGAAAAACATGCAAACCTGAGCAGACTGCTAAGAAGCAATCCTGCATTATTTATTTATTATTCTTCCTTTTACAATGCTTCAATGGCAACCAATTCTAGAAAATATACATTCCGTATGAGTCTCAAAAATTAAAACACTGAATAACAACATCATAAATCGTTAATGCTGTCCAGCTAGGACAATATTATATTATATTAATTATATTATTATATTATATTATATTATATTATATTATATTATATTATATTATATTATATTATATTATATTATTATATTATATTATATTATATTATATTATATTATATTATATTATATTAATTATATTATATTATATTATATTAATTATATTATATTATATTATATTATATTATATTATATTATATTATATTATATTATATTATATTATATTATATTATATTATATTATTATATCATATTAATATTATATTCAAAACTAGAAAGGGGCAATATCTACTTCAGTGCTCCAATGGCCTACTTAATGAATAAGAAGTCAGGAGGATTATTTTTCCGTATTAAAAAAAATCAGTAAAATTTTTGCCCCTTGAGAAAGTGCACAGTATTACTTTAATTGCTATGTTTAATTGATATGCATACTTTGTTTAATTCAATGAACGGAAGATCATTTCCTGATCATATAGAACCATCACACCTAAGAAAGCTGTTATCTTCACTACAATAGCACATACTTTTCAAATACCACCTATGTTGCAAATATTATGACATTTTAAGCCTTTTCTATGTGTTCCTGGTTCCTGTAGCCAATATTTCAATTAATAAATCAAGGTAGTATCTATAGGATATCCCTCACTTTTAAGCTTTGTAAGGCTTAGAGACAGTGACTGGTCTAATGTTTCAAGGGAACTGCGAAATGAAGTAGAGACCTGAATGTAGGCTCCTTTGTTTTAGCCTAATCATTCTAATTAGTATATCATCTTGCCTCCTAGATAAATCATAAAGTAAGACGGACAGAAATATAGTTTCAGATTCTTATAACCCTGGTTAACATTTTGTGAGACATGAAAAAATATTCAATATGATATGTGGCAGGACAGATTGTCTTTTGCATCTGAGGCAGCAATTATGCTTTCCAGAATATATATAAAATTAATTAACTTCTACTGATGATCAAAAGTAAGCCCATCAGATACTTAACAAGCTTTTCATATTCTAGAAGGAACACTATCTGTTTAAGCTAGAACAAATTCGGTAGAATAATCAGAATTGGAGTGACACTGAAATTGAATAAATCACTGCTTTTGAAAGTGAAGCTTGGAAACTCTTGGGTCTTGTTTAGAAGCTTAATGAAGTATTGTTTGCAAGACAATCAGCACAAGTCAGGTCCTAGATCAGGGGTCTGCAACCTTGAGAACTTTAAGACTTGTGGACTTCAGTTCCCAGAATTCCTCAACCAGCTATGCTGGCTAAGGAATTCTGGGACTTGAATTCCACAAGTCTTAAAGTTCTCAAGATTGCAGACCCCTGTCCTAGATGATATAGCCATCTTCTGTTTTGGCATTTTTAATGACTAATATACTGTACATCTTATGGCATAAGCATTTAAGTGCTATCTCCTTAATATGTTGACAACAGCATTTTGCATGCCTTTAGTTCTGGCACCTTTATTTTTTAACATACAAAGGCTTTCTTTACATCAATGAGAGAGCATAGCAAGATTCATCTCCTTTTCTAGGATGCTCCAAAGAGTAAAGCATCTTTTTTCCACAGTTCATTGAGAGAAGACGAAAGGAAAACAGGAGAAGAAAAAAGATTGAGAGACATGCTCAACTGGGCTGATACCTGGTTATAAGATCAGAACCATGCAAAACACCTGGGTAACTTCTTTGATTGGCATTTGTAGGAGGAACAGAAGATGCTTCCTTTGAAGGTTCAGCTGCACAGAAGATAAACATTTCACACATTAAGGTTGTAGAAATGAAGACGTAGACAAAACTTCAATTGATCCAGCATATACCTGTTAGGGAGCTCATCTCAGGTAGTTGTCTATCTTACTTTGCCATCAATTACATTTGTGGAAATATTAATGTTGAAGTCAATGGGAAGGCTTTTTTCAGTTGGAATTTCTGTATTAAACCTGAAGCACGGCAATGGATAGAGCTACAAAGTTTGCTCCAGGATGCAAGTCAACTTGCTAGAATGTTAGGTTCATCCCAACCTTATCCTACATTTGGATATAGAAACTTTTTCCTGACAATGAAAGATGATCCGCTAGTTGATAGAAAAGAGAAGTCCAATCTGCTAATGTGGTCTACCCTTTCCATCCAAGTTTCTATCAATCAAACAGACAGGCAGTTCATTGCTATCCAGGGGAACCAGTATGGGAAAGCAATTAAGATGATGGATTACGACTGGGCAAACTCAGCCTGTAGTGTTCTCTTAGGCATGGAAGCCTAAGGTGATGTTGGGCCAAGTATTCCTTCTCAGTCCTAATAATCGGGATTAGGTTCAGTAATGAGAGGACTGAAAAATACAACTCCCTGTTGCATCATGGATTGACAGCTTAATTATGTGAACTGAAGGAATGCAGTTCACAAACAAGCAATTCCTGAAACCAAGCAGGAGAAATGCTAGAAACAACAACAAAAGTTCTTTAAATGCTGTTACTTGAAGTTCTACTTTAGTGAGCAAAAGGACATAATATAAATTATAGGGCTGCAAAGGATGCAAAGGAACAGCATGGTTCCTTAAAGCACTGAAGTTACATAAACCAAGACATGATGAGATGCACAACTGAACTCACAAAGCTTTCTTTACTAAGTTACATTATTGTTCTACATAATCTATTACTATATGTCTTGGTAGTACTCCTGCTTCAATTCCTACCAAGTCTTCCTGACCACTTAAAAAGACAAGGGTGTGGATAGGGAATAGGAGGTGCCCAGATTCAACCTGGAATATTCCTCTTGAAGAACACATCAGCTACCACTGAATCTCTTGTTGTTTGACATAATATAAAAACAGGAATTCGATATTTTCCCATGCTTTCACCACTTCAGATATATGTTCTGTGTTAAACAACAGATGCTGAAGATCACAGAAACTAAATAATAATAATAATAATAATAATAATAATAATAATAATAATAATAATAATAATAATAATAATAGTAATAGTAATAATAATCACCTTGAGGGTGACCTACAACTCGAGGCTGGACAAATGATGGCTTCACCACTTCAAACCACCAGAACAGCTCTGCCATGAACACTAAATAATTACTCTGTAAATAAAAAATACTAGTGTTAATAGAAAGGAAGTTCTGAAGAAAGGAATTCATGGAATCCAGGTTCTCCACCATTATAACTTTATATTGAGATTTTGAGTAAAAGGTGTTACACATTTGACATGATAGCTATAATGGCAAACTTTAAATCAGACAGAAATCATCTGCTATCATTCAGATTATTTTAGACCACTGTTTCTCAACCTCAACAACTTTAAGATATGTGGATTTCAACTCCCCAAATTCCCCAACATAAGATTTCCTTAATCCCATACTGGATGAAGTTAATGAGAGCTGAAGTTCAAAACATATGAAGTGCAGCACGTTGTATAACCTTCAGTTAAACCTATTAACAGAACAGAAGAAGCGAACAAAAAGAAATGTCAGTATTTGCACACATTTGCAACGATGAAGCTATTTAATACAAAATCCACATAATCCTTAACTTAATCTGTAATTATCCAGGCATTTCTTCCTGATACCAGAGTTCTAGACAGGGCAAAGGTTTTAATCAAAAGAGCAATAACAGTAAGCGGAAGAGAGTGATGGGATCAGTTCTGTTGTAAAGTCTGCAATCCAGGGTCAGATTTTCCACAAGGAAAAAAGAATTACTGAAGGAGAAATCCACCAAAAATTAGATTCCTGTTCGCATGAATTTATGGAAGTTTGCCTTCACTGAAAACACACTATTTAAATCATCTATCAATTGATTCCCATTTGCTGTTTCAGGAATGCAGAGATTTTGCAAGTCATTATATAGGATTTACTCACTTATTTTGAACCTTGAATCAAGTTGTGGCCTTACTACAAAAGGGCTGTGTATCCTCCACATACATTTGGAAGAAACAATTCAAACCTTGCACAAACACTTCTCCGCTCTTCAATAAAATAGCCTGACTTTTTACAGGCTTTCTGGTGAGTCTAAAAAAAATTGTAGCTGAAAAAGAATCAAATTACGACTCAGTTCCTTAAAACACCTGTATATTTTATCAAGTTTCTAGAAAAGCCTGAAAGAAGATCAGCTCTTCTACTGAGCAGCATAAAGATGTTCTGATCCTGTTGAGTTGAAAACACTTCTGAATCATTTTTTTAAACATATGCAGCCATACAAAATAACTTCTGATCATTACTTTTATCACCTAGATAAATGGATACACTTATGCTCACAAGGCAGTGATAAAAGTAGAGCAAAACATTACTTGGCAAATATCACGTGAACCTGTCAGGTGAAGCTAACCTGTCTCTATTTCTCTCTTCTTCCCTATTTGTGCATATTTTGCTAGGAAACTACCAAACAAAAATATTCAGATCTGCTTTGTAAAGGCAAAGCAGAGTGAAAATCTGTAAGAAGGCAGCTAACTGAACCAAGGCTGAGAAAACACCATGGAAGAATTAAATGTATCTATGGTACATTCATTCAGTAACCATTTGAAATTATGATGTTGCTGAACAAATAGTACCTTATGACCAGTCCTTGATGTTCTGGCTGGTGCAATGTGTCTACAATCACATGATCTTGAACCTCTTGCAATTATCATGTTGTAGAATCCCACAATCACGTGATTCCATTAGCAACTTTATTTGCTGGCTTCCTACAAGCAAAGTCAATGGGAAGGCCAGCAGGAGGATGCAAATAGGGTGATGTCATCCTTAATGACAGCGCAGGATTTGCTTAAGAATGGCAGCCAGAAGTGTCATTGCTAAGCAGTATGTTTAAATGACATTGCACCTTTATGATTGTGTCACCGACAGAAATCTCAGTCCCAATCGCCATTGTTGACCAAAAACTTCCTATACGCTCACAAGTTCACACAAAATTCCTGTGAATCTGTATATTCTTCTTAACAGATCCTGGACCTTTTGCCTCATTCTTTTATTGCATGTTAAATCCTGTTTGTGTGACACTTCAGTGGCCTTTCCGAGGAGACCCATTTGAGTAAGCTTATCTAGATCCATTATTAGCTAGCAAAACTAACAGTGTCAGTACTGAGATAGTAACCAAACCAAATTTCGTTCAAGAACAATTACTAAAAATCAAAATGAAAGAGGAGAGAGATCACCCCCCAATTTATATATTCCATATACTCATATTTTTCAAACCACATGAAACTATAATTAAGTTTCCCCAAAGCTTTAGAGATAATTCCCCTTTCTCATTCATTCCTCATATATTTGTTTTGAAAATAAATTGTTCTTCATTTTCAATGCATTTTATCATACTGCTCACTGATTTTTATCATCAATAACACTCATAATACCTTTTTTCCAAGTGTCAGACATGCCCAGATGCAGCCTTCACACAAACATTAAACAAATTGCATAACCATTACATAAGCAAGCCTCACCTATATAACATTTTCCTAGGGACACATGGATTCCCTATAATTTATAACATTTTCACAGTGCATCACTCTTATTTTTATATTAACATTATCAAAAGTTCCTTGTTTAGCTCTCTTCACCCATTTCCAAAACATTTTATTTCCATCCATTGCTCTTTGACTATATTCTCTGAAATTACAGTACTTGTTCTCTCTATACATTATGCAATATTGTTCTATCTTTGTAACATTATCAATAATTGTTCTCTTATATGCATTTACAGTCTCATTCCACCTGTCTTTTCATTCTTCTTAGTGTAATTCCCATATTTCTCAAGCACTTTACAACATTGACTTTGTTCTAGCAGTTTCCACGTAGTCTTTCCTAACATTCTATACATCTTATTTGGAGAGTAATCTATCTTTGAATACTTTTTCATACAAACTAGTCACTTGTTGGAAATGGTATAGGTTCTCCTGCTTGAGCAGGGGGCTGGACTAGAAGACCTCCAAGGTCCCTTCCAGTTCTATTCTATTCTATTCTTTTTTCTACAGTCAATATACTTTTATCTTCATTTCTTTAACTGTTTTTCTTTCCCTCTGTGACCATTTTCCCTAAGATTCATTCCTGACATAAATAATAGGTTATACTACATTTATCAACCCTGTTGCTTTTCATCAATATGCTGGTCAGGGTGTAAGGAAAGAAAAAAAGAGGTCAATAGCAAATGAGGTATTTAGATGCAATAATGGAAACTATGGGAATTCTCCTGCAAGAATTCTGCAAGGTCATGAGAAATAGGGTACTTTGAAGCATTTATCTAAACATACTCCGATTTGTCTTCAGATGTATAAATCTTTTGCATTTTATCTAAACATAGTATCATCTTTGCACTCTTCTCATATACAATTAAATAAATCATATATTAAGATTTATATTAATTTGATGCCTTTATATTAAACTATAAAAGTTGAAACTAATAGACCTTTTTCTTAACAGATGCTTACCAAATAGTTACCATTCTCATTCATTCTTGGGTGTCTGATAATGTAATTGCTTTTTCCATACTCTCATCCGATTTCCCCTTATCTGTTCATGTTCTCTTATAAAATATTTTTTTCTATGGACTGCTACATAAAAAGTCATCTCTGATAGTGGAATGCAACATACAACTACCATCAACAACCTAGATGACCCTGGTTCTCACTGTCAGACATATAACTTAGCTCTTCCATTCATAACTAATTTTATGTCTTCATTTCCACACAACTATCCATCAACTCCACTCGACAAGATCAGACCATCTTTATTCAGATATATTGTATTTCTTCCCCTTTCTCTTAGTTTCACAAACCCACACCATATCTATTTACTTTCATTTCATTCATTATTTCATTGTACTTTATTCCTACATTTCTAACTGCAATCTTCTACTCCTACATTTCCAGCTGCAAGAGGGCAGGACAAGAAACAATGGTTGGAAACTGATCAAAGAGAGAAGCAACCTGGAATTAAGGAGAAACTTCCTAACAGTGAGGACAATTAACCAGTGGAACAACTTGCCTTCAGAAATCGCTGGAGGTTTTTAAGAAGAGACTACACAGTGACTTGTCTGAAATGGTATAGGTCAAGGGTAGGCAACCTTGGCTCTTTTATGACTCATGGACTTCAAGTCCCAGCTATGCTGACTCAGGAATTCTGGGAGTTGAAGTCCATGAGTCATAAAAGAGCCAAGGTTGCCTACCCCTGGTATAGGTTCTCCGGCTTGAGCAGGGGGCTGGACTAGAAGACCTCCAGGGTCCTATTCTATTCTATTCTATTCTATTCTATTCTATTCTATTCTATTCTATTCTATTCTATTCTATTCTATTCATGGTTGTCACCATATGGCTTCACACTCCCCGCTTACACCACAGTTTTGGTTACATGTGTCTTTATAGTAACATATCTAAGGGAGGTATAGACTAGGTTACCAGTCTTAGTTGTACTTGTGTCACATACAGCATTCCATCATAATGGATGGACAGTACTGGCAAGTTTTGGCATACTTTAGTTAGTCTGTTATATAAACAAAAAAGTCAGGTTTTATCCAATCATGCTCAAGGTATCTATGCAGGCTAGGCTCTCTAATTAAGAGAATACCTTCCAAGCGACATATTCTTGCCTGCATCCCAGCAACTTGGGAATATATCCATGTCTTAACATACATTCAGAATCCCTATGATAACCTGACAATTACACATATTGTTCAGGACTGAAAAAAATCATTGGCTTACCTCTGATAATTCTATACAGGACTTAATAGGCTAAATCTAAATGAGGCCTTTGCTCAGACTTATTTATTCGTGTCTGTCTTAGTGACCTATCAGAATACTACATAGGAATTTCAGATTTACCATTATGTTCATATAGTGTTAAGCTTTAATGTGGTAATGGGTTTGCTGAAGAAACCACAATGGCTGATTTGCACATAATAACAAGCTGCAATGAGTGCATTCATTTGTCATAATGTCAAAAAGAAACCATATTATGGTTTACTCTAATTGTGAATCCAGTCTGTGTTTTCTACTTCATCCAATTTAAGGGGGGGAAGAATCCAGTTTCCTGTATCTTAAACCAACTTCAAATTAAAGCTTAGGAGCCCAGCATATTCCAAAACTGATAATGATGATTTCCAATTCAAGTAAAAGAAAACTTATTGATTAGGGACTTTCTGATTTAGTAATAGCTTTTATCAAGGGAGAAATGAAGAGGAAAGAGTGGTTAAGCAGCAACATGATCATTCAAATGCAGTGAGTGTCTCCCCTAACTGAAAACAAGCATCCAGTTGCCATAGTTATCAACCTTCAAATAGCATTGGAAGAGGGAAAAAATGTACTGCCTTTATATTCAGCACAATATTGAAAGTGAATGGAAACATCCTGAAATTTTACCATTCAAGGGAAAAAAGGATCATTACAGGTTTTTTTCTTCGCTAAAAATGCATTATGTTGATGTTGTGTTTCATATAAAATAGGCAGAGACTCCAACTATTGCTTAAACTCACCCAAGATGTTTGCATAAATCTAATAGAATCTCTAATTTGTTTATAGATATATCAGATTTAAAAGCAGCTTGTGATGTAAGGATCGGGGTGGGAAAGCTGCTTCAGAGATCCTATCCATATTGTTTAGTAATAAGATGACTTATTTATAGCTAAAAATCATATTTCAAAATCATATTTAAAAAAAAATAGCATTTTTAAACAAGCTTCTAGATTTCCTTTTTAATTATATTCTAACTTCAGTTATTGCTGTTACTTTTGAAAGCCTGTTGCTTCACCAAAAATGATATCATTGGTACTGAAAAAAATAACAATTCCCTTATTCCATTACAGTACTGAGAGATACTGAAGTGATTCTCCTACTTCAAAAAAAAGAAAAGAAAAAAAAGATTGTGCACTGTAGAAAAACTAGCCCCTTTCACTATTTCCATAATAGCACTACTGGAAACAGATGAGTGCATGGAGACTGGTGTTGGAAAACTTTTATTTGCACTTTATACTTAATTGTGTTATAGGAGTCTGTCCTGTTCCTGAAAATACCAAATACAGGTAGTCCTTGACTTATAGCCATAATTGGGACTGGAAAATTTGTTGTTAAGCTGTAAGATAGTTAGATGTAGCATTATGTGATTGCACCTGATTTGATGACTTTTTGCTGCGATCCTTAAGCAAATCAAACTTCCTCTATTGACTTGGCTTGTTCCATGGCAGCTGGGAAGGCTGTAAATGGCAATCAGGTGATTGCCCAAATGCTACAACCGATATCAATATGAACTAGTAGCCAAGCACCCAAATCATGATCACAAGACCACGAGGATGCTGTCATGATCATACAGATAAGGACCAGACACTTTTTTTAGTGCTTGTTGTAACTTTGAACAGTTGCTAAATAAATAGTCCTAAGTCAAGGGTTACTTGCGATCAGTAAAACTAGACAAAAAAGACAATAGACTGACATTTATTTCAGGTAAGATGGTAACCTTTGGGATTGATGATGCTGACTCTGTAAACCGCTTAGACAGGGCTGTAAAGCACCATGAAACAGTGTATAAGTCTAAGTGCCATTACAAATTGCTTTCAGAAGACTTGGAGAATGGTACTCAATCTATTCTGGATGATGCATTCTGCTCATAACATCAGGTGAAGTGTCTTTGTGTGGGACTTCTGCCTTTCCATGTTTGTTGAAAATCTTTTTCTTTTTCTTTCTCTCCGCTTCTCTTATCATTTCCTTTCTCTCCGATGTTCCTGACATTTCTACAGCCCATTTTATCCAATCTGTTTTCTTGTCCTCAGATTTATTTTGTAGTCTTAAGGGATAAGTTGTTTTTTCCAATTCTTGTGATTTTCCCCCCACTAGGATTAAATCATGTTTCCTTGTTTTGTTAAGTTCCATCTTTAAATCTCTATTCTCAATTCTATATCCATTTATCTGTTTTATCTGCTACTTGTTATTTTCTGGGAATTTTTTTGTTGTAGAGTTAACTTAGAAATAGATTGATTTATATTTTCAAAGTTATTTTGGATTTCTTTGTGGTTTAAAGTCATTGTTGTTTGAATTAGTTGCAGTATACTATATATCTCCACCTGTGAAATATTTTTGTTTTCTTGATATGTTCTTTCTACATGTCTCTGATCCACGATGGCCAAGAATTTGAGTTTTTCTCTTCCTTTCTTTTCTCTACAAATAGCTTCAGAGTCCCAATTAAATAGATATTTGTAATCCAAATAGTTGAACAAAGATTTTTCCCCCTGAAATTTATAATTCTTTCTTTGTCTACAGCCCAGATTATTGTCTTTTTTTGTCACAGCTGTTTTTTGTTGTTAAAACTTTGAAGGTCACAAACACAGATTAGCTTTTCCCAGGTTTTGCCAAGTCTTATATTAAAGTCTTAGCTGTCATAGTCTTCATCCACCACTAGGTGTCAGCAACTATTTGTTTTTCACTTCCATATATTTTGGTCCTCCATAAAAAGATTAATTTGCTGCTTCCGTTAGTATAAGGGTGGGGGAGAAATCCCCCTCCTTCCCTTTTGGAGGTATTTTGCTTCTTGGGGATCTTTTCCAGGAAATTAAATGTAGAATAGAAAAGAGAAGATCAAATTCCTCACCCAGTTTCAAACACGCTGTTCACAGTTGTGCTGGTTAGTGCTTTTGGACTTCGGTTGCTAGTAGCTTGGGCTGGTCGATGCAATACAGTCAGTCTTTCTCCTGTCGGGTTAGAAGGCTTTCCCCAAGTTGAACGGAATGGCCTCCGCCATTCCAGAATTGCTGGAGCACCCTTCTTTCTTCGTTGCCTCTCTGGGGCAATTTAGACCCATTTAGGGTCCCCAGTGGGAGTGCGGAGAATCTGCAAGCCCGCAACCGGTCGCTACCGCGCAAAACCGGATTTTAAATAGGGTTCTTTCAACATTAATATTTTAGAGAAAGCTGATGCATAGATGCATTCAGGTTATTATGCAGGGCATGTGTCACGAAGAAAAGGTTGGAAAATTATCCAGTTGCTTCCTCTCTTCGCAAGCAATTAACCCTCAATAAATGAGCATGACCTACTTTATAGTGTGTAATAGAAAGCTAAAAAGACTAGGAAGCTTTATTGTGTCTAATTAATTACCATGTGATCTATTTAGGAATGAAGTTTTCAAATGAGGAAGCAGAAAAACTGAAATTTATTTAGAGGGTAGCTTCCCACGTGTTCCTAATAAATGTCTTGTTTGGTTTATTAGAAACTGTATTGAAAAACATAATTTTTAAAGAATGTAGCCTAACAATTCTTAATTCAAAAAGTACTCGAAGATTATATTTACATTCCAAAACTTTTAATTAGATTTTTTTTTTAAATTCCTCTGTGGGAATTTAAAATTTTTCTACAACCTTGATATTTTGGTTGATCCTACTAAAGATGGCAAAAATCTAGCTTCATTCAAGGAAACAAGGCTTTTTCACAACGTTTTACACCACAAATTTGTAGTGTAGCTATCAGGTTTGGATTGAATAATTCAGATGGCCAATTGGTTATCAGAGTTTTCTAAATTTCTCTGCAGCTAGTAACAGTCTGATAGTCCTATCCCCCTAAGGAATCATCCAAGGCACATAAAAGAACAGATAGCCCCAATACACCATCTTATTTATGGTCTTTTTGTTTCTTCATTATCAGCTGTTTATGTTTCGACTTTTAACCCTCTTGCCCTCCCCACCTCTTATAAATCTGGAAAAAATATTCACAGCCATAAGGCCATTGCTGGAGTCTTATTGTTAACAGCTTGGTGGTTTTACTAGGATGCATTCAAAATCTTGTGTTTTTTTTCTAATCCTCAACCCTTAATTCTGCACTAAACTAATTATATTGACTAATGGTTTATTCTGCCCATACTTGCTTAAAGACCATAGAACAGTATATCAAGGGGTTCAAAGATACTGTATATTTAAATAAGCAATTGATTTTTGGCTGCCATAAAGAAAAAAAAGGTAAAATCACGTAGGAGCACATTATAACCAGTGCTTTTTTTGTAAAACAAAAAGGTGCCGGAACTCACATGTTATACAACCCGCCTTGCCTACCCTACAAGGTTCCATCCCAAAAAGGTGCTGGAACTCCGTTCTGAGTGTTCTATGAGAAAAAAAGCCCTGATTATAACTGATATCAAAGGACAGAAACCATCCACTACATCAAACTGCAAAAGGAGACTCATGTGATCTGCAGATATGTTGTAAATCATATAACAAGTAGCATATTACTCAGTGGAAAAGAAATGTAAAAGGACAAGCTGAGAATAGCTACGGCAGATTGCAGCTGCAGTGAGGATCAAAACTGTACTGACGCAGCAGGATGCAGGGGAGGCTTATTCACATTTTAAAAGCAGGTTATGACCTTATATTTAGGTCTTCTGAAATGCATGTATCTCCCATTCGGTTCAACTGAATTCAGTTTCTTTTGAGCATTAAAATGAGTGACCCACAATCCCCAAGTAAAAGGTTTTCAGTAGTTAGGCATTCTACTGGCCTTCACTAACAAGCCAGACTTATTCAAAAACAGCCATTTTGGAATATTAAAATAAATGATCTCCCTGGGACCACTTAAACCGAAATGCCAGAAGTATAAGATTCCATGGCACAGTGCTAGTTGTGTTTCCTTGTCAAAATTCTGGGAGGAAAATCTGGTAACCTTTTCTGTAAGGTTTTATTGATTTATTACATTTATATCCTGCTTTTTCTCTAGCAGCTCAAGACATTTTATAGATTTTTCTGTATTTCATCCCCACAAAAACAAATCTTTGGGAGCTTTGTTTAATCAGTCAGAAAATTTCTGTGACTGAGGGTAAACATGAACCTAACTATCTCTATCTTGTTCCTTCTCTAATCCCTTAACTACTACCCTACATTATGTCCTAACATTAATCTGAGAGAAAATCAAGTTCATTTATCAAGATATATTAAGCAGGATTTAGCTATATTTTGATATTTTATCTACATGTATCCCTTATTTTGTTTAGCCTGAATTAAAGTGGTTTTTGTAACATATTGCGTTATTTCTAATTTTGCAATTTAAATGTCTCATACACATTCAATGTAGTAAGGTAACATGATAATGCTTATTAGTTTAAATGTGCAAGGCTAAGGAAATATTAACAATGGTGAAAATTCAACAAGGCCAGAAAAGCTCTTTACTTTTTAAGGTCTTTGATTTGAAAACCTCACAAAACAATTGCCAGAGATCCCAATGTCAAACTCAGATTAAATATATAGACAATTCTTTATTCAGAAAAAACCCCCAAACTCTGTGTATAGTTTACGGAGAAATAGTTCCATGGAAAGGTACATCAGGTTTAATCTTATTTAACTTAACTTAACCTTAGTTAACGAGATTAAGCATCTTTTTGGAATGGAAATCTAAAGGTTATTACAATGCAACACTGCAAATAGATAAGTCATTCCAGAAGTGTTTGTTATTTCCAGTCACCTTAATACAGTAGAATTATAATGTTGTTTTCAATTAAATAGAAAACTCCTTTTTTGGATTCATGAAAAAGAAAACATGTTCAGAAAAGAGGTTGGATGCACATTGGTAGTTCCAGTCATGGTTTCTGAGTAACATTTCCTCTTTGCCCCTTTGAAAAGAAAGTGGGCAAACTGACAGTTTTGAAGGCTTACCATAATTACATGTTCAAACTGTGATAGCAAACAAGAAGTTTTGACAAACAAAATTATTTCCCTTCAGTTAAACACTGAGAAAATTTATTCCATATTTACAAATATTGAAATATAATTAATGCAATGCAGAAGAAAGCAGAGTTCATATAGGAGTGAAAATTTATGCAATTAATAAATCACTATTGGAAAATAAAATATAGGTTATATGGTTTAATTTTTGAAATAGCAAGAGAAGGCAGTAGTAGGACCCTGTGTGCAATTATCCCATTCTGGGGAGAATAAAACAATTACAGCCATCTCGTTTTTGTATTACCTTTACTGAAGAAGCAGCATACAACATATCTTCCAGTGCAAAATGGCAACATTGGTTTAAGTATTCCTGACAAAATTCCTGGATCAATTGCAGATTGTACAAACTGTCAGCCAGTGACATGGTTTCCTTCAAACAGATATCTATATGATGGGGAGAAAAAAAATGATGTGGCTCCACAATTCCCAGTATTGAGAAACCAGAATTCATTTCCAAGATACTATATAGGATGTTACCTAGTTTGAGTAATGAAATACCTGCAAAAAAATAACCAAGCACAGAGAGCGCCAAGGAATCCTTATAGGGTTTTATTCACAGTAGTGCCAATTCAGTTAGGTAAACTTCTTTAAACTAGTGATTTTGTAAACAATGAAACTACTAGACACCAGTATTTTGTGGAATTATACTTTTGTTTTTGGCTGCCTTGAAGTCTGCTTTTGACTCCTGGTGAGTGCCTGGACAAGTTTTCTTGGCAAAGTTTTCAAAATGGTTTGTTCCCTGCTTCTTCTTAGGGCTGAGAGAAAGGGACTGGTTCAAGGCCACCAAACTATGTGCCTAAGGGCTGAACTAAAACTAAGTCTCCTATGTCTTAATCACTGCAACAAACTGGCTCATTACACATTAATAAATATCAATACTTTGGAATGATGGCACCTAATACTAAAACATACTTCACAAATCAAGATGCAACATCCCCCCCCACACACACACATGTGCTTCTGCATTTGCTTTCACTTCCTGTAAATAAATAGTTAAAAACCTGAAAAGGGATACTTTTGTATAGTATGACCAACCATTAGAGTTAAGTGAGTGGATCTAAAAAGGGATTCTAAACTAATAGCAAAATCTGGTTTGAAGTCAATTTATCAGGACAGTTAATCATAATCCTTGATTCCTATTAAGCAGTTACCTTTTTGATTGGTTTATATGTCTCTGTGAAAGCAAGAACAAGTGAGTGGTATGCTTGGGCTGTGCAATTATTCATATGTTAATTTCATTAAATTGTTGACTTTTGACCAGCAAAAACCCACTTAGTAGTAATTATTTACTCCTAAGCAGCCAAACTGCCTCTTTCTCATTTATCTTCTCCATGAGATAAGTGAAGAGACAATCAGCTTTATTTCTATAATTGAACTTTGGGTTTGTTTGTTTACTTACAGCACATTTTAAACTACTATTGTCTATTTTTTAAAAAAAAAACTTCATCAATCATGGTTGCAGTTCATTTGTTTCTTTCATAGTTGAAGAAAAATGTAAAACTGTGTTTAACTCAAAACAGCAATAATCACGCTCAAGGAATGGGAAAGGTGGTGGCGGGGGAGAGGGGGGAAGGCTATAAGCCAGAGACCCATGAAAGGTTTGTTGGCATTCTGTTAAGCAATTATTTATTGTCACACCCAAATAAAAGCCAAATGTTTACTTATCTGGTAATTTTAAATGTTAGTTTATTAAACATGCTACCACAATAAAAATGGCTCACAGAAAGAAAAAAAAGTTAAATTTGTATTTTATTTAAATTAAACTTTCAGTTGAACCACACTGATTTGGTGAGGACAAATTCCCAATTGGTGAGGATATATTCCCAATTTCATAAAACCGCAGAGTTCATAAAGCTGGGTACTTGAACTCAGCCAAACAAGGATATCACAAATAGTCTGGTTTGCATTAAATCATAATTCTGTTATGCCTGAGCCAATGAACCCTGGCTTAATATCAGTGAACAAATTGGAAAAATAAGTCAAGATTCAGTTAAAATAAAAAGCTAACCTGATGCCTGATGTTAGGTTCGAATAGACGATCCACACCGTGAGGTTTAACGCAAGAACGTTTATTACACACACATAAGTCAACTGCCGATTAACCGTTTAACTCCCCCTTATATAGTCTACTACATTCAAACAGTGGCCAATCCCCAGCCCAGAAACTCCCGCCTAAATTGCACCAGCCAATAATTGCACCCAGAGTTTCCCGCTTCTAGGATGGCCCATTTAATTAATCTACAGACACAACACCCCTTCCCCCCACTACTGTTATTTATTAACATAGTCTTTCAAATATAATGGTGGCTTGTGAACCCTGGTAGGGTATCTATTACTCTTGTTGGCAACAGTCTCATTTGCTGTCTGGCCATTGGCTATCATTCCAGATGTTTGGGCCACTGGCTCTGATGACACAATGTCAGTGTTTTGTTGTTGTTGTGTTTTGTTTTGTTGTTGGACTGAGCGTCTATGAGATACACTTGAGCTACCCACCGGAAACAACTCCCAATCATTATTGCCCAGTTGTGGCACTGTGTTTGGTAGCCCGGTTTGCGTTTCCACTCCTACCTCACCATATCCAATGGTTGCTGAGCTAGGGTGGTCAGGATTGAATGTGACATCCTGAGCCTGTGGGTATGGGCCCACATCGTCTTGCACAATTTCTGGGGCCCTTTTCCTTAATTGGTCAATATGTCTCTTAATTACTCTATTCCCTTCCCCCTCTATAGTGTAAGATAACGGCCCCGTGACATCAATGACCGCTCCCGGTACCCATTTGTCCCCCGGACCATAGTTCCTGGCCCATACTAAGTCCCCAATGTTGAGAGACCGGGTTGGTATAGCCGCCTCAGCTTCTGTGGGTAGTCTATCAGGGTGAAGTCTGTCCAACTTTGTGGTTAATCTTCTTCCCCACCTCATTTCAGCCGGGCTCTTCCCTGTGGCTGTGCACGGTGTAGTATGCTGTGACAGAAGGAATTGTGCCAATCTCTGTTGCCAGTTGCCGCGGATGATCCTTTTCAGAGCGTCTTTTGTTGTACGGACGTTGCGTTCAGCCAAGCCATTGGTGGACGGGTGAAAGGGTGCTGAAGTCGTGTGCCTAATCCAATTGGCCTTGAGGAAATCCTGAAATTCAGCAGAGGTGAATTGGGGCCCATTGTCAGAGACAATCACATCAGGTAACCCATGGGTGGCAAAGAGGCCCCTTAAAACCTGAATTGTTGTAGCCGAAGACATTGATTTAACAGGCACAACCTCCAACCACCGGGAAAAGCTGTCTACCACAACTAGGAAGGTTAGGCCCTGAAATGGCCCTGCGAAGTCAATATGAATGCGGGACCATGGATTCCTAGCCACCTCCCACTTGTGAGTTGTCGTGTGAGCCAGTTCCGGCCTAGAACGTTGGCATAGATAACACCCAGCTACGCACTCTTCAATTGCTGAGTCTAACCCAGGCCACCACAAATGGCTTCTAGCTAGAGCCTTCATGCGTACTATTCCCGGGTGACCTTCGTGTAGTTCCGCTAATACTGACTTCCTATGAGTCTCTGGGATGACTACTCGGCTGCCCCACAGAATGCATCCCAAGTGAGATGATAATTCATCTTTTCTCCGAAAATAGTGTGTGAATTTAGGGTCCGGATTTTTATTGGGCCATCCCCCTTGAACCCAGGCTGAGATTCTGTTAAGTATTAGATCTTTCTTAGTGGCCGCTGCAATGTCCTTTGCAGTTAACGGGCACTCAGGTATTTCATGTAAGGACAAAATCTGGCCCGCTGGTGCAGGATCACCCTCAGTGTCAGTTAGAGGCAGTCTGCTTAAAGCATCTGCATGGCCCATCTCTTTGCCTGGTCTATGTTTTAGGGAGAACGAGTATGCTGACAGAAAAATAGACCACCTCAGCATCCTAGGAGACATGATCTGAGGTGTCTGCTTATCCGTGGTAAACAATCCCAGTAAAGGCTTATGGTCAGTGTATATGGTAAAGTTCCTACCATAAAGGTAATCATGGAACTTTTTTACACCTGCCACTATTGCTAATGCTTCCCTGTCAATTTGGGCATAATTCCTTTCAGCTTTTGTAAGCGTCCTGGAATAATATGCAATAGGCTTTTGTTGACCCTTGTCATCCATATGGCTGATGACAGCTCCAACACCATAAGGTGAAGCATCACACGCTAAATAAATTGGCTTATTTTCAATAAAGTGTGTAACAGTGGAATGGCTAGACAAGATGTCCTTTAAAGTTTGAAAACTGATTCTATGTTTTTCCTGCCATTGCCAAGGGGTTTTCTTGTCTAAAAGTCTATGCAATGGTTCAGCAATAGCAGCTTTATGTGGTAAAAATGTATGATAAAAATTAACTAATCCTAAAAAGGCTTGTAATTCAGCCTTGTTCCTTGGTTCAGGTGCCAATTTAATTGCTTTAATTTTTTCACTTGTTTCACTTCTCATCAGTTCTAAACCCTAAAAATTCTGTTGATTTAACCCCAATAAAACATTTTTCCCTTTTTAATTTAAGTCCTGCAGATCTAAATTTCCCCAATACCTGTTCCAACCGGTCAGCTAAAATTTCTTCAGTTTTTCCAGCAATCAGGACATCATCAAAGTAAGGGCATACACCTGGTATGCCCTTTAAGGTCCTCTCCATCACCTCCTGAAAGATGCCTGGAGCTGCTGCAATTCCAAATTGAAGCCTGTGAACTCGAAACGTCCCCTTGTGGGTAACAATCGTTTGGGCCTCGGCGGCTTCCTTAGACACGGTAATTTTTTAATTTTTTTTTAAATTTTAATAATATTTCTATACCGCCCTTCTCCCTGAGGACTCAGGGCGGTTCACAGGGCAGAGTAAAATACTAAATACAAACATTAAAAAGAGATTAAATGATTGCCCAAGTTAAAACAATTGGTATACAATTATAAAACCCCAAGATAAAATTAAGAAACCAAAAAATAAAACCCCCCACCAATCCCCATCAGGCTAGGCCAGCTTGTACAAACAAAGACGTCTTGAGATCGCGACGAAAGGAGCGAAGATCGGGCGCCATCCGGAGCTCTACCGGTAGCTGATTCCACAGCTCCGGAGCGCCCATAGAGAAGGATCTCCCCCTGGGGGCCACCAATCGACATTCTCTGATCGGTGGCACCCTGAGGAGGCCCTCTCTGTGGGAACGCACAGGGCGCAGGGAGCTTGATGCCAGCAGCAGATGTTCCCTAAGGTACTCCGGCCCCTGTAAATACGCCTGCGCCAAGTCAAGCTTGGCAAAGATGGCGCCATCCTGGATCGTCGCGAGGACCTGCTTCACCGTAGGGACCGGGTAAGCGTGTTTTTTCATTCCTAAATTTAGAGTGGCTTTATAATCGGCACAAATCCTCACATCCCCATTAGGTTTTAGGGGTGTGACGATTGGTGTCTCCCACAGGCCTCCCTCGACCGGTTCTAACACGCCTTGGCCTACAAGCTTATCAAGCTCGGCCTCGATTTTTTGTTTAAGGGCGAAAGGCACCCTCCGGGCCTTCAACCTAATAGGTTTTACTGCGGGGTCCAAATTAAAATTAATGGGGGGGCCTTTATATTTACCTAAAGTTCCATCAAATACGTCTGCGAATTCATCGAAAACAGATTTGAGGGTCTTACTTTGAATTGTATTTATTCCCCCTACCCAAATTCCTAAAGCAGGGAACCAATTGAGGCCTACTAAACTAGTTCTTTGGCCCTCGGTCACTAACAGGTCCAATGACCCATTGAACCCCTTATAAGTAACCCTAATGGTGATTTTCCCTTTAATTGTTATGGGGGATTTTTGAAAATCGGCTAACTGGATTTCGGTCGGTTTAAGTGGAATTTTGTGACCACTTTTCCGTTCAATGTGCTTCAAGGTTTCGCAAGAAATTATTGATACTGAGGCCCCTGAATCTACCTCCATTTTGCAGGGTATTCCTTGCAATTGGACTACAATTTTTAATTTAGGCCTCAGTATGTGATTGATTTTTTGTTGTCCTATGTGGTTGACTCTCGCCCCCTCCCCGCGGTTGGATTGTCGTGCCCTAGGTCTAGGGGTCTCTATGCCACGAACCCAGGGGGCTACCTTACCTTCGGCCCAGACGTCCAATTCGTGAATACGGTTGTCTCGCGTCCGGTTGCGGCAAATGGCCTGGATGTGGCCGGTCTTCCCACACGATCTGCATTTAGCTGAGCGGAATCTGCAAGTTGATCTGGGGTGGTTACCCCCACAGCTACCACATCTGGTGTCCGAGTCTCTCGGTCTGGGCTGGCTGTCCCTTGGTAATCTTTGCACTGCTTGTGGCTGTTGTCTCCGGCCCTGGTCTGGAACTTCGGTGCGCGATGGTCTGGCTGCCATTTTACCAAATCTTCTGGAGATCTCAGCTATGTCGGCCTCCCATTGCTGGTCCACCTCCCCGCTGTCCACATGGCTTTCAAGATTGATTTCGGCTGAAGGCCCCATGCTATTTCGGGGGGGGTCTCGCGTTCCCGTTGATTCATAAGTCAGTAACTCATTGAGGACTTCCTGCAGATCTCCCGTGGGCTTAGCGATTATTCGATTTTGTAGATTTTCGTCCCGCAAGCCGAGCACCACTCGATCTCGGATCCTAATTTCGAGGTTGTCATATTTGCACCTCAAAGCCGCCTCTCTCACCGCTGCCACGAACTGTGTAATCGATTCGCCAGGTCTTTGATTCCTTTTTTCGAAAATCCGTCTCCAAAATAATTCAGACCTTTTTGGCGTGAAGTGAACCTTCAATTTCGCCAATAAGTCTGCATACGAGACGCTGGACACCGGCAGCGGTTGACACAGGCCGACGGCAATCCGATACACGGGGGTACCGCTAATGGTCAAAAGAGCTGCGGCTTTCTTTCGGTCGTCCGTAATGCCGTTTACTAACAGGAGCCCTTCAACCTGGCCAACATATTCTTCCCAGTCTTCTGGAAATCGCGGATCGAACTCTTTCAGTGAGCCGACTTGTGCCATTATTAGATTTTATTCAGCAGCGTTGAAATTTGGTTGACTGCGTTTAAATTTTCCCGCCTTGCACACAGCTGTCTTTCGCCGTTCCTTCATGGATCCGCCGTCGGTCCCACCTTCGTCGCCAATTGTTAGGTTCGAATAGACGATCCACACCGGGAGGTTTAACGCAAGAACGTTTATTACACACACATAAGTCAACTGCCGATTAACCGTTTAACTCCCCCTTATATAGTCTACTACATTCAAACAGTGGCCAATCCCCAGCCCAGAAACTCCCGCCTAAATTGCACCAGCCAATAATTGCACCCAGAGTTTCCCGCTTCTAGGATGGCCCATTTAATTAATCTACAGACACAACACCTGATGAACAGGCTTATCGTAATCAAGCAGACTTACCCTCTAATCTAACAATCTCTGGGCAGTAAAAATGGATCAGAGCAGCTAAAGCACATCCGTCTCTGCCATCTTTCAGCAAATTTTCCACCAAGGGAACACAAGGCAGCTGCTTAAGCAAAGTCTGTTCCTTCCGATATCGAGCCTGTCATATAAAAAAAAACAAAAAAAACATCCAGAAACATTGGCACAAAGAGTGATGTGATGGAAACTCTTCAACTAAATATCTACTAACAAACAAACAAATGCAGATTTTCAAACCAGATCTCATTTTCTTAATTTAGGTAGATTTAAACAGTTCTATTCAGAGGTGTGCAGTTTTTAATCAAGTTTCTCCAACACCCACACAATATTTCTAGATCATCAATATTCATACTTAAGGAATTAAGAGATCAGAGCAACAAAAATGAATGATGGCACACAAAACAGGGCAGATTATGGTTAGACCCACACACCATGGATTACAAACCACAGTGCTTACTTCATGCTTTGAACAAAGCTATAAACAAAGCACATTATGGGAGAGTATAAATGCATGAATCCAATTTCCTTATCTGAGCTCAAGTTCAGCCACACTTTCTAGAACACAAAAGGTCATTTTTTGTAGTAAACTGAATTAGTGCCCTGAATGGCCCTATTACAAACGTGATAAAGCTTTGGTGTGTGAAGATTGGAGGAAAATATCTTAATTATGATATTCCAATATTTGTATTTTGTGTCCAGTGAGTTGAAAAGTATAGTGTAGCTTTAGCTCTTTTTCATGTATTTTGCAGCTGATTAATTTCAATCTGAACTAAACAAACTAGTTCCAAGCTTATAGATTTAGTTGGTATCAAGGAGCCATAATTAACCTCACAAATAGGATTTACGCAAAACATTACACCATAATGTGATTTAGCTTTGTCCTAGTATTAACTGTGAGTGCAGCTATTGGGTAAGTCACTGCCTATGGTTTAACATTATGTATTAACTAGTCTACCAGTCAACCAGTCACTCTCAACATAACATGCTACAATTTGTTTCTCTTCTGAGACAATATTAACTGCATTTGTTAAGGCACTTGAAAGAGTCGTAACTAAGAAATGTAAGCCAGGGTTTTTCCTGGCTATACTGTGGTCTATGTTCCCAGTTGAGTCTGTTGTTGACAGCTATCCACTGTTCTTTGGAAGTATGACAATTTATGCATTTTGCAAATTTGAGTTTGATAAATCAGGCTCTCTTTGGATTCTGAAAGTTAATACATCAGACATTGCCTCAAACTCACCAGATGTCTTTACTGCTTTTTAATGTATAATTTATGTATGTTTATTCTTCTTGTATTAGCAAACTCTGAGCCTTTTCATACGGGCTGAGATATTTGCAAGCTTCTAAATTCTCCTACAGAAGCCCATGTTCCTTCTTCCAAGTTGTCAGTTCTATTTTTTAAAATGCCCATCACCCTATGACTTCATATATTTTTTTTTACTTCAAAGACTTCAGTTTTGTTTACTTCTGTTTACAATGGGGTGAGAAGTAATAATGAATGAAGACTTGTGTAAGAGTCATTTCAAATTACAGAAGGGGAAAAAGAATTCATATAAGCATCGGAGATCCACTCTTGTATATTTATCACAACGACTGAGCATTAATTACATGTGATGTTCAGTGTTCCCTTTCCCCCCTCTTTTTTCTAAGGAAAGGATTTGTTGTAGATATATGATATTAATTTTTACAAATATTCTCAAAGTTTGTAGTGCCGTGACTGCCTGAAATAACAAACGTGTGTGACTTTTCTATAAATAATGAAACCGATGGTGACAGAAGCAGCCAAACACAGCAATTTTAGCACCAGCTGCCACAGGGGCAAGCTGGGTTCTGGGATCACTTCCTGGCTATGAGCAGGTGGCCCTATCTGGGCATGTTCCTCTCCTTCCTATTAGCTATGAACTACACACAGCCTGGGTTTCTTCCCTTCTGTTATCTCCAGAAAACATAACTTTGCAGACACTACTGCTCCTCTCTGTCCACCTTCCAACAACTCCTAGCTACCAGAGTCACTCTGTCACCACTCTGCAAAAATATATGACTCCTTTAAAGAGATATTTCACTCCCACTTGTTTCATATTATGTCTTCCAAACAATTTTCAAAACACTCAAAGTGCATGTGTATCTGTATTATACATACCATACATTCTTCTTTGTATATGTCTCAATGTGTGTACAGGTATCCCATAAACACATCCCAAACTAACATATCATTTCATCTTTTGTAACAACTACTTTTATGTTTCTGACATGTTAGAACAGACATGTCAAACTCGTGACATCATGTGATGTCGTGAAACGTATTGGGACAGATTTGCCATTGCCGGCAATGGGGTGGGCGTGGCTTCTGGATGATGCATCTGGCCCGTGGGCCGGCAGTTTGACACCCTGTGTTACAGCAATTTTTCCTCCCCCCCAGATTTCCCCACCTTAGTAAAATAAATGTGTTGAATATGTAGATTTTTGCATTTTCAAACCTAAATCACAACTATGTTAGGATTAAAGAAATAAAATGAGCTTAGATCTGCTGGCAAGTTTGTTTGGAAGTGAAAACTTTTGTTGTAGAAAATTATAATTATGTAAAGTATATATCATAAATGAGTAATTGTAACCATGTATCTTCTCTCTCTGTGTATATAAATATCTATATCTATCTATCAATCAATCAATCTATCTATCTAGATTGATGATAGATAGATAGATAGATAGATAGATAGATAGATAGATAGATAGATAGACAGACAGACAGACAGACAGACAGACAGATAGATAAATAGATAGACAGATAGATAGAATTAAATGATAAAACTAAAATTAGCATTCACAATCCTGATGGATACTCATATATCATCCATGCTGTTGCAGATAATGGTTCTCAGCTGTTTGGACCTGCTCAATTATCTGCTCCCCTTTTGTAAGTCATTTACTCCACACTCCTGAAAATTGTGAAATGGATGATGGGGCCAACACTATTCCAGAGTATCTGCTGTCTCCTTTGGGTGGGGAAGCAGAAATGAAACACATGAATGCACTACCATGACATTGGCAAAGCAACTGATACAAGGTTAAACTACTGAATCAAAGTGAAGCGATATGACAAACTTACAGGAACCAGTTTCCAAAACCACTTGGAAGGAGACTTCAAGGAAAGCAGCAGGGAAAAAAGCAACAGGCAAAGAAGAACATGAACATGATGACTGTCATTTAGCAATTCCATTAGATTTTTTCTTTAAGCCATTTTCAGATTCATGAAAAATTAATTATACTTAACTGTCTTGAAATACACATTCAATTGTTACAAATAGGATTGTTAAGAGTACCCAGGTGAAAACAATGAGTTACTATTTGTCAGTTCAGCACACTGCAGCAGAAAAACTCTCATTCTGAGATAAATTGACATACACATAAACAGTACCTTTTATCTCAAAAACGTAGTAGCTATTTCTAATCTATTATTCTAATCAAATAAAACTGGGGCTTCCAAGATGGAGTTGTAATTTTGGAACCTTTTTATTCTACATTTTTCCATGAGCAATGAAAATACACCTTTATAGCACTTCAGATCATAAAAAACCAATCTTGTTCAATTTTTAAGGATAAGCACATTCACTCTTAATATGAGTATTGAGTAATGTAAAACTTGTTATATATTGATGAGTTTTGCACTAGCATTTTGATAACAAATAAAAGAAGAAATTATATTCTGGGAAAATACAAGGAATGCAGAGCTAAATTATTAGCACAAATAATGGTTGTTAAGTGCCCACCCACTGATACTGGATGTATTCTGAATTCCCATACTAAAAGTCAAATGCAAAATTTTACTTCTTATATAGGTAGTTTTTCCTGGGTGACTTTCTTTCTTAGGAAGATTCTCCACCAAGCAATACTATTTTTACTGATTGCTGCTTAAACATTTTCTTTTCTTTTATGAATATTACTGTAATCCATTTTAAATTTACTAATATTTATTTCTGAATCATTGGAAGCTGTTTTAAGAACCTTTGTTGTCAGAGTTATTCTATTATTAAAAATAATTTTAATCATAATTTTAAACATTAAAATTACTCTGAGAGTTCTGTTTCCCAAGGGGACAAATTTTTTTAAAATGTCATCAATTAATTTATAAACTAGTTCTACATCAGATTTTATTTGGCTTATCTCCTGCTTTTCCAGTCATAAGCCATTTAGTAGATGATGAAAGAACTAAGCTTCCTTCGTAACTTTCAAGAATATTTTGCTGTCAATATTTTTTTATTTTATTCAGAAAGTTAAAATACAATATAAGTTAAGTTAAAATACAAAAAAAGGATTGTATTGTTGTAATAAAGCTGCTTGCTAGCAAGTGTTAACTGCCAGGAAGATATGTTCAAGGCCTCACTTTGGTTGCAAACAGGCTTCCAATTGCCAATTTTAACCTAAAAACCCTATCTGGTTTAGCACTAAGGCAGGGGTCATCAACCTTGGCAACTTTAAGACTTGTGGACTTCAACTCCCAGAATTCCTGAGGAATTCTGGGAGTTGAAGTCCACAAGTCTTAAAGTTGCCAAGGTTGAGGACCCCAGCACTAAGGTATCTTCATGAGTGCTTTTGCCAATTTGAATTAACCCATCCAGAGAGGAGGTGTTATTTATCCCATGTTACTATAAGATGAGGGAGAGAGTCAACAACACCTTTCTTTACTATGGTCGGTAGAATGTCTCCCTTTGGATATTACAATAGTCTCCCTTATAATGAGTCTCCCAGAAAGCAGAGATGATTGGTCTATTCTGGACGGTGGATTGGTGGTTAAGTGCCAACTGGTAGCTGTGGACTATGAATTATGGGGCTGTAGTTCTATTATGAGACTCTCTTTATTTAACAATGATTAATTTATTTTATGATGCTAGAGGTTGCTGTAGAAGCTTTGCCATTTTACCATTTACTGTGGATATATTAACGTTTACATTGTTTACCATGAGATGTTATTGGTTTGAACTGTTATGTTCTACCACAAACGTTTTAATGGTTTTAATTTTTTTGTAAATTTCCATGAATCTAAATGGATTTGGCACCATACAAACTCAATAAGTAAATAATAAAATAAATAAAATGTTATTAAAATACTTCACCAGCATTACTTCACAATCCCTGATACAACTCCATACAATTATTCTTTTGTACTCTAAAAATGGGCCATAATGTCTACAGTATCTATCTATCTATCTATCTATCTATCTATCTATCTATCTATCTATCTATCTATCTATCTATCTATGTCATCTATCCACCCATCTGTCCATCATCTATCAATAAAATTTTAAGGTTTAATATGTTATTACATCTCATTATGTTCAAGGCCTCACTTTGGCCGGCATCGACTTCCCTCCGCCCTGTGCGTTCCCACAGAGAGGGCCTCCTCAGGGTGCCACCGGTCAGAGAATGTCGACTGGTGGCCCCCAGGGGGAGATCTTTCTCTGTGGGCGCCCCGGAGCTATGGAATCAGCTCCCGGTTGAGCTCCGGACGGCGCCCGACCTTCGCTCCTTTCGCCGCGAGCTAAAAACATACTTTTTTGAACAAGCTGGCCTGGCCTGATGGGGGGATCGGGGGCTATTTATTAGGTTTTAAATATCTATTTTAGTATGTGGGCATTTATTTAATTTAGTTTTAACTTTTGTAATTTGTATTTTTATTCTTGCCCTGTTCACCGCCCTGAGTCCTGCGGGAGAAGGGCGGTATAGAAATATTATTAAAATAAATAAAATAAAATAAATTAAACAAAAAAACCCAAACATCAATATTGGCAACGTAGAGGTTATGCTTACTTGAAACTAATGTACATTTTTGATAGAATATTTGTCTTTAAAATGCTGCAGAAATAACAGCTGTATAGTTTTTTCTAGGCTAAGGCATAACAACTCCTTGTGACGATTAAATCTAGAGTGTGATCCTCTAAATCTAACACCAGAGAAATGAAGTGGGGGAGGGCAGGGACCTATAAACTGGAGTAATTTAATTCATGGAAGTTCCTAAATCTGACTGGCTGTGAGTCATTAATTATAGTCTTCAATGAAGCAAATAATTTACTTCCATTCTTCATAATGAAAACAAACTGAGGGCTGGGGCAGAAAAGGGCCAAAACAGGAGACTAGAGTCATGAGAAGTGACAGGGCAATTATCGAGCTATGTCAACTGTTAAATAGCGGGTTCTTTGGCACAGGAATGAAAATGAGGGACTGAGTACAGGGTAACTCATAGTTTGTTTCATGCAGAAACTGTACTGGGGAAATGGCTGCAACTAGCTGCAATATATAGTCTAGCCCCTAGGCGGCAGCCAATAGGTTTGAATCAATCATTGCCTGGAGATAGCCAATTGCAGCACAGGTGACTTGTAGTCTGGGTTGCTGGAGAGCCGTTAGCTGCTCCAGCAACCCTCGTGGTATTCCTCAAGAGCCCAATACATAACACCAATCACTTTAGCAAAGCTGATGCAGAACCTAATTGTGACAGTTGCATAGCTAGGAATGGCTCAATTTAGCATGCAGAAAGGA